>NC_046156.1:89587721-89905221 GCF_011064425.1 Rattus rattus
ATATCCATAGAAGGGGATATGAAGGCAAAGTTTAGAGCAGAGACTGAAGGAACAGCTGTTCAGAGCCTGCCCCACATGTGGCCCATACATATACAGCCATCAAAACTTGATAAGATGGATGAAGCTAAGAAGTGCATGCTGACAGGAACTGGATATAGATCTCTCCTGAGAGACACATCCAGAGCATGTCCAATACAGAGGTCAATGCTAGCAGCAAACCACTGAACTGAGAATAGGACCCCCTTGGGGGGAATTGGAGGAAATATTGAAAGAGTTAAAGGAGCTTGCAACCCCATAAAAACAACAATGCCAACCAACCAGAGCTTCCAGGGACTAAACCACTATACATGGACTGACCCAGGGCTCCAACTGCATATGTAGCAGAGGACAGCCTTGTTGGGGCACCAGGGGAAGGGGAAGCCCTTGGTCCTGCCAAGGTTGGACCCCCCAGTGCAGGGGAATATGGGGGAGGGCAATAAGGGGGATGTATAGGGGGAATACCCGTATGGAGAGGGGGACAGGGAGGGAATGGGGGCTTATGGACAGGAAACCAGGAAGGGGAATAACCTTTTAAATGTAAGTAAAGAAATATATCTAATAAAAATTAAAAAGAATAGTAACATCTGCATCCGTTGTTTTTTTCATTACTGTGACAATGCCAATAGAATAAGAGAGGAAAGGTTTGTTCTGGGTCATGATTTCTGAGGTTTAGTCCATGGTTTATTCCTGAGGTAATATAGTGTCACAGTGGGGGATTGTGTAGAAGATGAAGATGCTCTCTCCTCTTGGCAGCTAGGAGAGGGAGGGGGCTGAGTCATGATATACACTTGCAGGGTGTGCCCTTAGTGTGGGCTACTACTTCCAACTAGACTCTACCTCCTACTTCCCACCACCTCCCCATAGCACCATCAGATTATGAGCCTGTGAATGGATTGATCCACTGACGGAGCTAGAACTCTCACGCCGTCACCCTCCTCCTCAAAGTCCACTAGTAAGCAACCAAGCCTTTAAGATGACATTTAAGATTCAAATAATAATACCATTTGTCTTATAGAGTTGGAAAAACTAATTGGAATCCATCGTGTAATGCATGTGGAAGATAATCCACAGTAACTGTTACTGTCCAGAACTTCACATAGTGCCTAGCATGTACAGTCCCAACCTATACTTACAGCATCCATTCATTCCGTTCTCCCTGACTGAATTTGTGGCTCTCCACAGCTTCAGTCCTTCATCACCCTCCATTACGTTCTTGTCCTTAAGAAATGACCTTGGAAACCATTGGTTGTTGATTTTCAAACTGACATTGCCTCTCTAGCCATACCAGGTCAGGGCACAGGAGTCCAAACTTCTGACAGGTATTTACTGAAAGCTATCTTTATGGTTCACACACAGCCAAAGGAAGAGTGTCAACAGTTCACAGCACACTACCCACTGCCAGTAGATGCTGCATTTCCTCTATTCATTCATTAGTTTGTCCTCTGAGTCACCACTTTGATGTCCCCAATCAGATGGGCATAGTGGCATGTAGACCTTTGTATCGCCTGGATGCCTTTTGTTTCTCTAGGAGTTGCTTGATCTTTTCATTACTGCATGTTGCTTAAGACAAGATAAAAGTTGACATAATGCAACCTGTCTAAACAATATTCATTTAAACATATTTACATTTTCATATCTTTAAAATGCGTGCCTTCCATGAAATGGATCCACTCCCAAATGTTTGGAGTCATTAGCTCATTTCCTGAGAAACTCAAAAGTGGGTCCTAAAGGAACTGATATGTGTTTTTGCATAACCATTATCTTATGAATTGGATCATAAAGTATAACTAATGTTCAATGCTGTGTTATTTCTAGATAATACGAGAAGCTGTGTGGCGAAGCTGTTCTTTACGTGTTCTTTAAAGGGTCATTACTGTCTATACAGCAAGTCCAGTTTCACCCTTGTCAGCCAGGCCCCCCAGCCATGGATTCAGATCATGTTTCTCTTCCAACAGGTGTGTATACTTCATGTTCATTGAGCTCCTGAATGAGCAGCTATAGTGTGAGTTTATAGTCACTTTTATTGAATTATTAATCCGTTGGCTAAAAGTGCTTTTACGGAGAGTGGGAAGAAAGAGGGGCTGAGCACCACAGTGAAGCATTGGCCTGCATCTTGGGAGCCCTAAGTTCAATCCCCAGCACTGAAGTAAAAACACAAAACAAGAGGGGGGAATGGAAGGAAGGGAGGGAGAAAGGGAAAGAAAAGAGAAGAGAAAAGGAGAAGAGAGAAGAGAAGAGAGGAGGAGGGAGGGGAGGAGAGGAGAGGAGGAGAGGGAAGGGAAGGGAAGGGGAAGGGAAGGGGAAGGGAAGGAAGGGGAAGGGGGAAGAGGAAGAGAAGAGAAGAGAAGAGAGAGAAGAAGAGAAGAAGAGAGAAGAGAAGAGAAGAGAAAGAAGAAACTACTTTGTGTTGAGCCGCAGTAAAAGCAGCTTATTTGGAGGATGCCTACCATCTGTAGAGTTCGCCTTTATCTATCTTATTCTAAAATCCAATAAATTTCAGCATATCATTTTTGACATTGCTAAGATTCTGAAATCCACTTTTGTCTAGTGAATATATGTACACAGGAAAAAATCACACAAAGGAAAACTTTCAACTTAATGATGAAGAATTTTATTCCAAAATGTCAACATGAAAAGAGGCTCTTATTTAGAAATGCTTATTAAAAGCATTAAATTTGCACTTAAAATGCAAATGTAGATTATGAAATGTCAGTATTAGAAGAGATCTTAAACTCCATTTTCATTAACTAAGGAAACTGCAGGACAGAACTCATTATCAGATCTTCAATACAGTAGTCTTTTTGCTGTCGCCTGTGTTTTGAAAACAAACTGGGAAATATTTGTAGGTAGGAGAAGGATGGACAGAAGTAGAAATGGATGTGAGTGTTGCAATAGGCTTAAAAATAGGCCTAGTAATAGAACCACAAAATTACTTAGGTTAATAAAATAGTTTCTGTAATAACACCTACAAAATTCACCAGGGATGGTGGGATGACTCTGGTGACCTGAGTTTCATTGGATCCCCATGAAAAGAGAGGACTCCTGCAAGCTGTCTTCTGACATGCACATCTGTATAACATAGCATGCACATGCCCATAAACACACACACACACATACACATAAAATCATAACATTTTTAAATTTGATAAAATATTTAATATCACAAGTGGACAGTGCCTTTAGTAGACACCATAGGTTATCGAACAAACAGCTCAGTGTCCAATCCAGTTTTCCTCTCTTCAAATTGTTGGCCAGTGATCTCTCGAAGACCTCTAATCACTATGAGCTATTGTCATTGCTTATGTTTACCCTCTAGAAATCTACTGCTAGGCTCTGTGGCTGAAGACACCATATACCTGAATCAAAGAATATAGAAGAATCAAGCTGGTACCAACTTGGAAACTTCATCCCTACTGGCTAGTTTTTACAGTACGGAAAGACAGTATGCAAGTAACCAGGAAAGAAAAGTAATTATCCACCTTACCCAGCTGTAATTTCTGCAAGCTTCAGTAATTCTGGAAAGAATGCACACTGGTGTGATAGTGGCATACATATAGTAATGCCAAACACCTTCTGTTTGGAGCTGAGGACCACTCCATAAGATGCCTGCATCTTTAACAGGGAAAGGAACCTATGCTTAGCTAGACCACAGGCTCTCAAGGAGGAAGTACTAGTTTTCTGCTAAATGGATGTAGCATTAAACTGATTATAAATGACTTACTGTTATACAGATAGAATAGTGCATCCCCCAACCCTTAGCAAAGAAACTTCTTTTTCCAATATGTGGCAACTAACAATTAACAATTGATCAATGCACAAAGCATAAAAGCCCAGAGTGCTCAGCCCTAAATGGGACATTTATCTCACACTCCCTCCCAAGACAAAAATCATCATGGAAGAGAGGGTGGAATTATTTTATGAGCCAGAGGTAGTGAGTGACCATGGCAAAACAGTGTTTTTCCAGACATAGCAGCTGCACATGAGTTCACGGTGGTTGCAACAGCTTGCACAAGATCAAACCAGACAAAACCAGAGCACAGAGGATGGAGGGTAGTCATGAAGCCCCAGCTGTGGTTGAAAGGCCACTAGAAACCGATTCGAGAGAGCTAGTTGACTTTTCTACGACGTAGCTCCTGAGAGGCTACCCCTGCTCCAACAGATGGTCAAATATCCGTGCATATACTAGTAGCCCTTAGTGAAGTCACTAGGTGTGAGGAGAGACAAAAAGGACACGTGAAACTGGGATGGAATAGTAGTAGGAGAATAAAAGAGGAGGCCCAGAGGAGGAATAGAGGGGTGTCCTTGATCAGAACACTTCATATGCTTATATGAAATTCTCAAACAAAATTTCTAAGCAAAGAAAAATCCAAATTAAATAGAATTTAAAAGTTACAAGGGCTGAGGACTCTACTGTTTCTTTATGAAGTCAGGCTTATTGAGTGAAACAACCAAATACAGTGCTGACTGCTTCATAATCATAAAGTATAGCTACAGTAATTGAGAAAGGGTGTAGAATGTGCCGATTTTTACTGCAGTATGTTTTCTTAAGAGCGCTTAGTAACATTTTGCAAAGAACGGCTCAGACTTCAGCGTGAGACAAATTGCACATAAACATATAAAATAACACATTGCATATAAAATAACATTCATTTTTTTCTTAGAATAATAATGATGATTTTCCACTCAGTTTTTTTCAAATAGTTTTCGTCAGTGATTTTGTATTTGGCTCCGTCTTTGGGTTTGTTCTCACCTTTCTGAAAGCACACCAAGAGAACTCATTTTTTTTTCACCCTTCCAATCTGTTTTCTCAACAGTGTGATTCTTTCTCCTCCTTTTTAAGGAAATTAAGCAGGAAGCGTCCCTTTGTAAAGTTTTCTTCAAGTTTATCTTATCGTAGTGCTTTCCCTCTTTGTCCACACCTATATTACACAATCTAGGTAAATCCTGACTTGGGGACAAGCCGCATCAAACTTTCATTTATTTGGTAATTACAAATCCATCACTAGTCTTGTGTGCTTGGCCGACGCTCACTGCCATGTCAACTCCCCACACGGAGTCCTCAGACTCAGAGAACTGCTCCTTTTTGGATTAGTGATTTATTAAATCAAGTCCTGCTCTTCTTGAAACAAAACATCATGTACTGCATGACTCTGATAATAATTAGAAAATTCAAGAGTATGTGCGCAAATTAAATGACAGTGGTCACTGTGTCATAAACTTTTAAAACCTGTCAGTCACTAACTTGAGGTTCATGAGTCTCTACTTTCCCAATTAGCACAAGCGTCCACTCACTCATTTTAATGGCCATCATGAAATTCTCCTAGAAAAATATTTAGTGTTTTGCACCCACTAAGTAGACTATGCATACAGACTAGATAGTCTCAGTCATTGTCATGAAAATATTTATAAGTCAATCTCACTATTGTATCCTACCTTGACATGCCCATTAAAAAGATGATTCTCATTGGCTGTGATGAATTCTATCTAAATGTAATCTCTCAATGACAAGGCAAAGAAGTTAGAGCTTTAAGAATAGTTGTCTATTTCACATCTTAGGATGAAGTGTTTTATTTGTCCCATTCTCACTCAGAATGTTCCCATTATATAATTAGATAATGAACTCTTTGCTCGATTTCTATTTTTCATAATACGTTCTTAATATAAATAGACTCTTTTTGAACCCTGGTTTTCATTGTACACCTTCATTCTCAGATCCTTGATAAAGTCAACATGAATATTTATATTTACCCCTTTCCAACTAAGTAATATTATTGGGAAATCATTAAATTAACATTATATTACAAGATTATGCATTTATATAGTCAAAAATATAAACTCTTGTTAATTTAAAATTTCTCTTAGAAACTCAGAAGTGTGAGCTAAATCATATAGCTCTTCAGTATAGATTTCTGTTGTACACTTAAAGTACATGTTTACATTCAAAGCAGGCCAGTGTAGTACCATGGAGTTTATTAGATTGTATCACTGGTCTAAGATATCATAAGATGTCTCCATCTGTATGCCCATTCAGAGCCTGTTTCCTGAGCCCCTGTCCATTCAGAGTGGGTCTGTGCAGTTCCTCAAGGCCCTATGGGAGAAGACACAGGACACAGGAACCCACAGCTTTGAGGTCGCCATGACAGAGTCCACATTTCCACAGCAGAAGGTAAGTGTTTTTCTTCTCACACATGTTATTCTAAACCAAGAATCAATATTGCATTTTATCTTTTTTTTTTTTAGATTTTTCAAAACTTACTTTAATAAAGGTTCTTAATGTTTTGACATCCCTTCTAACCCACCACCCACCAGAGGTAGTAGAAAAGAAAAGATAATAGGGCAAAGGAGGACCTGTACCTGTTTAGAAATAGTTCTTATGGGCAATTCCAATCTTTGTTGTCAGCACATCAACAATTCAGTCCACAGGAATCAGCAGTAGTAGTTTGATCCATTTGCAAACGCTATCCAGGAATCAGCAATGGCAGTTTTATCCACAAGAAAGTATGAGGTTCTGCCCAAGGCCTCAAGGAAGGACACCTGGGAGCTCCCAGACACTGACTCAAAACAAGGCAACATACACGAGCTGGTCGGGGGCTCCCAACATATATAGCAGAGGAATTACCTGGTCTGGCTTTAGTGGGAGATGAACCATCTAATCCTTGAGAGACTTGAAGACCCAGAGAGTGGAAAGGCCTGATGGAAGGAGTATCCTTTTGGAGACAGAGGAAAAGGGGAATGGGATGAGGAACTGTGGAAGGGGGGACTAGGAGGTAGGAAAGCTGGAGTGTAAAAAAAGAAGCCATTGGAATATCACAAGAGGTGTTTTGGTGAGTTTTTCCCCATGAAGTCAGGGAAGAAGGCAAGATAAATCAATGCCAAGGGAGCATCAAGGAAGACCAGTGACAGCGAAGCTTGATGAAGACCAGCAGAGTGGCAAGGCGAACCAATACCACAGCATTGTCCGCTGTCTATTGGGTTATACTTATATCCTTTCCAAAAATCACATCCTCTCACGCATCCACCCTACTAAAACATCATATTGCTTCTTTTCTAGGCAGCTTCTAGAAAAATGCCACATGTCTGTTCTCAGCAAAACATCCTCCCATATATCTTCTTCAGCAAAACATCCTCTCCTAAGATGGTTTCCTGAAAAACATCACATTATACAACTGAGTCTCCAAAGAAACCAGAAACTCCCACTTTAGGAGATAATGATCTTTTATTCAGCCTCATTCAATAATAACCCAAATGATTATTAAGAAAGATAACTGGAGGGTTCCCTATTGAAGGGAAATAGAATGCACAGTTATGGAGAGAAAAGAGGGAGACTGGAGTGGGCGTATTAAATGGGGAGGAGAATGAATCAGAAGGGTAAGAGATGAGTATGAGGAGAAACAACTCACACTAAGGAACATTTGGGGGGTAATATGTAAACCTTCTAATGTAAAAACCTCCTATGGTATATACTTATGTAAAAGGAATATAAATGGAATAATCAACAAACGGGGATGACAGGGAGACAAGTCACCTTTCGCCATCCAGCGAAAACTCCAGTATTGCATTTTATCTTAACAGTCCAATTTTCCTTTCTTTCTCCCCTTTCTCATATTACCAGAAAATAATTATTAATCGATTACTTTTGGAATTTGGTCTTATGTGCATATCTGTAATCCTAGCACTCAGGAAGCCTGAACAGGATTCCAAGTTCAAAGCCAAGCTGGACAACATAGTGAAACCTTGTGTCAACAGTAGTAGTAGTAGTAGTAGTAGTAGTAGTAGTAGTAGTAGTAGCAGCAGCAGCAGCAGCAGCAGTAGTAGTAGTGGTGAATAACTTACCTGTGGTGTCATACTGAAGTCAACATAAAGTGGCATTGGTAGACAAGGCAACTGTCCTTTAGGCACACACACTGATGAAATACAGGTCTCTCAGACCACATCAATCCACAAACTTGATATGGAGTCAATACATTTCACACAGGGACTGGAGAGATGACTCAGTGGTTAAGAGCACTAGCTGCTCTTGCAAAGGACCCAGGTTAATTCCCAACACCCATATGGCAACTCAGAACGCTACTCCTAGAGGATATGATGCCCTCTTCTGGCCTCTTTGGGCATCAGGCTCAAAAATGGTACGCAGACATATCTATATATACACATTAAATACATAAGAAATATTTTATTATATAGAAAACTCAAGAGGTTTAAAGAGAGCAGCAGGATGCCTGGCTCCGGGCTCTTTGATGCTTTTCCCTTCCTCCCTTCGTGGTCCCTCTCTCCCCTGTCCTCAGCAGTCACCACTAAGCAAGAAAATGAAGATAAGTTGGGTGGCAGAGGTGAGGTCAGGGTGACCAGGCTCTATAGAGGCAGAAAAGTATAAGCTGAGCCCCAAGAAGCAGTAGCACCACACCCCAGTCCCCCACACCCCCGCCACCCATGGTAGCCTAAGACCTCCTCAGCAGGCAGCTGAACCAAAAGATGATCTAAAGATGAAATAAACCTGGCCCCCGGCTAGAGAGAATGTATGGTACAGGGACTCTGGTGAGCTCAGTTTCCTGTGAGAAAAGCCTGGGCTGTGCGGACCAGGGAGTGATTACTCAAAACCTGACAAAAGACAGGAACCATCCTAGAGAGGCTGGACCACCTTGGGGTTGATGACAGTGCCATGTTTGAGGGTAGTATGATGCTTTCAGATTTCCAAATGTCCTTGACCCTATTCAATGTGATATGTGACGGAATGGAGAAGCGGAACATTAAGGAATTAAGTCATGGGGCAAAACCCTTACAAATGCCATTAAAAGCTTTGTAGAGGTGATGGGTACTGTGTGTAAAGAAATGATATTATGTGACTTATTGGCATTCTATATGTTTTAACAAAATTCTTCTTTGCCTTCTGCCATCCATGGAGGAGGCAGAGTACAGTGTGTGTTGGAAGCAGAGACCAAGTTCTTACCACACATCAGTTTCCCGTGCCTTGTTTGGTTAGCTATCTTGGCTTAGGGGTCTATAAGACACAAGTTCTGCAAATGCCTCAGCTGCTGGTATTTTGTTAATATCAGGAAATTAAGATAGGAAGAGTCCATATTTGTATATTTTGGTGATTAAAATTTTAGTGTGGTCCTCACAAAGAAAAGCATGCCTGGAGATACAGATTTTGGAGTAGACTGGGTCATTCAAGACACAATGCCCGGTGGGAGAGACCTCACCGCCTGGTCAGGTGGGCACTCCTGAGGCTGCAGAGCGGAAGAGACCACCAACACTGCCCACCCCTGCCCACATCCCTGGCCCAAGAGGAAACTGTATAAGGCCTCTGGGCTCCCGTGAGAGAGGGCCCAGTCTGAGACAGGAGCACTGCCTGAGACAGCCCGTATCTCGAGGACAGCGAGCGAAAAAACAGTTCTCTGCACCCAAATCCCATGGGAGGGAGAGCTAAACCTTCAGAGAGGCAGACACGCCTCAGGAAACCAGAAGAGACTGCTCTCTGCACACATTGCTGATTCAGAGGAAAACACGGAGGCCATCTGGAACCCTGGTGCCGGAGGCTCCCGGAAAGGCGACGAGATCTTCCCAAGTTGCTGCCACACAGAGAACCCGTGGGCAGCACCCCGCGAGCGAACTTGAGCCTCGGGACCACAGGTAAGACCAACTTTTCTGCTGCAAGTGACCTGCCTGGTGAACTCAAGACACAGGCCCACAGGAATAGCTGAAGACCTGTAGAGGGGCAAAACTACACACACGAAAGCAGAACACTCTGTCCCCATAACTGGCTGAAAGAAAACAGTAAAACAGGTCTACAGCACTCCTGACACACAGGCTTATAGGACAGTCTAGCCACTGTCAGAATTAGCAGAACAAAGTAACACTAGAGATAATCTGATGGCGAGAGGCAAGCGCAGGAACACAAGCAACAGAAACCAAGACTACATGGCATCATCGGAGCCCAATTCTCCCACCAAAACAAACATGGAATATCCAAACACACCAGAAAAGCAAGATCTAGTTTCAAAATCAGATTTGATCATGATGCTAGAGGACTTCAAGAAAGACGTGAAGAACTCCCTTAGAGAACAAGTAGAAGCCTACAGAGAGGAATAAAAATCCCTGAAAGAATTCCAGGAAAAACACAATCAAACAGTTGAAGGAATTAAAAATGGAAATAGAAGCAATCAAGAAAGAACACATGGAAACAACCCTGGATATAGAAAACCAAAAGAAGAGACAAGGAGCTGTAGATACAAGCTTCACCAACAGAATACAAGAGATGGAAGAGAGAATCTCAGGAGGAGAAGATTCCATAGAAATCATTGACTCAACTGTCAAAGATAATGTAAAGCGGAAAAAGCTACTGGTCCAAAACATACAGGAAATCCAGGACTCAATGAGAAGATCAAACCTAAGGATAATAGGTATAGAAGAGAGTGAAGACTCCCAGCTCAAAGGACCAGTAAATATCTTCAACAAAATCATAGAAGAAAACTTCCCTAACCTAAAAAAAGAGATACCTATAGGCATACAAGAAGCCTACAGAACTCCAAATAGATTGGACCAGAAAAGAAACACCTCCCGTCACATAATAGTCAAAACACTAAACGCACAAAATAAAGAAAGAATATTAAAAGCAGTAAGGAAAAAAGGTCAAGTAACATATAAAGGCAGACCTATCAGAATCACACCAGACTTTTCGCCAGAAACTATGAAGGCCAGAAGATCCTGGACTGATGTCATACAGACCCTAAGAGAACACAAATGCCAGCCCAGGCTACTGTATCCTGCAAAACTCTCAATTAACATAGATGGAGAAACCAAGATATTCCATGACAAAACCAAATTTACACAATATCTTTCTACAAATCCAGCACTACAAAGGATAATAAATGGTAAAAGCCCAACATAAGGAGGCAAGCTATATCCAAGAAGAGGCAAGAAATTAATCGTCTTGGCAACAAAACAAAGAGAAGAAAAGCACACAAACACAACCCCACATCCAAATATGAATATAACAGGAAGCAATAATCACTATTCCTTAATATCTCTCAACATCAATGGCCTCAACTCCCCAATAAAAAAAGACATAGATTAACAAACTGGATACATAACGAGGACCCTGCATTCTGCTGCCTACAGGAAACACACCTCAGAGACAAAGACAGACACTACCTCAGAGTGAAAGGCTGGAAAACAACTTTCCAAGCAAATGGTCTGAAGAAGCAAGCTGGAGTAGCCATTCTAATATCAAATAAAATCAATTTCCAACTAAAAGTCATCAAAAAAGATAAGGAAGGACACTTTATATTCATCAAAGAAAAAATCCACCAAGATGAACTCTCAATCCTAAATATCTATGCTCCAAATACAAGGGCACCTACATACGTAAAAGAAACCTTACTAAAGCTCAAAACACACATTGCACCTCACACAATAATAGTTGGAGATTTCAACACCCCACTCTCATCAATGCACAGATCATGGAAACAGAAATTAAACAGAGACGTAGACAGACTAAGAGAAGTCATGAGCCAAATGGACTTAACGGATATTTATAGAACGTTCTACCCTAAAGCAAAAAGGATATACCTTCTTCTCAGCTCCTCATGGTACTTTCTCCAAAATTGACCATATAATTGGTCAAAAAACGGGCCTCAACAGGTACAGAAAGATAGAAATAATCCCATGCGTGCTATCGGACCACCACGGCCTAAAGATGGTCTTAAATAACAATAAGGGAAGAATGCCCACATATACGTGGAAATTGAACAATGCTCTACTCAATGATAACCTGGTCAAGGAAGAAATAAAGAAAGAAATTAAAAACTTTTTAGAATTTAATGAAAATGAAGGTACAACATACCCAAACTTATGGGACACAATGAAAGCTGTGCTAAGAGGAAAACTCATAGCGCTGAGTGCCTGCAGAAAGAAACAGGAAAAGAGCATATGTCAGCAGCTTGACAGCACACCTAAAAGCTCTAGAACAAAAAAGCAAATACACCCAGGAGGAGTAGAAGGCAGGAAATAATCAAACTCAGAGCTGAAATCAACCAAGTAGAAACAAAAAGGACCATAGAAAGAATCAACAGAACCAAAAGTTGGTTCTTTGAGAAAATCAACAAGATAGATAAACCCCTAGCCAGGCTAACGAGAGGACACAGAGAGTGTGTCCAAATTAACAAAATCAGAAATGAAAAGGAGACATAACTACAGATTCAGAGGAAATTCAAAAATCATCAGATCTTACTATAAAAGCCTATATTCAACAAAACTTGAAAATCTACAGGAAATGGACAATTTCCTAGACAGATACCAGGTACCGAAGTTAAATCAGGAACAGATAAACCAGTTAAACAACCCCATAACTCCTAAGGAAATAGAAGCAGTCATTAAAGGTCTCCCAACCAAAAAGAGCCCAGGTCCAGATGGGTTTAGTGCAGAATTCTATCAGACCTTCATAGAAGACCTCATACCAATATTATCCAAACTATTCCACAAAATTGAAACAGATGGAGCACTACCGAATTCCTTCTATGAAGCCACAATTACTCTTATACCTAAACCACACAAAGACCCAACAAAGAAAGAGAACTTCAGACCAATTTCCCTTATGAACATTGACTTAAAAATACTCAACAAAATTCTGGCAAACCGAATCCAAGAGCACATCAAAACAATCATCCACCATGATCAAGTAGGCTTCATCCCAGGCATGCAGGGATGGTTTAATATCTGGAAAACCATCAACATGATCCATTATATAAACAAACTGAATGAACAAAACCACATGATCATTTCATTAGATGCTGAGAAAGCATTTGACAAAATTCAACACCCTTCATGATAAAAGTCCTGGAAAGAATAGGAATTCAAGGCCCATACCTAAACATAGTAAAAGCCATATACAGCAAACCAGTGGCTAACATTAAACTAAATGGAGAGAAACTTGAAGCAATCCCACTAAAATCAGGGACTAGACAAGGCTGCCTCTCCCTACTTATTCAATATAGTTCTTGAAGTTCTAGCCAGAGCAATCAGACAACAAAAGGAGGTCAAGGGATACAGATCGGAAAAGAAGAAGTCAAAATATCACTATTTGCAGATGATATGATAGTATATTTAAGTGATCCCAAAAGTTCCACCAGAGAACTACTAAAGCTGATAAACAACTTCAGCAAAGTGGCTGGGTATAAAATTAACTCAAATAAATCAGTAGCCTTCCTCTACACAAAAGAGAAACAAGCGGAGAAAGAAATTAGGGAAGCGACACCCTTCATAATAGACCCAAATAATATAAAATACCTCGGTGTGACTTTAACCAAGCAAGTAAAAGATCTGTACAATAAGAACTTCAAGACACTGAAGAAAGAAATTGAAGAAGACCTCAGAAGGTGGAAAGATCTCCCATGCTCATGGATTGGCAGGATTAATATAGTAAAAATGGCCATTTTACCAAAAGCGATCTACAGATTCAATGCAATCCCCATCAAAATACCAATCCAATTCTTCAAAGAGTTAGACAGAACAATTTGCAAATTCATCTGGAATAACAAAAAACCCAGGATAGCTAAAACTATCCTCAACAATAAAAAAAGGACTTCAGGGGAATCGCTATCCTGAACTCAAGCAGTATTACAGAGCAATAGTGATAAAAACTGCATGGTATTGGTACAGAGACAGACAGATAGACCAATGGAACAGAATTGAAGACCCAGAAATGAACCCCACACCTATGGTCACTTGATTTTTTGACAAAGGAGCCAAAATCCATCCAATGGAAAAAGATAGCATTTTCAGCAAATGGTGCTGGTTCAACTGAGGTCAACATGTAGAAGAATGCAGATCGATCCATGCTTATCACCCCTGCACAAAGCTTAAGTCGAAGTGGATCAAGGACCTCCACATCAAACCAGACACACTCAAACTAATAGAAGAAAAACTAGGGAAGCATCTGGAACACATGGGCACTGGAAAAAATTTCCTGAACAAAACACCAATGGCTTATGCTCTAAGATCAAGAATCGACAAATGGGATCTCATAAAACTGCAAAGCTTCTGTAAGGCAAAGGACACTGTGGTTAGGACAAAACGGCAACCAACAGATTGGGAAAAGATCTTTACCAATCCTACAACAGATAGAGGCCTTATATCCAAAATATACAAAGAACTCAAAAAGTTAGACCGCAGGGAGACAAATAACCCTATTAAAAAATGGGGTTCAGAGCTAAACAAAGAATTCACAGCTGAGGAATGCCGAGTGGCTGAGAAACACCTAAAGAAATGTTCAACATCTTTAGTCATCAGGAAATGCAAATCAAAACAACCCTGAGATTTCACCCCCACACCAGTGAGAATGGCTAAGATCAAAACTCAGGTGACAGCAAATGCTGCGAGGATGTGGAGAAAAAGAACACTCCTCCATTGTTGGTGGGATTGCAGACTGGTACAACCATTCTGGAAATCAGTCTGAGGTTCCTCAGAAAATTGGACATTAAACTGCCTGAGGATCCAGCTATACCTCTCTTGGGCATATACCCAAAAGATGCCCCAACATATAAAAAAGACACGTGCTCCACTATGTTCATAGCAGCCTTATTTATAATAGCCAGAAGCTGGAAAGAACCAGATGCCCTTCAACAGAGGAATGGATACAGAAAATGTGGTACATCTACACAATGGAATATTACTCAGCTATCAAAAACAACGAGTTTATGAAATTTGTAGGCAAATGGTTGGAACTGGAAAATATCATCCTGAGTGAGCTAACCCAATCACAGAAAGACATACATGGTATGCACTCATTGATAAGTGGCTATTAGCCCAAATGCCTGAATTACCCTAGATGCCTAGAACAAATGAAACTCAAGATGGATGATCAAAATGTGAATGCTTCACTCCTTCTTTAAAAGGGGAACAAGAATACCCTTGGCAGGGAATAGAGCGGCAAAGATTAAAACAGAGACTGAAGGAACACCCATTCAGAGCCTGCCCCACATGTGGCCCATATATATACAGCCACCCAATTAGACAAGATGGATGAAGCAAAGAAGTGCAGAAGTGTAGATCGCTCCTGAGAGACACAGCCAGAATACAGCAAATACAGAGGCGAATGTCAGCAGCAAACCACTGAACTGAGAATAGGACCCCCGTTGAAGGAATCAGAGAAAGAACTGGAAGAGCTTGAAGGGGCTCGAGACCCCATATGTACAACAATGCCAAGCAACCAGAGCTTCCAGGGACTAAGCCACTACCTAAAGACTATACATGGACTGACCCTGGACTCTGACCTCATAGGTAACAATGAATATC
Organism: Rattus rattus; assembly: GCF_011064425.1. Lineage (NCBI taxonomy): Eukaryota > Metazoa > Chordata > Mammalia > Rodentia > Muridae > Rattus > Rattus rattus. The sequence goes on from NC_046156.1 coordinate 89,603,052, forward strand.
CTAGTAAGAGCACCAGTGGAAGGGGAAGCCCTTGGTCCTGCTAAGACTGAACCCCCAGTGAACTAGACTGTTGGGGGGAGGGCGGCAATGGGGGGAGGGTGGGGAGAGGAACACCCATAAGGAAGGGGAGGGGGGAAGGGGATGTTTGACCGGAAACCGGGAAAGGGAATAACACTCGAAATGTATATAAGAAATATCAAGTTAATAAAAAAAAAAAAGACACAATGCCCATGGCAAATCACACGGCTACAGAAAGCTTCTCTGACCATTGCCAGCTTCCTGAAATCACCCATATCTGTATGCCAAGTGGGAAATCCAGAGGTTCTGATATATTTGATCATGGTCTCTGACCCCATTTAACTGATTTTTCTTATAAATTGTACCCTTTGTGGAATATTATGGGATGTTTAAATATGTATATATCTTGTATAATATTCAAATCAGGGTAAATAGTCAATCTCAAACATTTAGCATTTTTGTTAAAAAATGTTAAATCTGTTATTATAACTCTGGAAATACATAAATACATTCTCACTATTTATAGTCAGTCTACTACACAACAGAACAATACATCTGTCTCTTGCCAAGCTATAACTTGGTACCATCTGACCAACATTTATCCTTCTCTCCTCCACCTGTTTTGCTCTTGAGAAAGGAAATAAACATTAATATTAAGCATACTCAAAGTACAAACAAGGGCTTAGATGTCTTACTGGGTAAGGGCTCTCGATCTGCAAGCAAGAAGGCCTAAGTTCAAATCCCAAGTACACATCTTTTTTAAAAAGCCATAACTACAAGTGCCTGTAACTCTAGCACTACGACTTGGAGGCAAGGACAGGATCAGATCCTAAGATCTTGCAGGCCAACCCAGCCTAGTAGAAACAAGGAGTTTTTGGTTCAGTGAGGGAGCTTGTTGTCACAGGGGAATGAGATAAAAAGCAAGAGAAAAAGACATCAATGTCCCCCTCTGTCCTCTGCATGTGTATGCACTAGCATGTACACACACACACACACACACACACACACACACACACACACACAGGTGCACAATAAGGAAGCACAAACAAATAGTAAGTTAATCAAAACCTGTTACATTGTGAAAAAGCCTCTTAGGTGAAGAATAGCAACAGGATGAGATATGTAACTATTCAGAATTCTTATTCATGAGTCTATAGACAACAGAGAATATTCAACTTCCTTTTCACCCATCTTTGGCTTTCGTTTAAGAATTTGACACTTGGTATTGAAAGAAAGAGGAAATCCCACAATCACAGGAAGTGAATGGAATTCTTTGCATATTTTACTCAATTTTTCAGCTGTTACACTATGCTTAAAGACAATGCATAAAATTCTTATAAAAATTTTAATCACTAGCTCTTTCATCTGGAGACAAGAAGAAATTGAAAACTTGGCACCTACTTCGAGTTCTAAGAGATTAAATAAATAACTTGGCAACCAGTTTTGTACTTGCTATTACTGTTATTCATATTCCTACTTCATGCCAATAAATTTCTCTCGGGGAAAGGTAACTGTAAAGCCAATTTTTGGAAATGTTCTAAGTTCCGTAATTTGGTTTATTCATGAGAATAGAAAAATGTTGGTATGTGGAATGTACACGGTGTGGCGAAGATGTCTGTTCCAAAACTTTTCGATCATACTTGCTCATTACCATCTCTTATGAAAAGTTCTCTGTATTAAATTCAGAATAGCTGAGACTTGAGCGGTAACTTTATTTACACATATACCACATGCACACAGTACACACACACATACGTACAGGTATATATGTACATGCATGTACACACACAGAGAGAGAGAGAGAGAGAGAGAGAGAGAGAGAGAGAGAGAGAGAGAGAGAGAGACTGTTAGGGAAGTGATGGATTTGTCTCTCTGCTTCTGAACTTTGACTTCTGTCAAAGAGAATTCAGTCTCTCAGGAGAAGCACGTTCTCTGGAGAAGACACATCTGAGCAAATACTTGAGAACCTAAAACATTTACTCTAGTATTTTAAAATAGAAACTTGGAATTTTAGAACTGAAGTCTGTCGCTAAGGTTCACTAAATTAAGACCACATATGATAGGGTACACATTATCCTCACCAGGAGCCTGAGACTACAGCAGACATCTGAGGGTAGAGATTTCCTCAAATTTACCATTTTATTTCTATGGTCATACAGTATTTGTCCCAAACAGAATATGTCCATTGAGTAAACAAATACTGTCAGGGTCACGTTAGACCTGGAAGCAAAGGAACCTGTTAGAAGTCAGTGGTAGAACTAGTGGTAGACTGCATGCCATGGTGACTTCAGGACTGTCACCAATGCATCTGGCTCTTCTCTCATCTGGGCAGGGACAGCATCAAGTTCCCCAGTGTCTTGACACAAGGCTTGGCTTTGAGACGTTTTTGCTCATTTTAGACTTTGGAAGTCAGTGTGCGAGTGTCTTTGTTTTATGTCTTCTACCATGGTGACTAAAGCGATTGCTGACACTGGGTGGATAGAAGGAGGAGAGAGTCTGGGAATGTGAGCTCCCACATGGAGGACTGCAGCTCTGAAAGCAGAGCTGATCCCATCACTGCTGCTGAAGGAGACATGACCAGCCTCTTACCTTTCTCCCAGCACACACCTGAACAGCATGACCTGGGTCAGAACCTCTCTCTCTCTCTCTCTCTCTCTCTCTCTCTCTCTCTCTCTCTCTCTCTCTCTCTCTCTCTCTCTCCCTCTGTCCTCCCTCCCTCCCCTCCTCCTCCCTCCTCTTATGTCATCCTCTCTTCAATCTACCCTTTTCCCTCTCCCTCTCCCTCCCTCTCCCTCTCCCTCTCCCTCTCCTCTCCCTCTCCCTCTCCTCTCCCTCTCCCTCTCCCTATCCCTATCCCTATCCCTCTCCCTCTCCCTCTCCCTCCCTCCCTCTCCTCTCCTCTCCCTCCCTCCCTCTCCCTCTCCTCTCCCTCTCCCTCTCCCCTCCCTCTCCCTCTCCCCTCTCCCTCTCCCTCTCCCTCTCCCTCTCCCCCTCTCCCCTCCCCTCCCTCTCCCTATCCCTACCCCACCCCTCCCTCTCCCTCTCTCCCTCTCCCTCTCCCTCTCCCTCTCCCTCTCCCTCTCCCTATCCATATCCCTATCCCTATCCCTATCCCTATCCCTATCCCTTTTCCTATCCCTCTCCCTATCCCTTTTCCTATTCCTTTCCCTCCCCCTCCCCTCCCCCTCTCTCTCTCCTTATCCCTTATAGTCTTCCCCTATTTGAACATAATTCAAGCCTGCCTTACATACATTAAGATTCAGAGTGGAGATACAAATACAAATTTTCAAGAATAATCTCATAGTTTTATAATTTAAGAGGTTTCATTATCAGAGAGCAGCATTCTTATTACCATCAATTTTGACATAAAATTCAATGCATTTATCCCTCGCAAATTCAACCACACAGAATTGAAGTGTGGCATCATTATGTAATACTATAACGTTACAACACTATCAAAGTAGAAATATTTTATAATGCATATGTTCACTAGCTCAAACAAAAAATACTACCTCTAGATATTCATGGCATCAAAATTTGGATAGGATCCAAACTTTTATTTATATTTTTTGAAAAGTTAAAAATTCCTTAATTTTTTTTATTCCTGGAACCACTATCACAATTTACAGGGCAATATACCTGGTGTAATGAAAAGAAAAAGACAAAGCTAAAACAGGTACAAGACCTCGGGAACGTACATCTAATTGACACTGCATTGCACCAGTCAATGGCTGCACTGTTTCCAAACTGTGGCTGTGAACGTCCTGAACAAGAAGGGCTTCATGTTTAAGCCACAGTGACTTTTCTGACCATGGATCATCGTTCCTTCTGTGGCAGATTTTTACAGTTCCTCTAATGCATGTGGGATGACTGTCTCAAAGTAACCTGTAGCTTTCCTGACAACTCCTGCTCTCTCTCCTGCTGAGAACTGTAGCCGTTTCTGCTTTATTTTAAAACCTTCTGCTACCGTATCCACCACTTCCACCTCCAGATCCATAGCCAGCACCGCAAGGACTGCCTGAGCTTCTGCCACCAAAACTGCCCCCTCCCCCTTCATGGGTCCATAATTAGATTGTTGCTGTCCACTATAATTTCCAAAGTCATTATAGTTCCCACCATCACCATAGTTACCTCCACCAAAATTTCCTCCTTAATTGTAACCATCATATTCTCTCCTCTTCCTCCTCTTCCTCTTCCTCCTCTTCCTTCCTCCTCTTCCTCCTCTTCCTCCCTCCTCCTCTTCCTTTTCCTCCTCCTCTCCTCCTCTTCCTCCTCTTCCTCCTCTTCCTCCTCTTCCTCCTCTTCCTCCTCCTCTTCCTCCTCCCCCTCCTCCCCTTCCTCCTCCTCTTCCTCCTCCTCTTCCTCTTCCTCCTCTCCTTCCTCTTCCTCCTCCCCTTCCTCTCCTCCCCTTCCTCCCCTTCCTCCTCCCCTTCCTCCTCTTTCTTCTCCTCCTCCTCTTCCCCCTTCCTCCTCTTCCTCCTCTTCCTCCTCCTCCTCTTCCTCCTCTTCTTCTTCCTGCTCCTCTTCCTCCTGCTCCTACTCCTCTTCCTGCTCCTACTCCTCTTCCTGCTCCTACTCCTCTTCCTCCTCCACCATATCCACCACCTTGGTTTCTGTATCCTGGTCCACCACTACCACAGCTTCCTATACCACTGTAACCAGAATCACCACCATAGTTGCCACCATCACCTTCAAATCCATTATATCCATCAACACCACCTCCATAACAACGTCTGCTCCCATCCTCTCCACCACCGTAGCCTCCTCTTCCACCAAGGTTTCCTCTATGACCAAAGTTTCTTCCACCACCTCCAAAGTTTCCTCCACAACCCATAAAGTTGCCAGATCCATCTCCATGACCTGTCTGTGATCCAGCAGACTGCATCGTTTATTTAGAATGGGACTTTTTTTTTCCATTTTTTTTTTTATTAACTTGAGTATTTCTTATATACATTTCGAGTGTTATTCCCTTTCCCGGTTTCCGGGCAAACATCCCCTTCCCTCCCCCCCCCTTCCTTATGGGTGTTCCCCTCCCCACCCCCCCCCCATTTCCGCCCCCCCCCCAACAGTCTAGTTCACTTGGGGGTTCCGTCTTTAGCAGGACCCAGGGCTTCCCCTTCCACCGGTGCTCTTACTAGGATATTCATTGCTTCCTATGAGGTCAGAGTCCAGGGTCAGTCCATGTATAGTCTTTAGGTAGTGGCTTAGTCCCTGGAAGCTCTGGTTGCTTGGCATTGTTGTACATATGGGGTCTCGAGCCCCTTCAAGCTCTTCCAGTTCTTTCTCTGATTCCTTCAACGGGGGTCCTATTCTCAGTTCAGTGGTTTGCTGCTGGCATACGCCTCTGTGTTTGCTGTATTCTGGCTGTGTTTCTCAGGAGAGATCTACATCTGGCTCCTATCGGCCTGCACTTCTTTGCTTCATCCATCTTGTCTAATTGGATGGCTGTATATGCATGGGCCACATGTGGGGCAGGCTCTGAATGGGTGTTCCTTCTGTGTCTGTTTTAATCTTTGCCTCTCTATTCCCTGCCAAGGGTAGAATGGGACTTTTTTACTTCACAATTATGCCCATTAATAGTGTGGTATTTCTGAACAACAATTTTATCAACTGTGTCATGATCACTAGAAATTGCAAAAGTAAATCCTCTTTTTCCCACTCTTCCTCTCCTCGTCTTCCTCCTCTTCCTCTACTTGTGGATAAGGATGCAAGCTCTCAGCTGTTCCAGTGCTCTACCATGATGGCCAGGAACTTTAACTCTCTGGAAATGTGAGCCCTCATACACTCTTTCTTCCACAAGTTGCCTTGATCACGGTCTAGAGGAGCTAAGACACACAATGACATTTGGTACAAACGTGATTAATACCAGCGTTGGAAGAGGCAAGTCTGGCCTCAAAATGGAGGACCATGATCCAAAGGAATCAGAACAGCTGAGGAAGCTGTTTATTGGTGGTTTATTGAGCTTTGAAACCACAGATGATAGCTTAAGAGAACATTTTTGAGAAATGGGGCACACTTACAGATTGTGTGTTAATGAGAAATCCCCAAACAAAACTTTGGTTTTGTGACCCAGTCTTGTGTTGAAGAGATGGATGCTGCAGTGTGTGCTCAGCCACACAAGGTTGATGGACATGTGGTGGGACCAAAGAGAGCAGTTTCTAGAGAGTTCTGTAAAGCCTGGTGCCCATTTAATGGTGAAGAAATTTTTTGTTGGTGGCATTAAAGAGGATACAGAAGAATATAATCTGAGAGACTACTTTGAAAAGTATGGCAAGATTGAAACCAAGTGTTCAAACACATGATTCTATGGAGTACACTTAACTTTCAAACCACAATCAATAGACAATCCAAGTCTGAGGTCCAACTCTGCCTCTTTCACAAGGACTTCACACACACAAGTGAGCACATTAGCACTCTGTTGAACTCTCGGCCCTCAGTTCCAGCATTATGAGATGAATGCATCATCATTTCTATGATAGTGTGTGATGGAGAGATGGGCGAGACCGCAGAGCTGAGGGCTGGGGAGGGTTATACAGTGAGCAGAAGGATGGAACTAAAGACAGGTGAGAAACACGCAGATATGAGGTGGCCATAGTGAGTTCTGGGTCCCTGGTCCTGCTGCAGCTGGGGATTGGGGGCTGAGTCAATGTCTGTGGCCAGAGTTACCATCAAAGGCCAAGCAGATATCTATGGTCTGGCCTATCATATGAGACCATGTGGATATCTGAGGGTTGTGCTGCTGGGGGGGGCACACTGATCTGAGTGGCCTGGGCTGCCACCTGAGACCATGGGGATATATGGGCTCATGGTTCTGCCAGGACCCATGTCTGGGTCCATGGTCATGTGGCAACTATAATCTGTGTTGATTTCCCAGGCCTGTGTTGTCCCTGATCTGGACAGTCTGAGGTACTGTACTAAGTTGTCCCTGCCCCCTTTTGTTCACTATACTCAGAAGAGCTGGCACTGCCCCTAATCTGCCATGAGGTGGGTTAGGCAAGGCATAGATGCCCTCCTAGCCCTCACTTCCTATGCCAAGCAAGAGAGCTGACATTGAAGTCATGGGAGCAGAAGAGCTGGCCCTGCCCTTCAATGGCTGCAGCACTAGGGAGAATGGGCCCTGTACCTTGCTGGGCAGCACAGTAGAGCTGACCCTATTAAGAAAGGCCCCAAAGAACTATCATCCTGAGTGAGCTAACCCAATCACAGAAAGACATACATGGTATGTACTCATTGATAAGTGGCTATTAGCCCAAATGCTTGAATTACCCTAGATGCCTAGAACAAATGAAACTCAAGACGGATGATCAAAATGTGAATGCAGATCGCTCCTGAGAGACACAGCCAGAATACAGCAAATACAGAGGCGTATGCCAGCAGGAAACCACTGAACTGAGAACAGGACTCCTGTTGAAGGAATCAGAGAAAGAACTGGAAGAGCTTGAAGGAGCTCGAGACCCCATATGTACAGCAATGCCAACCAACCAGAGCTTCCAGGGACTAAGCCACTACCCAAAGACTATACATGGACTGACCCTGGACTCTGACCTAAATGAGGTTGCAATGAATATCCTAGTAAGAGCACCAGTGGAAGGGAAGCCCTGGGTCCTGCTAAGACTGAACCCCTAGTGAACTAGACTGTTGGGGAGAGGGCAGCAATGGGGGAGGGTTGGGAGGGAACACCCATAAGGAAGGGGGGAGGGGAGGGGGATGTTTGCCCAGAAACCGGGAAAGGGAATAACACTCGAAATGTATATAAGAAATACTCAAGTTAATAATAATAAAAAAAAAAGGCCCCAAAGATATAAGAGCAAGAAAGCTGTCCCTGACCCTTGCCAACAACCCCACACCTCCTACTAGTACCACTCCCTGGGCCAAGGATATCCAAACCACCGCTCCATCTAGGAATTGATGGAGCATGTGAAGGAGCCAGTCCTGCAGAGCCAAAATTCAGGATCTCCGTGACACAAGGCAAGAATAAAATATCAGAGAGTAGTCCCCATAGTGATCTAGAAGCCAGAGCCCTTGAAATAGACCAATGACTTACTGCAATGAACACTTGCAAATAAAGATGGGGGGGTTATACTGTGGGACATACTGTGATGTACAGCAGCTTCCATGACAAGATTTTTTATTCTATTTTATTTTATTTTGGGGAGGAGATTGCAAGAGCAAAGGGTGGGTACAAAGGGATGGGGAGATACGTAGAATTGGGGTGCATGGTGTGGAATTCATTAAAAAATCAATAAAAAGTCATTTTTTAAAAGTATAATTAGGTCCAAATCAAACACTGTGGAGATAAATTAAAGACCTAATTAGTGCAACTTTACACTAATTAGAAGAAAATATCAAATGTCATCTAATAACTTCAGGACAAGAAAAAAATTAGGACAAGTCAATAAAACTCATGAAGAATATGGACTTGGATCCTAAAAATCATATAAAAATAATATGAATAAATTTAACTACCTAAAATATTTAATTTCTGTCTACTTAGATATCCTTTAACAAAGTTAAAGATATATACAAGCTGGTAGAAAATATTTGAAATACTTTCAGTGAACCTCAAAGGGCCAAGTCATGAAGAACAAGATGTTCAGAGACAATCATCACTGAAGTGACTGCTTTACATTTTTTTTTTTTGGTTCTTTTTTTCGGAGCTGGGGACCGAACCCAGGGCCTTGCGCTTCCTAGGCAAGCGCTCTACCACTGAGCCAAATCCCCAACCCCTGCTTTACACATTTTTAATGTTATGCAAGTTTATAATGGCCAGATTGACAAAAATTGAAATTTGTCATAATACCAAGATGCCCAAAATGGCAATGATATGAAAAATAGAGATTTCATATTCTATTAATATCAAAGCAGATAGATCCAATTAAAAGTAGTTAAGAAAAATCTACATAATCATTAGTTGGACAACCGGAGTGAATGAGGCACTGTCTTTCCAATAGTCTTAAATATAGTTAAGTTTATCAGAAAAAGACACTTAAACATAAGGAAGTTTTGTGTTATAATACAAAAATACTCTGCCCTAAGCAAAGCTTAAGATCAGTTTTTCAGGTGCAGCCTCCTTTAAAAGGCAATGTGAACCGGATCTGGTGACAGAGGCCTGGCACAGCTTCTTGGGAGGCTAAAAACAGGAAGATCACCATTCAGGCAGGGCAAAGAAGCACACGCTTGTAATCTGAGGGATGGAAAACTGGGAGGCAAAACAGCTGAACCCCTGGAGCCTACTCACCACCTAGCCTAGCCTGCTTGATGATGTTCCAGGCCAATGAGAGACCCTGTCTCAAAGAACATGCAGAAGGTCCCTGCTCTAGATGGCTTTCTCTCACAGTGATAAAGACCATGGCTAAAAGCACGTTGGAGAGGAACAGGGTTGTTGGGCTTACATGTCCAGATCACAGTCCACCATTGAGGGAAGTCAAGGCAGGAACTCAAAGGAGAAACCTGAAATCAGAAAATAGAGGCCATAGAAGAATGCTGTTTACTGGCTTGTTCCTTAACTTACTTACTTCTTTTTTTTTCTTCTCTTTTTTTCTTTCTAAAATATTTTTATTTTTGAGATTTCATACAATTCTTTCCTCTCCCCCAACACCTCCTAGTTGCCTTCCCCATGCAACCAACTTCAAGTCCTTCTCTCTGTTTAAAAAGCAAATAAATATAAAATGATCCAGGACCACCTTCCCAGGGGAGGCACCATCCATATCAATCATTAACCAAGAGAATGTCCCCACAGACTTGCATACAGGCCAGTTTTATGGAAGTGTTTTCTCGATTGAGATTTCCTCTTCCAGATAACTCCAGCTTGTATCAGGTTGATAAAGTCTAACCGACAGTACCTGAGGTTGTCTTCTGACATCTCTTCATATGCATCTATACACATACACCTGTGTGCCTGTGCATACATATGAGCAACAAACAGACATACACACACATACACACACACACACACACACACACACACACACACACACACACACACACATATCAAAGGGTTAACTCTGGTTAATGGAGAAGCTGTCTCAGACCACTCAACATGAGCTCGTTTTTTTAACTTGTATTTGTGTTTATGTATAGATGGATATAGATAAACTGATTGATTGATTGATTGATTGATTTGATTGAATACAGATTATAGATAAAGAGCTAAATAGATGATAGATAGATAGATAGATAGATAGATAGATAGATAGATAGATAGATAGATGATAGATTGATGGATAAATGGATAGATAGATGATGGATTGATGATAGATGATGGATTGACGGATAGATGGATAGATGGATAGAGTCACACACACAGTCAGTATACAGTAGATACTCAACAACAACAAAAACAGTTTTAACTGACCCTATGAACTTAAGGACATACTTATTTACTACACTATTCTTCCTAAATAATACTATTCCCTTCTTTTCTTTTTCTTGTTAAATCCTAACTTTATTTGTTTATAAATAACTAAATTTATCTATATTTATGTGTCTGTGTACATATGGCATGTTTGTGAGGGTTCCAGTGCGGCCAAAAGAGGGCATTGGATCCACTGGAGCTGGAGTTACAGGCTTACCTAGGCACTGAAAATCAAATAGTCATCCCCTGGAATACAGAGGGTCCTCTTAACCACTGAGCCCTTGCTCCAGACTTTTAACTCTGCATTTCAGCCTGTTGTCCTCCCAGATAGCTCCCTCCTGGTCAGAGAGCAGCAGACAGTTGCACCTAAATGAGCATTCAGTTTTTGAATCCTGTTCTCTCCAGACCCTTGGCCCCAACCTCCATGAGATTTAGCAGCTTAATCACTGAATGAACAGTTTTCCACAGTTTCTTTGAAAAGATTCAGTTACTACTTATTTTAATGGTTTTAACCTTACCTCTGATACATACATATATATATATATATATATATATATATATATATAATCTTCCTGTTTTGCCTGGTTCTGAGCTCATAGACTCACATCCCTCATATATCTATATATCTATATCTAAGCTTCTCAGATCTCAAACTCCTACACCCACCTGGTTGTTCTGAAAGGGAGATTTGACACCTTAACCTGCTTCTGACACATGTCACACTGCCTTCCCTGGAGGCCAGCTGCTCATCATTTACCTTGCCCACACACACTTAAATTTCACAGGAGCGTCTGAACATTGCATCCTGTGCGTAAGCCCACTAATTACTTATTTGTGCATTTACCTATTCAAACGCATTAACAGCATAATTTAAGACACTTCATCTAAGCCCTTGGGAGCATCGGAAGGTCTTGTTTTATTCCACCCAGGATCGAAGCTTCCCTTTTATTTATGCTTCAACCCTCTGACCAGCTACCCTGGGAACTGTCAGGTGTGTCTGAAGCAACATGTTCAGAAAACAAAACTCCAAATGGCAGCCAGATGGGATGCATTTTTTTAGAAATTTCATTTCAGCAGCAAATTTCATTTAAATGTTTTTGTTTCCATAATGAGCATAGTTTTGGAGACCGCATTTCTATGGCATGTGGGATTCCCCGTGCTTTGGGAACTGGGTCATGTGTATCAATAAAGATCCCAGTGCTCTGCTTCTGGACTGTTAGCAATCCCCCAGATGTCCGGCTCTCTGGTAATCTGTGCTTTGCTCTCCTCAAAGGAATAGACGTACAAGCATGAATGGAATTACTAACAGCGCTCTCCAGGTGCTCCGTGGAGGTCTTCATTCCTTCAATAAATCCATTGATTTTCCTTCCCCTTAATAAAATCACTTTATAATAGACTTCACCTATGTTAGTGGATTTTCTTTAAGTAAACTTTAATGTGTACCTGTATAAAGCAATCAAACTTAGGGTTTTAAATATGTTTTGTTCTTTGCCTTCGACTGTAGCTCACAGGCTGGTTCCAGATTTATTTAGCTGAGACTGTCCTTGAACTTCTGATGCTCCTGACTCCGTATACCGTGTTCTGAGATCACAGGTGTGTGCTAACACACCTTACTACTTTGGCCACAAATGAAATTGCACCTTCAATAAAATGTACAAATTACTAACCTCTAATGGATTTCAGGCAAGCTTTCCTGACTAATGTTTTGCAAAGGCCCTGAAACTAAAAACCAAAATAATGAGGAGGTGGGGAGGAGGAGGCAGGGAGTGGGAAAGGGAGGACAGAGAGGAGGAGGGAGAGGAGGGGAACATTTGATATATTAGAACTTCTCCTCCAAATTTATCAAATGTCCCATTTAGAACAATCAACAAAAACATACTTGTGAGCACACCTTCAGTGTGCTTTTATTGTAAAACATGTTCAAAATATGTTTTTAAAGTTTTATCACATTTTTTTGGAGGGGAGAGAACATGTCACAGGGTACATAGGTAGATCAGAGTACAATTATCAGAATCGCTTTTCTCCTTCTACCATGTAGATTCTAAGGATTGAACTCAGGGGATAAGACTTAGAGGGAATTCCTTTACTCATGGAGCCATCTAACCAGCCCTGAAAAGAAAAAATTTAATATGATAACAATTTAAAAGGGTAAAATGCTGGGTTGGGGATTTAGCTCAGTGGTAGAGTGCTTGCCTAGCAAGCGCAAGGCCCTAGGTTCGGTCCCCAGCTCTGAAAAAAAGAAAAAATAATAATAAAAGGGTAAAATACACAATGTCTTTAACTATCGGGGAAATGCAAATCAAAACTACAAGAAGATATCATCTCACCTAGGTTCAAAGATGAAAGTTATATTCGGGATAGGGTATGGAGAAAAGGTGACTCCTAGGCACCATTGGTGGGAACACAGATTGGCAGAATTAAGAGAAGCAGTAGGGACACTCCTCTGAAAACTAAAGCTAGATTTTCCATAGGACTCTGCTCTCCGGCGTCTGGGTGTATCACCAGAGGAAGTGATGTCAGTCTACCTGGAGATTTCTGCCCTGTGTTGTTGCTGCCCTATCCACAATATCCGGTTTGTGGGATCATGAAAGGGGTTGTGAATAAGTGCCCATATGAAGAAGTTATGTCACTCATCCGGATTAAGGGATAAAGAAAATGAGGGCTACAGCTAGGAACTGTGGATCCCAAAAATGGGGGAGAAAGATTATTGACCAAACCATCAGGGCCAAATCAATTAAATCAAGCAATTAATTAAAGCACACTTTTTTATTTACTATACATGGGCTGCATCCTCCTAAAGTGGGTTACAAGAGGCCACCATAAAATGTGGGGAAGACAAGGATTTTATAACCTAGGGTTAAGAGGTTTCCAAGTGAAAAATCTGGTGGGCAAAGGGGGCTTACAGGGACAAAACATAAGCATAGCAAGCTAGTCTTAAAGACCTTCTGAAACTAAGACATGATTGCAAGTTGAACATAACGGTAGTCATAACAACAAGTAGTCATAACAACCTTTTGAGACAAAGGTAGCAAAATGTTTATTTGGAACAAACACATGTTTTCCCTTTCTTGAAACAGCAATACAGAATCATTTGTAATTAAGGCTACAGGTGAAGCATAGCCCAGTCCTATAGAAGCAGATGTAATCACAAACAGGAAGGCGTCTGTTTTTTCTTTACTATAAGATGGCTTTTGAGCTTGAAATGGAGGCAGGCTGGTTTGTCAGAACTAAAAGGGAGAATGAAGAAAATATGTTTGTGTATGCCTGCACATATGCGCATGTGCATGTGATAAACTATCACTCAGCCACAGAGGAAAATCCCGAAGGAATGTAATGGGGCTGCTGGGCACTGAGGAGCACCCAGTTGGATCTAGGCTGTTTGTCCAGCTATGATCAGCCGGTCGGGTGCTGAAGTTCATTGGGTCTCCAGCTAAGAAAGATGCAGTTTTGAAACGATAAAAGGTAAAGACACGGCCCAAAATTAAAAGTTCAAACTACTGAAAGGAAAGTATGTGCTTACCTGCAAACCAGTTTGGGAAATGCATGCATAGTCTTTAGATCAGAGGTGAGGATTCGTTGTTTTCTGAGTGAGAAGATACTGAATTTGGGCTGAGTTTCTCTTCCTGAGAGTCCTCTGCTTCTCCTCCCAGGCTCAGCAAATACCCTGCAATTGACTTTGAAAGCAACCACACAAGAGATTATGAGCCCAGTCAAGATTAGCAAGATAGGCACTGGGGAAGAGGGGTAGAAGAGTTACCTGGCCACAACATGTTCTCGCCACACTGTATAAATGGGGCTTGCATTGTGAGGTAGTTGGGCAAGCCATAGCTTAACACCAGGTAGGTTTTACCATGGTGTACACAGCATCAACGGGCTAATGCTCCACCACCACAGCCCAGCGCGTATTCATCTGCAGTTAACATGATGGGCATAGGAAGAGAGGCTTGAAAGTGAGGAATCTTTAAAAGGAAGAATGCAGCCCTTAGACATTTCTCCCAGCATGCCTGTAATGGATGCCTTTGGGACCATTGAGTTTGGAAATCCAGCCAGATCCTGACTCCTGCCTCCCTAAACTGTCTCTGCCTTCAACTGTATTACTCCTCTCCCTTGACAGCTATCCTTCGGGGTCCCTATTAAACAATTCTGTCCTTGTGAGCCATTATGCTAAGCGGTGACATATGATTTTGTAGCCACAATGAATCTGACTAAATGACAGTTTATTCACCATCCAAAAACAGATTCTTTTCATTGTTATGCACTGATCTGTTGTTTTACCATCCCTGTTTCTGAATACTCTTATCCCCTTTAGAACACCGTTATCCTTGCACTAGTCTAATAAAATACACTATCATTTCTATCTACTCACTGTCCATACATGCTTTTCTCATCCCGTGCATTTGCTTTAAATTATTGCTAAGATAGCATAGAAGTGTCTTCTCAGTTACCTGCTATCCAGATCTATCATCATATCATATTTCCTCCGTGTTTCTCAAGCCAGGCTGATAATGAAGCATGTCGATTTTACTACTGTCATGAACATTCCTTCACAGTCAGCCAGATGTTCTGCATCAGCCAAGGATTTTTTTTTTAACTTTCACAAATAGTTAACAAAATAACTCTATTCCTAAGGGAACAGAGGTATGCAGCCCCTCTGGAATGTCTGCTCTAACCCAATGGAGGTTTGCACTGCTTGCTAAGTGATTAGTACAAGCATAAAGTCTCTCTACTTTAAGAGAACAGAGAGAGATCTCCCCACTGCTCTCTTGGGTAGCATGTAAGCTCTTGCAAGCACTAGGCACTAATCAGACTTTATGCACCATCATAGTTTGATAACAAAACATATAGGACCCAAGCCTGACTCCTGCCCCTAGCATTTACTTACTCGCTCTTTTATTGCCTTGTGCCTCAGCTTCTTTACATGCAGACTGCAGAAAACCACAGGGATGTTATAGATTTAAGAGACAATGTGTACAAAATCCTTGGGAAGTGTGTGGCTGATAGTCAGAGCTCAATAAATGGTAGGGAGTGCTATGGTATTACAACTCCTCTGAAAGTCTCCTCCAGACAAAATGATCCCCTCAGCCATGTCCCCATAACCTTAAACATGTCAGGAAAGCATTCAGCATACTGAAGAATCACTTCATTTTAATGCCTCTATGCCTCTCATAAGCTGTCGGACTGAGGTCTTCCCATTGATGTCTGCATTTCCCAACAGCCGCTGTGGCTATATATTATAGAACTTAATAAAAAAAGTGTCACCATTTGGAAATGAGTTTTATTTTCAGAAATAAACTAAAACATATCTGTGCCCAGATACATTATAAAAGGAAACTGCTCAATCTGAATATGTCTCAGTAAAAACTAAACCACAGTCCTGGAAAGATAGTTTAATTGGAAAAGTGTGTGAGCCCGAGTTCAATTTTCAGAACACACCTTTGAAACAGTGGGCATGGCAACATAGGCTTGTGATCCCAGCACTGGGAAGGCAGAGGTAGACAGACCCTCCAGGATGCCTAGCCAGTGAGAATAGCCTACTTGAGGAATGCTGGGGCAGTGAGAGACTTTTGTCTCCAAGTAGAAGTAGACAGCACCTGAGAAACAACATTCCCGAGCACACTCTGGATTCTACCTACTCCTTGGACACAAATAAAACCCCCATACACAAGTGCGTGGACACAGAGACATGCCCATGGACACACACATATGCCCATGTGCCCATGTACACTCACCTGGTCACAAATGAAGGTAGACTTCATACAAGCAACAAAACGTGTTTCTTGTATTCTCTTATTCTGTAATAAAAAATCCTTTGAGAACACTCCTGAAAAGGTTTTTTATAAAAGGCTCAAAGGATTAGCATCTTGTTTTGTTGTGTTTTGTTTTGTTTTGTTTAGATCCTGTGCACCTAAATATGAGAACTCACTTGGATTTTACACTCATTTCAAGATGTAAATTCTACTTTGTCCCTGAAAGATGGGGCCAATCTACACATCTCGATGACAGACACACGAGGAAAAAGAACTCAGTGGCATTTGTTTTTAGCGTTAGAACCCTGAGTTTCCTGTGAACTGGCAAACATGATTCGAAGAACACTTCTAGCCTTGCTCGGAACAATTATACAAATATGGAAGGAGCTCTGTTTTATTTAAATTCTGGAAATAAATATTTCTTAGAATTAGTTATTTTCAGTACATTTTTATATTCAATTCATTACATTTTATATTCAATTCAGTACATTTTATATTCAGTGTTTCTATTGAATATCAATCCTAAAAGAGGACCTGTCTTAAAAAGAGAGGAAAAAACCTACATGCTAACCATCAGTCCATGGAATCACTTGATGCCTCGTATAGATAGAATCTGCTGACTCCTGTCAAGACCGTGTTCCTGGTAGTAAGCCCAAGTGTGTCACATTTACAGAGCCTTCTTCTCCCTGGAACTGAGGACAGCATTAGGTCAGCACCAGCTAGCTCTGATCTCCCTGAGTACGCCCCATGCTACGTCTAACGCCAGGTCGAGGCTGGAGCTCAGCTGGTAGCATGCAAGAGGTCCTGTGGCAATCCCCAGCACCAGATAAACCAACAGGCAGGGTGCTGCTCACCTAAAATCTTAGCACTCTGGAGGATCAGAAGTCCAAGGTACATAGTCCTTGGCTACATAAGGGGTTCAAGACCAGCCTATGATACAGAAAACAAAACAAAACCAATAAACAAAAAGTAGCTAGAAAGTAATACCAGTTCCTGAAGCTTATGCCGATTCTGCAAATGGCACACTCACTGGAGTGAACGTGTGTCACTGTTTCTCTGCATCTCAGCCAAGTATGGCAATTTGAATGAGCATGGCCACCGTAGACTCATATACTTGAATACTTGGTCCCCAGTTGGTAGAACTGCTTGGGAAGGATTGGAGGGTGTGGTCTTGTTGGAGGAGATTTGTCACTGGGGGTGAACTTTAATGTTTCAAAAGCACAGGCTATTTCCAGTTAGCTCTTTGTCTCCTACTTTCAGGTAAGGATGTGAGCGCTCAGCTACTGTCCCAGCTCCCTGCCTGCCTACTGCCTTACTGCCTGTCATGATGGCTATGGACCGTAAGCCTCTGCAACCATGAGCCCCAAGTTAAATGTTTTCCTTTTTAAGTTGCCTTGGTTTGGGTGTCTTATCACAGTGACAGAAAAGTAACCAGGACACTAGTTGATCCTGATAGAGGTCAGCCACAGATCTTCCAAAACACGGACATGGAGGCAAAGGCTGTAGTAATCCAGCTAACCGCACTCCCGTATCCACCACCCATATGTTAATATGCAGATGGAGTCCCCGAACGGCAGCTCATATTTTCAAACTAGAAATGTGCTCCTTCCATCATGGGCTTCATAGGGAGGTGCAGTGTGTGTATATTGTCTCTGAAACACGGAGAAGAGTGCCTGGCCCAGAACAGGGCCCTATACACGGCAGCCATAAACCCATCTCTTCACAAACAAACCTTGATGCTATTTTTCAAATCACCTGCTTTGTCGTGTCTTTTCTGATTTAAATACCTCTGAGGCCTCCTCTAGATTTTTTTTTCTTTTTTCAGGTTTCACAGCCTTCGTAAGAACTAAATCCTCTGATCTGTGTCTCCCATCAGAACCTGGGTCCTTCACAGCCGTCCTGTGTGGGTGTCTAATTATTCCCTAAATGGACACACCTCACCGCGCCCTTTCATGTTGGCATCTCATTAGAGTGCTAATTGGCTCATCTTGTTATTTCCATCTCTTCACCAGCATCCCGTTTCTCTGCACCTCCTTTCAGTCCCTGAATCTCTTTGTGCCATCTCTTTCTTCTTGGTATTAAATCCTTCCTTTTATGCTTGTTGCCTTCCCCCCCCCCAACCCCTTCCACGCAGCTCATTACACCCCTCCATCTGTGAACTTCATTATCCCACCTCATTCTTATCTCATTACCTCCTCATCATGCACATGTGATTAGTTCCTCCATTCAGGCACAGCACCGCAGCCTTTCCCTCTGCTTCTCATCTTGGGCCGCCCTTCCCACCCTCCCCATTTAAAGCTCCCGTTTACAAATCGCATCATGCCCCCATGCCTTTGTCATTACCCTCATCCATTTATGCATCTCATTACATCATCACCGATGCATATCTCTGTGTGCTTTTCTATTTGTCCGCCTCATTACAGCCCCATCAAACCATGTGCGTGTCATTACGGCCCCTTGAAACATTCATGTTCCTCACATCCTTCCATGTTGGCATCCCATTACCTCCACTGCTCCCAGATCTGACGACCAACTAACAAAAACAGTCAGATAACTATGTCTTGCTTTTAGAAAAATTAAATGTTTCTCAGGCACCTAGCATCAGTGTTTCTTAAGCAAGTCATTCCTTACAGAAAAAAAAATTGCTTCTGCTTATTTAGCTCAAAGATCCAAAGCACTATTTTTTAATATATGGAAAAGAGGCTTGGCTTCATTTTTAGAAGACATTTTCAATACTTTTATTATTTCTCTACAGTTTTCAAAGTATTATGATTACTCATGACTGCTGTGGCAGCTCCTCCCTGAAGTTCAGGGGTCACAGGATTATGCAATTGGAATGGCACATTGGTAGCCTCAAGGGGATAAGGATGATTTCTTGAGAATGCCGGTGAATGGCGGGTTGTGAATTCTGATCCTCTTGCTCCAAATCTGTCCTTTATACTGGTGCATCCCCACCCCTAGAAGTAAACCCCTTGTCATTCGATCCATTCTCTGTTACTACCTAAGAGTGGAATTAACTCTGCTTTGTTTTCTAAAGAAAGACAAAAAGAATGCATTTGAAATAATTTGCATTTGGTGCCTGTTTCTTTGTCTCTGAGGTTGAAGAACTAGGTAAAGCCTTCAATTTGAGAAAATGACTCTGTAGTCAAAGCCATATCTGTTCATCCAGAGCCACCTGTAACTCCAGCTCCATGGACTCTGATATCTGACACCACATCCATCACTCCTTAAGCATCTGCAGTCACTGGACCTTCTCTGTCTCATATATATATGTGTGTGTGTGTGTGTGTGTGTGTGTGTATCTTATGGAGACAAAGTTTGGAGCAGAGACTGAAGGAATGACCATTCACAGCCTGCCCTACCTGGGGATCCAGCCCATATATATACAGTCACCATACCTAGACACTATTGATGAAGCCAAGAACTGCATGCTGACAAGAGCCTGATATAGCTGTCACCTGAGAAGCTCAGCCAGAGCATGACAAATACAGAGGCAAATCCTGACAGCAAAACCATTGAACTGAGAAAAGGGTCCCCATTGGAGGAGTTAGAGAAAGGATTGAAGGAGCTGAAGGGGTTTGCAGTCCCATAAGAGCAACAATACCAACCAACCAGAGCTCCAGGGACTAAACCACTACCCAAAGAGTACACATGGACAGACCCGTGGTTCCAGCTGCATATGTAGCAGAGGATGGCCTTGTTGGGCACCAATGGAAGGAGAAGCCCTTGGTCCTGCCAAGATTGGACCCCACTCCCCAGTGTAGGGGAATGTCAGGACAGGGAGGTGGGAAAAGGGGGGTGGTTGGGAAGAGGGAACACCCTCATAGAAGAAGGGAGAGGGGGGATGGGATAGGAGGCTTATGGACAGGAAACCAGGAAAGAGAATAACATTTGAAATGTAAAGAAAAAAATATCCAATAAAACATAATAGAAAGAAAGGAAGGAAGGAAGAAAGAAGGAAGGAAGGAAGGGAGGAAGGAAGGAAAGAAGGAAGGAAGGAAGGAAAGAAAATGTTTATTTTTCTTTGATAGTTGCTTCAAGTATCAACCTCTACGAAAGGAGGTGGTCAGAGATGCTCTCCTGGGGCTGACTTGTGTGGCATCCATAAGTATTTTCATACCACTGTTTGGGCTTTAATTCTACACTTAGCATTTTGTTTTAAAATGTTTCTTGCTGGGCCAGTGAGATGGCTCAAAATGTAAAGGGCTTGGCTTTTTAGCTTGGTGATATGAATTAGATCCCCACAAGGGGAAGATGAGAAACAGCTCTACGAAGTAGTTCTCTGACCTCCACATATGGGCATGTATGCCCTTATGCACATACACCACTCACTAATCCTCATAATAATAATGTTTAAAGTATCTTTATTCGTGTAGATCCTCCCATTTTAGCATCTCTATCAGTGCCTATTGTGTAAATCACCCTTAGCCGAATCCAGTTCTTATCCACATGGTGGCCGTCCTGCTAAAGGCTTCTGCCTCCATCACCTTACCTCGCTTTTGCTTAGCTCTGAGCTTTGTCTGTTGAATGACTAAAAGAAGATATTTAGAATTCTAGAAGCATAGATGCAGGGCCTTCTGTCTAAAGAACCCATGGCCCTTTATCTCCTACCCCTTCCAGTTTGAAATGCTGTCCCTGGATAGCCAGCATCCTCTTCAGTCTGCAGTTTGACTCAACACACACTGACTGCTTCGTGGTTTTAGTCTTTTTGCTGAGGATAGACTCAGTCTACCCCCTGAGGCTACTTTGCTTCTGTCATAATGCTGCTTGCCTTGGATGTACAGAGAATCTTTACCCCTCATGTACTCTGCCACTTGTGGGGTGTGCTTGCAACATTTCTTACAGAAAGCCTGGTGAGTTTTAGGAGTGTTCCCCATAGTTGTAGGGGTACTGTTAGCACTGATATCATTTTGTTTTTTAAGCTCTGTCTCTCTCTGTCTCTCTGTCTCTCCCTGTCTCTCTCTCTCTCTCTCTCTCTCTCTCTCTCTCTCTCTGTGTGTGTGTGTGTGTGTGTGTGTTTATGAATGCATGTCACATGTGTACAGGTGTCAATGGACTCCAGGAGAGAGTGACCAATGGGGACTCTGGGAATCGAACTCTGCTCTTCTGGAAGAGCAGCAGCACTCTTAACTGCTCAGCCATCTCTTGACACACTAGAATCAGTTTTATCTTCTTTATTTTTTTTTGTTCAAGTAGTTAACTTCAAGTAGTTAACAGCAACAAAATAATTCATTCTGTGATGTTGTTCTCTGTTATTTTTCTTTTTTTTATTTTTTATTAACTTGAGTATTTCTTATTTACATTTCGAGTGTTATTCCCTTTCCCGGTTTCCGGGCAAACATCCCTCTAATCCCTCCCCCTCCCCTTCTTTATGGGTGTTCCCTCCCCATCCTCCCCCATTGCCGCCCTCCCCCAACAATCTAGTTCACTGGGGGTTCAGTCTTAGCAGGACCCAGGGCTTCCCCTTCCACTGGTGCTCTTACTAGGATATTCATTGCTACCTATGAGGTCAGAGTCCAGGGTCAGTCCATGTATAGTCTTTAGGTAGTGGCTTAGTCCCTGGAAGCTCTGGTTGCTTGGCATTGGGTTACATAATAAGACACATTAAAATATGAGGTTGGTAGATGCATAGAACACATGAAACAAGACAGATGATCAAAATGTGAATGCTTCACTCCTTTTTTAAAAGGGGGAACAAGAATACCCTTGGCAGGGAAGAGAGAGGCAAAGATTAAAACAGATACTGAAGGAACACCCATTCAGAGCCTGCCCCACATGTGGCCCATACATATACAGCCACCCAATTAGACAAGATGGATGAAGCAAAGAAGTGCAGACCGACAGGAGCCGGATGTAGATCGCTCCTGAGAGACACAGCCAGAATACAGCAAATACAGAGGTGAATGCCAGCAGCAAACCACTGAACTGAGAACAGGACCCCCATTGAAGGAATCAGAGAAAGAACTGGAAGAGCTCGAAGGGGCTCGAGACCCCTTATGAACAACTCTGTTATTTTTCAAGACAACTTGTTCTGTGTAGCACTGGTTAAACTGGACCTCACTCTGTAGACCAGACTGTTCTTTCTAGAAGCGTGGCTGGTTTTTAAGAAGCAGCTACTTAAGAAGTCATTGCAGACGCTTGCAAGCACCTGAGACAATCAGATCCCATGCAGTTACGGTCCACAAAAGCCTATTCAGACATGAGACAAAACATGCATTCTTATTTTCCCAGAAAACTCTGAGCCTAGAAAAGGCTTCCCAATTGCGAGGTGGAAAAAGAACCCTGGTGTTCAGTTGGTAGAAATGTAAACTTGAAGGTCATTCTGGAAAGCGCTTTGGCAGAACCCAATGACATTAAGGATATGCATAATATAAAATGTTTAATATCTCATGAAACCAAGTTTCTGGAGTTGAGCAGATTATTATTTTCTGAGAGCAAATGTCCTTGCCAGTTCCCTTTGGTTTCTGTTGTTAGCCCCGAGGCAACACAATGAGAACCAGATGTCATCCAACACATTATTGGGTCTGTACCACACTCAAGAACCTGAAAGGAGATTCTGGCCCTTTATGTAGGGAGGTCATTTACAACAAACAGGAGGGAAGGAAGAATCTATCCTCCTTGGAAAGAGGCCTGGGTTCTTACTTTTGCCCTTCGTTAATATACATAACTCTTTCCAGAGAAAAGATGAGACCAAAGTCCCTACTGGACACCCAAACAGACAAGGACCTCTCCAGGGTCTTTGGTCTCATCCCCACACTGAATCATAAACACTTCTAAGAAAATAAATCCCTGGGTCTCACTTTCTAGTCAGTCATAAAAAAATTCTCAGAAAGCCCTAACTATGCAGGAACACACACACACACACACACACACACACACACACACACACACACACACACACACACACTTATCTTCTCTATAGTCTAACATAAACACCTTATAACCCAGAAATTCCATTCTGGAGAGTGTCCTAGAACCAGCCATGTGTGTGTGTGTGTACATACATGTTTGTCCTATAGTGGGTACACTCACCTTTGCTTACACATATGGACAAACCAATATTAATATCTCTCACCCTCCATCTTACTTTTTTTGGACAGAGTCTCCCATAGAGGCTGGATTTCACTCTCCCAGCTAGAAAGGTTTGCCAGAGACCATCCTAGAGCTACCTGTCTCTGGCCCAACCCTCATCACTGGGTAACAGACACACAGCATTTTGCTGACTTTTATATGAGTTCTGAGGATTCACATTCAGATCTTCAAACTTGTATAGCAAGCACTTTACCTAGACTTCTCCCCGGCCCTCGTGGAAAGACCTTGAGTGGAACAAATGGAATGAAGTCTGAAGTATAATGCCACTTATAAAGAGTGACAATGCTACTGAACACTGATATATGATTTATATTGGTCCCAAAATACAAATCAAAGAGTAAATATTTATATAAATGAGCCTTGTCTCACAGTGGCTCCACTTAAAGTCTGTCAATTTTCTGATGATGTGAAAATTTGATTAAATGTCCTGAGTTCACACATATTCTTAGGAAAGCACATTAGGGGTGTGCACCTTCCTGAGAATGCTCAGTTCAAGAAGAAGTGTCAGTCACATTTTTGAGCATGCCTAGCTCAAGGTCATGATGACATATGTGTTCGGTGGTTAACAATCTGATCGGGAACACTTTGAGATGCTCAGCTTACATCTCAAAGATGGTGGATAAGAATACCTGACAGGAATACTGAGCTTTCTCCCAAATTTTTAACTTAAAAAAAAAACCCAGGAATATTTAAAGGTGTGTTCATTAAGAGTTCCTGCCTACCTTGCTTAGACATATAAAAGTAATATGCCTTAAAAAGAAATTATGATTCAAATATTGAATTTTGGGCAATCTATGGTAAAACACTATCTTGTGCTGCTTGGAGTCACCGAGCAGCACACCCTAGAGATCTAGAGATCATCAAGGTCAACACCAGGCAACTGGGCACTATAGTGGTTATATGACTTTCCTGGTTAGGACACCATCAGCCTAAAGAAACATTCCACCCAACTATAGCAAGTGGGACCAGTGAGTTTATTGGGTTTATACATAAGAACATATATACTCCTCTACAGGAGCATGTGTGACCACGATGCTTCATGGAGACCTCTTTTGGTTAACCTTCCATCTCTCTATACTCTAGCTCCTCCTGAGATTCACAGTTTGGGCAGGATTATATGCAACTGGGGACTGGGAGAGGCCAGAGTAAGTAAATGAATGGCTAGAATCTCGGGAGACGTTCATTCACGTAATCACTCCTGCTCTGATTTCAGGATAGTAATGCCCATGTCATGCCCAAGGATGCAAAGTTCCACAGCACTGAGCTGCTCAGTAGGTGTCCTGGCTAGTTTTTATTGTCAACTGGATGCAATCAATAGTCACCCGGGAAGAGGTAGTTTCAGTTAAGGAATTACCTAGGCAGGACTGACCTGTGCCCATGTTTATGTGAAATTCTCTCGATTATTGATTAATGCAGAAAAGCATAGCCCACTGTGGTAATTTGAATAGGTTTGGGCCTCATTGGTTCATGTATTTCAGTTCCTGACCATCAATCAACCAGGAAGTAAGAGAAGAACCTTGTTTCCAGCAGAGTAATACCCATGGTTGAGTAATCCTTCTTACCAAAGGAGGGAAAAGCAGCTTCCTCCAAAGGGCCTGTCCAGTGCCACACAGAAGATGCTCAAAGCATCCCTGTTAACATGAAATGCTTGCTGGTATTTCTAGAAATTTTTGCCAGCACTATGCTAACAACCTCGAAGCTTTCTGGATGTTTTACACAGTGGTAATCTATCTGTTGTCTTGGTTTTCACAATGATAAAATATAGCAGATTTTAACGATATAAATTTTAAAATAATTTTGATTTATAAAGAAGTGATGTGTGGGACTAGGGATGTGTCTCTTGGCAGAGCACTGGCCCTGCATGTACAGCTCCTGGTTCCACTCACAGAACCATATAAACCTGCATATAGTTCTGCACTCCTATCATCCCAGTACTCGGAAGGCAGTGGCAAGTAGACCAGAGGTTTTAGATGATCCTCTGGTACATAACAAATCCAAGGCCATCCTGGGACACACAAGAAGAAATACATGTTTATCAAACACTGATAAAGGTTCTTCTATAGCATGACCCAAATTGCTACCTTCATTTTCTACTTGACCCATACACCTCTGTGACCTTTTCCATAAACTCTTTTACTTAAACTCTTATGTCACCAACCTATATTCTCCATCACATTGTCTTTTGCCTTATCCCTAGGAGGACTTGTAGATTTGTCTTTTGAACTAAACCAAATATTCTAACATCTTCATTAGTTCTTAGATAAAAGAGTTTCAAGAACTCTCTAACATGAATCAAATATGGGCATTCTGATCCAGCTACATGGTGACCTAGCCAGAGTCACAACTGCCAGACGCAGGATCCTGAAGGGCACAAAGAATTTGAGTCTAGTCTGTGGTTGCTATTGATAGTGGGAAGCCTAATATGGGGGCCTCATTGGTCATGCAATCCTAGATTTCCCTTATTAATTTAGGGTGGAAAAAATGAGAGTCAATGGAACCTATCTCACATGTGGCATCCATGTTGTACTGAATCCCACGTGCCAGGAATGGTCCCTTGCTGTCACCTGGAGCTCTCCTTCTTCCACAAGCACTACAATGTTTTACTCATGTCCAAACGAGGTCCAGTGTTTGCACAACTCATCTCTTTTTTCCATATTGCAGGGTTTGAAACAATGATGTCTCTGATTTTTAAAATGAAAAGTGTGCTTTTGCAAACAGACCATGTACTTTGTAACATGAAACCAAATACTGTGAGAATGTATGAGCAGATGTACCAGGAAATTGACAAATTCCTCAAATACAAATCATTTGAGGAATCTATATCAGCCATCTTCGCATCTGTTCCCAAAAGTGTAGAGTTTTCCAGGCAGTGCACATCCGAAGACCTTGGAAAGCTCGTTGAGAAGTGTCAAAGAAGAAAGCTGTCTATAATGCTATAACAGGTCTCCCAGGATTCCTGAGGTTGAAGCCAAATGAGAACTGATAAATTGGGGAAGTTGACTGTCTTAAAAATAACCAGCATGCCACACTGACAGATTCAGACCCCTACCCTTCTTGTCTGATTTTATTCTAAATACTTGTTACATAAAATGAATTCAGAGATGTGGTTACATTGTGTTGTACTATATTTGCATTGTTAAAAATTAAGCACAAGGCCTCGCACACTCTAACCAACTACTTTATCACTGAGCTCCATCCTCGGCTCCCAGATTAGAGGTTCAAAGAAATGTTCTTGAGGTAAGTATGGTAGCCTGTGCCTATCATACCAGCTAAGGAGGCTGAGGCAGAATTTCTGGAACACAAGAGTTTGAGGCCAGCCTGGGGAACATGGCATTTCTTAAAAAGGAAAAGGAAGTACTTTGTAAATCTTTAATGAACATACTCAAATAAACATGGAAATAGAAAACCCAAATGTTGCCATTAATATAAATTAGAAATAAGATCTATATGCTTCAGTTAGTAAAATAACAATTCATTGAAATATACTGTAGACAAAGCACTGGTCACTGTATTTCCAAAAATGACAAAAGTAGTGTAAAAATCAGACTTTCTATGAAAAAGTTTTCATAAGGTGGAGGGTCAAATGTCACATGGTAAGATGACCTATAGCAACAAAACACACACACACACACACACACACACACACACACACACACACACACACACACGGAAGGCATCTTCCAGTGTCCTGTCCCACTTTCTGGGAATGCAGAATTATGCCACCTTCACCCCTTTATCCATAATCTCCGACACACCAGCTGCTCTGACACTACATTTTATTAATTGAGCTCAAATGCCATATTTTCCAGTAACTGAAAGAATAAAACAATTGAGTTATAAGGGGAGCGTTCCTTGAAATGCCTTTTGCTAATTTATGCATTCAACATAGTATTTCTTGCTTTATGCCTGTCCAATATAGGCCAATAAAAAGATGAATTATTGATCACATTCCCTCCATAAACTAATTTCGCCTGGGACTGGGATATAGCTAGAGTGAGCACTCTAGAAATAACTAGTAAGGCATGAAGTCCTTATTAATGAGCAAGAGTATGGGAACTTCTTGAAACTTTTCTATTTCTAATATGATACTTGAGCTTTGAGGCTAGAAGTCCTGCTAACCAGAAGCACACACAGCACGTGAGGCAAACCCATGTTTTCTTTCTGTGCACAGAGAGCTTTAGAACAGAACTCAAATGTGCCAGGATCCAAAGCTCTTCCAGATGTATGCTTTGGCTGATTTCTAGAAAACTCTTCCACAGTACCCTCTCTCAGTACATATAGACCACAATGTGGGTTTCGTAGCCCACTATAGACTTTACAAATAAATACTACATTTATTTATATACTTGGAGGATGGGGTGGTGTGCACATCATGGACACACATGGAAGTTGGAGGACAGCTTCAAGGAGTAGTTATCTCTTGTCACTTGGATACCAGGGATTGAACTCGGGTCAGCAAGCGTGGTGGAAAGTTCTTTTACCCAAGTGTCTTTACCAGCTAAGCTGTTTGGATGCCTTCACCTCTACCCCCAACTTTACCCATACACACACATACACACACACACACACACACACACACACACACACCAGACATACTCACACACACACATACACAACACACACACACACACACACACACCACACAGACACACCACACACACTCATACACACACACACACACACACACACACACCCACACACACACACTCACACACACTCACACACACACTCACACACACACACACACACACACACACACAATTTTATAGAGTATCATGAAATAGTGTTGTAAATGTCCACTCATCTTTCCCTGTTGCCTAATTTATTTTTCCCCAAGTGGATTTACAAGATTCTTTATGGTTTTCCAAGTTCTTAGTTTCATTATTACTTTTTTTCTAAAGTTGGAGACGAACTTATCTAAACAACTGTTTTACGAGACCATCTTCCCTCCAGTGACTTTTTAACTGTGTTAACTAAGTGGCAATTGTTAGAAAAATCCTTCTCAGAACATGTTTCCCGGTGTTATTATGTAATTTTCCCAGATTCACATAAGCAATTTGAGCTTCATTATCGCTGGGGTTTTCCTGAGACCTGATTTGACAGGTACCTGTGAAACGGACTCTTCCAGGGAGGCTTATTCTTCACTTTGCGAAGAGCCAAAAGACCAGGTTGCTGGCAAAACAGAAAAACAAAAACAAACAAAAAATCCCATTTATACATGGTTACAAACACAGTTCTTTTTTTTCTTTTTTTTTTCTTTATTAACTTGAGTATTTCTTATTTACATTTCGATTGTTATTCCCTTTCCCGGTTTCTGGGCCAACATCCCCCTAACCCCTACCCCTCCCCTTCTATATGGGTATTCCCCTCCCCATCCTCCCTCCATTACCGCCCTCCCCCCAACAATCACGTTCACTGGGGGTTCAGTCTTAGCAGGACCAAGGGCTTCCCCTTCCACTGGTGCTCTTACTAGGATATTCATTGCTACCTATGAGGTTGGAGCCCAGGGTCAGTCCATGTATAGTCTTTGGGTAGTGGCTTAGTCCCTGGAAGCTCTGGTTGATTGGCATTGTTGTTCATATGGGGTCTCGAGCCCCTTCAAGCTCTTCCAGTCCTTTCTCTGATTCCTTCAACAGGGGTCCTGCTCTCAGTTCAGGGGTTTGCTGCTGGCATTCACCTCTGTATTTGCTGTATTCTGGCTGTGTCTCTCAGGAACGATCTACATCCGGCTCCTGTCGGCCTGCACTTCTTTGCTTCATCCATCTTGTCTAATTGGGTGGCTGTATATGTATTGGCCACATGTGGGGCAGGCTCTGAATGGGTGTTCCTTCTGTGTCTGTTTTAATCTTTGCCTCTCTCTTCCCTGCCAAGGGTATTCTTGTTCCCCTTTTAAAGAAGAAGTGAAGCATTCATATTTTGATCATCTGTCTTGAGTTTCATGTGTTCTGTGCATCTAGGGTAATTCAAGCATTTGGGCTAATAACCACTTATCAATGAGTGCATACCATGTGTGTTTTTCTGTGATTGGGTTACCTCACTCAGGATGATATTTTCCAGTTCCCTCCATTTGCCTATGAATTTCATGAAGTCATTGTTTTTGATAGCTGAATAATATTCCATTGTGTAGATGTACCACATTTTCTGTATCCATTCCTCTGTTGAAGGGCATCTGGGTTCTTTCCAGCTTCTGGCTATTATAAATAAGGCTGCTATGAACATAGTGGAACACGTGTCTTTGTTATATACAAACGCAGTTCTTTTTTTTTTTTTTCCTTTTTTTTTTTTTTTTTCGGAGCTGGGGACCAAACCCAGGACCTTGTGCTTGCTAGGCAAGTGCTCTACCACTGAGATAAATCCCCAACCCCATAAACACAGTTCTTAATCTCTTGCTAGCTACTAGAAACTACTCATAGTTTTCCTCAAAGTTTTTGTTTCTTCAAGGCCAGTAGGAGAGCCTTCCTTTGTAGGTATACGCTAGCAAGAAGGATCTTAAATATGGTAAGGTGGTGTGTGTGTGTGTGTGTGTGTGTGTGTGTGTGTGTGTGTGTGTGTGTGTGCTATGAGATTGATATTCTGTCATCTTTGCCATTCTCTAAAGAGACATAGGCTACTCAATGTGCATGATGATACAAGCAGGCGGACACGATGAGATGAAAATTACTGCTAGATCATCTTAATCTCCGTCTGCCACAATCCCACTAAAACTGAAATACCCGGAAAGGGTATTTTATGGAGATTAGATAGGAACTATTGTATAATGATATACAATATAATGAGATACCTGTAGTCTAGGTATCTAAAAAATGTTTGTAATTTTCTAAATCAATTTTAGTTCTCTTGTTTTGAAGAATATGAAACGGGAAGTTGAAGAGAAGAAGTGGCTGTATATCAGTTTTTGGGCAAAACTAAGGACTTAAAAGGGTAAAAATAAGTGGGAAAAAATGACCCTAAGCACATTTAAGAAGTACAGGCCCAGAACGTACCTCTGGTGGTCTGTACTGGCTTGTTTTGTGACTGATTTAATTTGATTTTCCACAGACACTTGAAATTACATGTGTTTCATCTGTCTGTTTAAAGTTGCCTGTTCCTGCCAACTTCAATAGTTCCTGTAACTAAGATCCATCTTCCTCGCTCGGATCCCTTCGCATAACACCTAAATCCTCCGAAGGGCTAAGCCTGCTCTTGGCTTCAGAGAGTGAGCACTGGGATGTAGCTCACCATCTGTCTTAAACTTCTCAAGTAACTTTTTGCCAAAGCAAGTGTGGATTATAGGCAACAACCTGGGACACTCCTGGTCTCTGAACAGGAAAAATAAAGGGGGCCCTATGTGTTAAGTCCTTTGTTTGCTAGTAGTGTTTGTGGGGAATGAAGAACCGCTCTTTAATTGTGTAAAAAACAAAGGCTGATCTGCATGCCGATGGCCAAGGACAGACTTCAGAGACCTTGCAGTTTTGAAACAGATATTTATGAACATCTGCTTTCTCCCCATAAATTTTAATATGGATTTCATCCTTTGAAACCTATAAAGCTCCCAGGTGCTTCTTTGGTCTTTATCTTGGGGAATATTCTTTAAAAAAAAATAAGAAGAAGTTTCCTTTTTTTCTAATGAACACATTCTAAATCATTTTTTAAAACAGAATTCATTCTTATATATTTACATGTGTGTTTGTGTATGTGCATGCACATGTGTGTGTTGCACGTGCATACACACGTGCCCAGCCTATTGAAAGGCCTCTGATATTAGGAACCCAAAATTTTATATTCAGCATGTTAAGCTTTCAAAATGTCTTATCCCAGATTGTAAAGCACAGTTGTCTTAATAAAGACATGGAAAGGCCTGATCTGTGGTTTTCATTAGATGTGTTTAGTGTGTATTTGTGTGACAAGCACTTTCAGAGGCTGAGGTTTCAAACATCCAATTCAACAAACAAAATCCCTGTGCTCATTGCGTTTATCTTCTGGTGAGCATGAAGGTGTTCTCTAAGACAATCTTAGATTGCCACTGTACCTTTCATATGGTTCTTCAGCAAATGGGATTTATATCGCACCTACAAACCAATAACACTACTCTATTCCCAGTGCCATACTCGATACTGGGGATGCAACTGTTATCAAAGAAGACTGA
Source organism: Rattus rattus (assembly GCF_011064425.1). NCBI lineage: Eukaryota > Metazoa > Chordata > Mammalia > Rodentia > Muridae > Rattus > Rattus rattus. The sequence continues at coordinate 89,634,388 of NC_046156.1, forward strand.
GTGAATCAGTGAATATTTATATCCGCTCTGTGCTCCTGGCAGGTGTGAGTGTGACTCCACACCCACCCTAAAGCTCTGGATTCACAAATGAAAGAAATGCACACGCGACCTTTATTTTTTAATATGCCTTAGCTAGCTCAATGACTGGGCCACTTATAAACCTCCCTGCGGCTAACGCACTCTCCCCTTTGATATTCTTAAGTTATTACTTTCTCAAATCTATACTTTATCTCTGCTAACCCAGACCCAATCAAGGGAGTGGCCCCTGGGGCCGCTTTTCCCTGATTCTTACATGATTGGGTCTCTGTCTTCCACAGTTTTCATGTTTGTATCTTCTTCCTTCCTTCTGCCCTGGCGATTCCTTTCTCCCTGCACTGTGTTTTCTCTCCAGGGATCCTCAAAGTCATACCTCCCCATAAATTGGCCACTGGCCACTGGCTCTTTATTGACCAGTCAAAAAACCAACTGTTGGCAGAGACCAACAGTGGACATGTGAATTCCCGTGTAAGCACAAATCAAATCCCCAACAACTGAGTTCTTCAAACTGCTCAGAGTCTACCGTGCTTAGCATCTGTGTCAACAAATGGAGCATCGGTGACTCCGGGTGGAATTTGGGTAACCCATCACCCATTCTCTACTAGGTTCATCTGAAGCCATGCAAACGTCACAAACAGCACCTGGCCTTTCCGAGAGCTAAGAGTTATCACAATAAGTAGGAAAGATAAAAGTACAGAACCAAAGGCAAGAAAGTGAAGTCACAGTACACCAATGCTCACACACAACGTAGGTTGAAGAGATATGTACAAGGCCAGCAAGAAGGCACCCCCTTCTTAGAAGGATCAGCTCTTTAGAGTGCGGTCCTGCTGCCTGATAGCACAAGTGATGGGTACATAACAGAAAAGGCCTCCTCAAGGACAGGAGAAATTTTTCACTTGGTTGGGCTAACGGCTTTTCATCTTCTCACAGCCCTCTCTGCCTTCCCTCCTAAGTAAGAGCACACTGGCATGGCGGCGTGCCACAGGCCACCTAAAAATGAGCCATCTCAGTATGTCAAATTCCACTCAACTACTCAAAACATGGCTACTTTGCTGACAAAAGAATCCAGAGATGATTTCCCACTAAAACCAACAGAGCTGCATTGTGGAATAGAAAACAATATCTGCATATAGATCTAAGATAAACCGGGCTATTCAGTACTGGAGATGAAAGCAAATGAGCCCACCCCTGGACTGTCCATCACTCTGTAAAAGGCCAACCTTATGAAAGCAATGTTTGGGGTGTAAATAATACCCATGTAGTTCTCAATTTTATATGCAATGTAAATACATAGCCATTTCTTCAGCAGCATGTCCTTCAAACACAGACACTCAGACGCCCTTTCTTTACAGACTTTTCGGAGCTTCTTCTGGGCCACTTCATGTCTTGATGTCTCCCCCTGCACCCCAAGCCTAGGCTCCCTCACACTACAGTGAAGAGCTATCCCCTGGAAGAGTCTGAGCTAAGTGTTCCTCTCCAAGGTAGCCAAGAGAAGTCCCTTCCAACGGTCCCTTGGTCCCAGCGTCACCACACCAGCTCCACACCTCCTCTCTCTGCTGTCAGACGCTCTGTAGCAGGCAGGCATGCTTACTCTCTTTGTGCTTTGTGTCCCTCAAACAGGATCTGGACCAGCTTCAGCTCCATCTGGAAGAAGTGCGTTTCTTTGACGTGTTTGGCTTCAGCGAAACAGCAGGGGCATGGCAATGCTTCATGTGTAACAACCCCGAAAAGGCAACCGGTGAGTGGTCCCACTTGTCACAGAGAACCAGTTATGCCTCCCCCCAACCCCCATACCCCAGTTTACAGGAATCTGTGAGCCCAGTGGCTCTTATTGGCCTTCTTCTTGATAAATAATCCATGTTGTACTAATTTAGAGTAGTGTCTGATATCCACCTCATACTAAGAAAGGTATCCCAGTGGAATGGTTATGTTTTTTTTAAAAAAAAAAAAATGTGGCAAGATTCTAGAGAGGAGAGAGAGTGTGTCAGAAAAGAGAGCAAGGCATCTTTGACCTCTGACCTCAAGAAAACAAGACTGGGCTGAATTTGTGGTAGAGCGTTTGCACAGCAAGTGTAAACACCTAGGGTCACTCTCAGTATTATTTTAAAGGAGGAAGAGAGAAGGGAGAAACAAAAAATGATGGAAGGAAGGAAAAAAGAAGGAGGGAGGGAGGAATGAGGGTACATCTTACTCTGAAAGTATCTGAGGATTAAAGAAAACAAACATTCTGTCTAGCTATTTTCCAGAGCCTCAATGAACTGAGGCCGCACTAAACAAAGGACTGAGTACCCAGTCCATATTGCCGTGTAGCATTCCCTATGATGCTGCTTGGTGAATGAACCCTGTTTACTGACAACAACCAGTTGCTACCCTCATTCACCATCCCTCATCTTTTCTGCTGCCCAAGGACTGACTGTGATGGCTTGTGTATGCTCAGCCCAGGGAGTGGCACTTTTAGAAGGTGTGGCCCTGTTGGAATAGGGGTAACCTTGTTAGAGTAGGTGTGTCATTGTAGGCATGGGCTTTAAGACCTTCATCCTAGCTGCCTAGAAGTCAGTATCCTGTTAGCAGCCGTCAAATGAAAATGTAGAACTCTCAGCTCCTCCTGCACCATGCTTGCCCGGATGCTGCCATGTTGCCACCTTAATAATAATGGACTGAACCCCTGAACCTGTAAGCCAGCCCCAATTAAATGTTGTTCTTATAAGAGTCGCTTTGGTCATGGTGTCTGTTCACAGCAGTAAAACACTAAGACAGAAATTAGGGGCAGCTCCAAGATGGCGGACGCAGGCAATCTTTGAGGCCCTGGAGGAGAAAGACAACTGCACTCAGCAGAGCAAGGGAAGAAATTTGAGGAAAGTACTGAGTTACAGATCTGAAGTACAAAGGAAAAGTGAATGGGATTGGGCAAGAAAGATGGGTCCAACTTTTCATTTGTGATTTTGATGTCATGGACAAATATGTAGCAAGAAATCTCAATCGTGTAGCCTGTGTAATTTGAAAATATACTAAATGATAATGAAGTCAATAGGTTTTATAGAATATAGGGGATACATGATTGAGTGATAAGGTCAGAATAATGGAATTCTTGTGCAGAAACTTCATAATACAGACTCCACCTAAAGCCATCACCTATAACCAGTCAAGACTTCCAATGGAGGGACTCAGATATCAACCCAGCCACAAAACCTTAGACCCACAATTTCCCTATGACAACAAGATGTGCAGGGATAAAATATGGAGCAGAATTTGAAGGAAGGATTAACCAATGTCTGGCCCAACTTGAGACCCAATATCATGAGAGGGAGCCCACCCTGACAGTATTAATGATATTCTGCTATAGTTGCAGACAGGTGCCTAGCATAACCATCATCAGAGAGGCTTTACCCATCAACTGATGGAAACAGATGCAGAGACCCACATCCAAACCTTAAGTGAAGCTTGGGGAATCCTGTGGAAGAGGGGGAGGAAGAAGCCAGAGGGGTCGAGGATACCGTGAGAAAACCTACAAAATCAACTAACTGGCACACAAGGGCTCATAGATACTAAACCCCCAACCAGAGAGCACGCATGGGCTGGATCTAGGCCCTCTGCACATGTGTAACAGTTGTGCAGCTGGGTCTTCATGTGACATCTAAAGCTGGAGCAGGGGCTGCCTCTGACTACATTATCTGCCTTTGGATCCCTTTCCACTAACTGGGCTTTCTTGTCTTAGCCTTGATAGAAGAAAATGTGCCTAGTCTTGCTGCAACTTGCTATGTCAAGGCTGGTCGATATTCATGGGATATTCCCTTTTCTAAGTAGAGTGAGAGGAGGGGAGGATGTGGGAGGAAGAGGGGAGGGGAAGCTTCCATTGGGATGTAAAGTAAAAAACAATAAAAATTATTATATGGGGAGGGGGAAAAAAGACAGAAATTGCAACTAGCAATTGGGGTATGTCTGCAATAGGCCTGACCACGCTTTTGTTTAGAAGAATGTGGACTTTGGAACTCTGGATTTGGAAAGCAGTAGAATGTTTTAAGTGAGGCTAATGGACATCCTGGTAGGAATATGGAAGGCTTTGTTGCTAAGCATGATTTGAACTGTGTACCCTGGCTCTAGAGCTTTCAGAGGAGAAAAATTTTAATATGTGGCCCAGAGACTGTTCTTGTGATATTTTGGTGAAGAATGATGTGGCTGCTTTTTGCCGTTATCTGAAGAGTCTATCCAAAGCTAAAGAGATTTCTATTAATTGTGTTGACAAAGGAAGTCTGCAAAAAAGCCCAGCAGAGACTTTTTCTCTAGTTAAGTCTCATGAAGAACATTTTGAACAAGCATAGCAAGTTTAGAAAGGAAAAATATAAAATACATGGTTCAAGTATTAAAAGGGCTCCAGGATGTGAAATGGAGCTGAATCCTCAAGGTCATTAAACTAAATTAAGGGAGTAGTGACTTTGGGGCAAGATCCCACCCAGCTAAGTTTAGGCACATGCATGACAGTACAAGTCTTTAATCCCAGGAGGCAAAGCCACATGGATCTCTGAGTTCAAGGCCAGCCTAGAACAGAACAAGTTCTAGGTGAAGGAAAACTTAAGCGCAGGCTTGGTGGACCCAGTGCTTAGAAGACAGCCATGCAAATCTCTGAGTTCAAGGTCAATCTACAGAGCAAGTTCCAGACAGACAAGCTTAGGCAGTGAGGGGTTTAGAAAACAGAAAGCTGATAATAGAAGAAGGGGGGAGAAGGGGTATGTTCCAGCCCCAGCAAGCAACAGAACTTGGCATCTTTGGCCATGTGGCTTTGGCTTTAAAAGTCCAGAATAAAAGGGATGACTGAGACAATTGATGCTGGCTAGCTGGAGCTAAGAAATTAGCAATGATCAAGAAGAGGGCTGGGGATTTAGCTCAGTGGTAGAGCGCTTACCTAGGGAAGCGCAAGGCCCTGGGTTCGGTCCCCAGCTCAAAAAAAAAAAAAAAAAAAAAAAAAAAAAAAAAAAAAAAAAAAAAAAGAAGAGACCAGCACCACTGAGGTGAAATCTTCTGGGAAATATTTTCTGAGTGCAAAAGAAGTTGTGTTCCAGAGATAACCAAGATTGTACCTTGTGCTTCAGCTGGACTTAGTAATGTATAAAAGTCACACAGATGGTACCAGATTTGAAGACACGAAGGGGTCATGAAGAGCAGCAGAGTCTTGGCACTATGAGAGGCCATGAAAGATCACTGGTGAAAGTACAGCCTCAGTTGCAGTTGATGGCCCAGGACTGAAGAGGTCATGCAAAGGAGTTGAGGTTTGGCACTATGAAGACAGTCTATGAGAGGCTATTGGTGAAGCCTAGCTGCAGTAGAAGACCCCAGTGTATTGGAAATGCCAATATCTTGAGATGATCACCAAAAAAGAGTGACAGTGGAATGAATCAGTGTGCTACAGAGGACAGAGATGGAGAAGTGACACCAGCCCTTTGGAGGACCCAGAAGAGCATGGGTATATCCCAGACATTGAAACAAGAAGCAATAACATTGAAGTTACCTTGGAGACCCCAGATGTTCAAAATGCCAGAACTGTGGTTTATCTGCTGAGGAAAGCTACTAACAGGGAGTAGAACCAGCCCAGGAGAAAGAAGTTTGTTGCAATCAACAAAGATGAAAAGGGGGTTGGAGATATAAAAACTGCTTTGACATCAGACATGGAAATGCAGAGTTTGGAGTTTGCCCATCTGGTTTCCTGACTTGCTTTGGGGATTATAGTTAAGTGATTGGTCAGATGAATCCCAGAAGAGACTTTGAACTTTGGACTTTCAACATTGTTGAGACTGCTGTAGACTATAGGAACTTTTGAAGTTGGACTAAATGTATTTTGCATTGTGCTATGTTTAGGTATGGCCCCCATAGACTCATATGTTGAACAAGCCTATGGGAGCCAGGGAGTAGCTCTATTAGAAGGTCTGGCCCTGTTGCAGTAGGTGTGTCATTCTGGGCATGGGCTTCAAGACCCTCATCCAAGCTATCTGGAAACCAGTATTCTGCTAGCAGCCTTCAGATGAAGATGTAGAGCTCTCAGTATCCAGCACCATGACTGCCTGGATGCTGCCATGCTCCCGCCTTGATGATAATGGACTGAACCGCTGAACCTGTAAGCCAGCCCCAATTAAATGTTGTCCTTAAAAGATTTGTCTTGCTCATGGTGTCTACTTCAGCAGTAAAGTCCTAACCAAGACACTGACTAAAAGTAACTGTGAGTGAATACAAGCAAAGCACCTTGCTATGCATGCCAGATGCCTGCTTTCATCTAGGCAAAACAACAAATTCAAGTCAATGGTGCATCTCTGGGACCTTCTCCTCCAATGTGAGAATTTTATTGATTTTATCATCTTAAAGGCAACCATTGTGGCAAGTCTGTCCTCCTGTTAACTGCCAAGATGTTAAGGCTAAATCTTAAAACATAAAACAAAACAAGACACAGTGTTTCTTTGACCAAAGATGCTAGGGGCTCACAGAGCAGTACCAATTGAAATGCATTACCTGGAGGAAGGGGTGCAGAAGGTTGAAGCTGGCAGGGAAGGATGGGGCATTCGTGATGCACACAGATTGTGGGCTGATTACAGAGTCTGGATTAAGGCCATACCAGAGTGAACACCTCAGGGTTGTTTTTGTTTTGTTTTGTTTTGTTTTGTTTTGTTTTAAGTTAATTCAAGCATATAAGGAATTGGAGAATTGAACACCTCCATTTTTAAATGTCATAATTAAAGATGTACCACACATATACAAAAAGACAGAGCATCAAAGATGCTTCATTTGAGAGCATGGTACAATCAATAAGGTACCTACCTCTCTTAGGTGGCTCTGAGGGGGCTCTTCGGAGTGTTCACTCCAAGTGAGCTAACTCCTTAATTCAATACATTCTGAGCCAGCCTGACTGAAGGAGGCCCCGGAAAGGGGGCTGAATGGTACAAGGCATTCCTTTAATATGTATTTTCTCAAATTCACTGCCACACATTTGAAAAGAACATTTTGCACATCGCCGTCTTATTTGTTTTTCCCACCGTGAAGCACAGACTGGGAACACAGAATGATAAAAGCCCTTACAAGGCCAAATACTTTACAGCAGAAACATATTGGATCAAAATGTTTGGCCCTGAAAACTTCGGCACGTTTGAATTCCTTTTCTCATTTCCTTGGACTGCATGAAAGGGGATTTGAGACAGAGAGAAATCCTCTTCTAAACTGTTATTCTCCCATTCGTGAGTCCCTGGGGAGTTTATATATGTTGTTGATTTCATCTTCTTTTTATATAGGCATATAAATTATATATTCGATCTAAGCAAATGGTCTAGCATAATCTGGCAGCCAAGTGTTTTCTTCAGGGAGGTGGCATTTGTGCTCTTGTTGCTCTTAAATTCAGACGTGAAAGATGACTAAGACATACAAATGAACAGCTAGGCTGTGGGCGTAAACAGTCGGCCTAATTCATTCATTCACGTATGCAGAGTGTGCCTTTTGCATGGGCGATGTGTCTTCTACCTGATGCCTGGAGACGGAAGGGTGAAGATGGTGCCGAGCCTCTGCTTTAGAAGGGATCCACAATCTGGTTAGAGCCAGGAGCCTCCTATGAGAAAGATCCTGCACTCTTCTCGATGTGTTCCTTAACATACTGCAAATAGTCGTTGAATGGATGAGTGTGTACATAATATTTAGAAATGGCAAAGTCAAAAATTCCTTAATATTAAAATGTGGTGCTTCAAGACTGTGAAGATGAGTTAACCATATCAAGTACACATCATGATATGATAGGGCACTGGGGGCCTGGTAACAGAAGTTTGGTCCTGTTTCTTCCATAAGAGAATTCACCAAATGGCCGGCTTCATACCTAACTGTATTATGCCCAGCTGTGCACTGTGCACAACCCTGGACTCCACTTGTACCTGCTTTGGGTCAGATTCCCTGCCAGCTGTGAGAGGAGGACTCTAAAGCTGTTTGGATCAGACTCTAGTAGGATCCAGGATCAAGGAGAAGGTGAGGAAGGCAGAGTTGTGAACCTAGGAAACGGACTCCGGAGACCAGAATCCAGGTGCAGGTCTACTGTATTGCACAACAGCAAGCATTGTTTACATAACTTTTGGACCAATGGTAAATAGACACGAGATCTGGAGTAGCCAACTATCCCACTGTCATTATGGAGAGATGCCAAGCTGCCAGCACCCAGGGGGATTTCCCTAAAGATGGGGAAGCAGCCACTGCCTTGTTCTAGACCCATTCTGAGGCTCACTAGTTTTCGAGGATCCTCTATTTGTGTCACTCGGAATGCCATCGAATGTGGAGGTATGTCAAGCCTCCCTCGTCATCCACTGGGCCACACCCAAGGGCCACAGCACCCCCAGATTCTAATAGAAAGGACTGAATAGGTTTATTATTGAACTAACCAATAATACAGTAATTGTTCTCATATAGTCTGTGTTCCAATATTTTTTAAATACTGCCCAACCTCTCCATAAATAAGGAACAGACCATAAGTTAATTACTCGTCAGGAAAAAAAAAGTTCAGAAATAGAAAGTATTTCTTAGCGTGTCCAGACTAAGGCTCTACAGGTCTTTCAGAAGCCAACAGTCACGAACTAGCTTATATTGTCACCTCACATACATCATAGGCCAGATGAAATCCTTAAAACCGTCTTGCGGGCTCTTTCATTCACACAGAAACTCACTGGAGTTTGATATTTAGTGCTCAGTGCTACTGGATTGAAATGAATGAGAAAAAAACCTAAATGCTAGAGCGGTAGAGAGGCCCTGAGATCGTTCTGATTTATTACTCTAACTAATGTGTTGTCACACGTTGTACATGTGTGTTTCTTCTTTTACTGTCATTGTTGACTCCATTTTACAAAGAAAAGAAAGGAAGGAAGTGAAAGGTAAGAAAAGAAAACATATAACCAGTATTCTCCTCCAAGGTCACAGAGCTACCTACTGGTAGAGAACTGGTAATTTCTCCAAGATAAGCTAATTCCAGAAATTGAAATTTCAAATTTGGGCCAGTCCAAATTAAAACATGGAATTTTAGGAACTTTCATAACAATTATTCCACAACGTTCTAGTGTGCGGTAAAGACCAAAAGGAAGTTTAATTGTTCAGCTGTGATCTGCCTCTCTGATTTGTTTTACAAGAGCGGGAACTTTGATGTGGTAATCAGTGGGTAATTGTTGCATGTGGCCAATGATTACAATAGAAACTGTTTCCAGTCCAATTGCTGACTCAGTTCCAATAGTCATGCTATAAAGGTACAAAGCAGATGATTTCAAAATCCCAGAAATAACTCAGAAGCCCTCTGAGACCTGTCTGGTGATAACACAGATCCCGTTACTCCGGTGAATGAGAGAACAGAGGTTGAGCAAGAAGACTTAGCCGAACATAAGTGACTTCTGGAAAACCATGCAAAGCCTCTTTCCAGCTGCCCGTGAGTCTTGGAACTGCAGGACCTGTAACAGTAAAAGAAGGAGAGGGCTTCCCTGGGGCTGTCAGGACTTACAGCCTGCCACATTTTTTGAGTAGGAGGAGAAGTAGGTCATGACTCTCACTCTTGCTGCCTGAAGCATGTGGGCTGACTTAGTTCTTGTAACCTGAAAAAAAAAAGTGAAAAAAACGAAAGAAGGAAAAGCTCAGAATTTTGGCACTCACATCCTCCATAAATCTGAATAATCCCCAACGGAGTCACTCTCTGAGTCATTTGATATTTAGAATTTGAATGTGGCTGTCAGTAGGAGTCTCCATGGATTCGAAAAGAAAATGGGAGAATTCTTTTTTTGAATAATGTTCTATCATGATTCTTCTGTAGAACTGAGTCTAAATATTTGCTGTGTGAGAGCACGCTGCTCTTTCTATCACACGAACAAACAGAAGAGGGTAGCAAACACAACCAGTGTGGGATGGCCTTCATGGCGGTGAGATTATCTTCACACACCGAAGACAACTGGGAATTGTGGTGTGGCTCTCCTCGGTGCACATCATTCCTGTGGGTCAGATGCCTTTCCCTGCCAAATGCCAACATGAATATGGCCAACTCACAAGCCCACAGATAGCTTGAGAGTCACTAATATGAGACTTCGCCATTTAATTTCATAGAACTTCAACACAATGAAGGAATCCCTTTTGGATTTCTGCAGCCTTGGGGCTGTCTTGTTATTTCCTTCTACCACACAGCTTCGAGCACAGGCTTATCTGCTAGTATTGTCAGAGTGCCACAGACAGCACAGTGCTGTTGAATACACCCTCACAGAGTGTATAACACAGCACTGTAGGACACAACTTCACAGATCGTACTACACGCTGTTGGCGGCTACTGTGCATGGGTTAATTATATAAAAGTGACTCTCAGCTTGTTGTTCTGATACTCTGAATTTTCCATAATGATATAAACATGTGCTCATCAACCCAGCTGATTTATTATCTTGAAATACTATTCCTTTCTTCTTCCTCACCTTTCAACTTCTAGTTCTATGCTGCAGCATCACACGCACGCACACATGCACACCTGCCTCTCTCTACTCAAGGCTGAATGAACTCTCCTTCCCCTTGCCCTTTCTGTCTTCTGCCTACATGTCTACATCGCATGTAGCCTATTTACATGAGCCTTCCCCAAGACAGTAAACCACAGAGTATTGTTTCAGGCCTAGGACACCACCATGTTTAATAAGCACTGACAGATAGATAGATGATAGATAGAGATGATAGATAGATAATAGATAGGTGATAGATAGATAGATAGATAGATAGATAGATAGATAGATGATAGATAGATGATAGATAGATAGAGATGATAGATAGATAGATAGATGATTGATAGATGATAGATAGATAGAGATAGATAGATAGAGATGATAGATAGATAGATAGATAGATAGATAGATAGATGATGGATAAATAGAGACAGATAGATAGACAGACAGACAGATAGATATGTGATTAAGCAATTTGTAGAACATGTCAGTGGCGGCATAGCCGTGATAGAAAGTTGGGGTTGTATTTGAAATACAGAGTTTAAAAGATCCCAGCATGGGGGTTGGGATTTAGCTCAGTGGTAGAGCTTGCCTATGGCTTGAAGGCCCTGGGTTCGGGTCCCCAGCTCGAAAAAAAGAAAAAAAAAAAAAAAAAAAAAAAAAAGATCCCAGCATTTGCAAGACTGAAACAGGAGGCTTGTGAGTTGGAGACCAGCCAGGCCTACATAAGAAGATTCTGTCTCAAAAACAAAAATCTGATGTCTTAATGACTTTTAAATTAACTATTTTTAGTTGCTATACAAAATAATGGATCCCATCGTGACATTCTCAAACATACACGTCATTGTCACTTGCTCATGTTAACCTAGCTTACCTCACCATCACCTCATCTGCTTTTGTTGCTCTCCCTCCTCCCCAGTAGTCTTCCTTCTGTGTGTGTGTGTGTGTTTGCATGTAGGTTTGTTAAAAGTAGAATCTATATATATCAAAAAATAAGCAACACTTTATCTGTTTACCCCTGTTACCCTCTCCTGTTCTCCTCTCACTTTACATCTGGTCTTCCCCCTCTACTTGTCTGTGAAATATATAATACATATTCATAAATTCATAATAATGTATACAAAAGAGAAAGCATTAAATGCTTATCGAAGTCTGACTTATCTGTCTTAACGGGATTCTCCTCAGTTCCACCCACTTTTCTGAGAATAAAATAATTCCCTTCTCCTTCGTGTCTGAACCAAACCCCACTGTTTTAGATACCGCATATCTTCATCCTCTTACCCTGGGCATCCAGGGTGGTTCCACAGCGTAGCTCTTGGGAACTCGGCAGTAATAAGCGTGTCTGTGTGGCATCTCTGAAGTATGCTGACTCAGCGCTCCCTGGCTGGTGTAACAGGGCCACACAGCTTTATCTGAGGATCTAGATAATGGTCAGCCTTCCCTCGAGGGCTCAAACCTTAGCACCACTTAGACAAAATAAAACAAACACTGTGACAGCAGCACCACACACTGAGCAAGACTGAAAGATATACTTGACCTCAGTATAAGCCCACTAATGAACACAGCGCAGAAAATAGCAAAACTCATGTCAAGTGTACCATCAATTTAAAAAGTCTATCGGGTAAAATGTAGAAGTAGCCAATTAGCGAGGCAAAAGAAAGGATGCAAAGTGGAACAGAAGTTAAATAAATGGAGGGGAAGTGGAAGAGAAGCGAAGAATCCTCTCACGGGGAAGAGAAAGAACAGAGGATAATAAAAGGGAAAATATTTATCTAGAAAAGGTTAATAAATATGATGATGCCATGAAAAAATCCGTTATTTACATTTTAACCTAAAATGTTAATTTAAAATAATGAGAAAATTAGATAAATATAGAAAGGGGAACAAAAACTAGAAACATAAAGCTTTTTAAAAATATATAAAATTAAAATGCTACTAAAAGTACAGTAAAGCAAAAGGTGGAGGGGCACAAAGAAAGCAAAAAATTCACCCAATGGTTATGAAAAAAATTAAACAGAAGTAAACAGAGAACAAAAAAGAAGTGCATAAAACCTTTTAAAAAAAAAATACAGAGAGGCTGGAACTACGTAGAGTGTCTGCCCTGTGTGGATGACCGAGGTTCGATCAGAGCACTACCTTAAAACAAGCACAGTGGCACACTCCAGCAACCCACCCCTGCGAGGTGGAAGCAAGAAGAGGGCAGTTCAAGGTCATCTTCCATTACCTCAACAGTTCACTGCCAGAGAAACTATTATTTAAAGCGTAGTAAAACAGGAAGGGAGGGGGGCAAAAATACGAGGCAAGAAAAAGAGGAAGGGTTTGGGGTAGATTCCTGTGGCTGCTTTACTTCCAAAACTGAAGTCTTCCTGGAACAGTGGGGTCCACTGAATTTGCAGATGCGTATATGGTTTAAGCTGGTGTTGAGTCTACACCCGAGAAATACCAGGCTTCTGCAGAGCTGAGTAGTAATTTCCCTTCTCTGCATACCTACGCCCTCTGCTGGCAGGCTTACCTTTGCAGTCTGGATTCAGGTCCCCAAACCTTCCTGAGATTCTCCAGTTCACATTCCTGGGGCAGCTAGGGAAAGCCAGCTCCGGAGAAACTTAGACAGCACTGAGAAATACGCAAATGGACCCGTCTCTGTATTTTCATCGTCTGTGTGTGTGTGTGTGTGTGTGTGTGTGTGTGTGTGTGTGTGTGTGTGTGTGTGTGTGTATCTGTGTGTGTGTGTGTGTGTGTGTGTGTTTGTGTGTGTGTGTGTGTTTGTGTGTGTGTGTATCTGTGTGTCTGTGTGTGTGTGTGTGTTTGTGTGTGTGTGTGTACGCAGGCACTTACCCTTTGTAAAAACTTTCTCTCTTTGAATTTTTTTTTCTTATCCTGACTCTTCTTCAGGACAATCCCTGAGAAGTGATTTATCACACTCTGAAGTCCATTTACCCATTTATTTTTTTAATAAAACTAGCATGGCACTCTGCTTCTGTAGTCTCAGACACTGAAGAGACTGCGCTTGAAGCTGGATGTTTAAGATGATCTGGGCAACACAGCAACTTTGATCGGTAGACACAGCACAGTGGGCAAGACTCAAGAACCCAGTTAGAATTCAACACTCCTACAGCCTTCTGACTTTTGTAATCCAACTATACTGGAAAAAAGCCAGCATGCTGTTGGGAAACCCTGGATATCTATACAGTAAAGGAATGAAATTTGATCCTTCATTCTCACCTTGAACACAAATCAGTTCTAGAAATCTCAATGTTATACCTGAAACTCTGAAACTTGGAAGAAAGAATAAGGAATACACATCAGGATGCAGGCTCAGGTAAGAACATTCAGAAGAGGACCCTGATTGCCCAGGAACAAGAACCCCACAAGCAATAAACAGAACTTTATATCAAGAGTCTATACTGCCAAGGAGACTGTTATCTTCTAAGGGCAGACTACGGAATGGGGGAAATGTCTTTGCCAACTACACATTTGATAGAGGATTTGCATCTAGTTCTCCATAGAGAACTCAAAAAAATGAAACACTAAAAAACCAAACAAACAACACAATTTTTAAAAAAAGCCTATGGACTATCTGGGCCTATGTAACTAACAGAGTTCTCAAAAGAACAAACACACATGGTTATTTTTTGAATGTTATAAACTTATAGGATCCTAGACAAAAGGTTGCTTACAGCATGGAGCATGGATGACACAAAAGCAGTTGCATCATTAAAAGCCCACCCAGTCTGAATGAGGATTCATGACAGCTGCATCTCCCAGAACTATACAGGCAGTATAGTTTAGTCTCCTCCCAACAGTGCAGTTGGTTGGAGAGTCACCTCCCTAGGTATGTATTCAGTGCTTTCATAACCTGGATTAAGAAGCCTTGTGAACCTTTGCAGTATAGACTCTTTGTTTCAGGAACTTCTTGAGATTTGTGAGTTGCTTACTTCTCAGATTTTCTGGACCTACTCCATCCTCCCTGGATATATTTCGTATTTGGATACAATTGTTACACAACCACCAAATCTCGTATCTTAGAATAATTTCAGTAGTGAAATTTTTCTCTGTCAATAGTAACAAAGCACAAATATTAATTTTAGGAGGAAAAAAGTAGAAATTCACCTGAAGACATTTTCAGCATATATTTTGCATCACATATCCCTTTATATAAACATTTTTTCATAAATAAGTTCTATTATAAAAATATCATTTTATTTAACAGGATGTGTTGGGTTTTTATATGTGTGTACTGAAAATATATGGGTGCTTATATATACCTTAATACACATATGTTTGTCTGTATACATACTTAAAATATACAGCATATGATGGTGTATGTGTTATAGACAAAACTTCTAACACAGACAGATCAAACTTTGGCTTATTGTCCAAAAGTTTGTTGTCAAGTGTTGAACTATAGCGGATGAAAATTGTTGAGTTTTTTTCCTTCTAATCCCATGAAAACATCATGGGCAATGTCTTGAAGTCTAGATTCTCATACATATACAGACAGGAGTGTGGTTAGAACACGCTCCACAGGTAGACTCTTTCTATCACAAACTTCTGTACAACTGTGCCATGTCCCTATCTCCCCACACTAGGCAAGCTCTACCACACTCTCTCAGTATGAGAAAGTAGTCAACACTGAAAACGATCAGCCCAGTTGTTCCTGAATATTCAGGTCGACATCTCACCAGCTATTCCAAAAGAAGTTGAAAAACTGAAAGTGAGAAATGAAAATTAATTGATTTAAAATTTAGCTGAACTGGAGAATCTAAGCTCACTCTACTATGCTCGACTTAACAATAGAAATGCATGAGGTGAAAGCCAGTCTGTGCAGACTTTGTTGTGAGACAGTTTAACTCTATCCAGGTTACGTCCAACCTCAGCAGGTTATGTCTGTCCTTAGCCAGCTGCTTCCTGCTGCCCAGCTCTTAACATGGAAGGTCCACTGCATTTTTGTAATATTCACTGTCCGTCTTTTTCTTTGACATTCTTCAGTTTTGAGGGATTTGGGATGTTATGCCACGTACTGCTGAGCTGATGTGAAGTTTTCTGGAATGTGTCCATTCTTGGAAGAAATATCAGAAACAAATGTATGTAGGGGTCAGGCTAGAATGGAGACGCATTGCCTAAGACCCTTTCTTCATAGCGTCTTGGCTCTTGGGCTGGTACAATGACTCATCCTTGTTGGTGTCTCTTAGTTCAGACAGCGTTTGCCTTGGACCTTACATCATTTCAGTTATAGGACTTTCCTTTTCTCAGCATATTTTTAAGACATTGCTGCTTAACTGTCTGCCATTGCCAGGATGGGATTCTTTCCCTGATTATCTGGTCTGGCCCAGCCTCACATTGGGAAAGAGGAGGCAGATAGAGGCCAGAGTCCAAGATCAAATTAAAGCAGCAGACATCTAGAAACAAGGACTCTTAGGCTGAGTCTACCTCGAGTCTATTCTCAAATTCTGAAATGATCTGAGTTTCAGGTGGGAAGTTCCCCTATTCTTTCCACACGTTTGGAGCTCTTTGTCTCCGTGTCCATTTATGTTCCACTTGATCTATCACGGCTGTTGGACAGAAGCTTCCCCTTATCCTTCTGTCTGGAGGCCAATTTAACCTCCGTCTGCTGATATGCCTATTAAAAACACTAACTTCGTCATTGAAACCTCTGAGTGTTTTGTTTTTCTTTTGTAACAGAAAATGGAGAGATAAGTTTGAAAAGAAAGTTACAATAACAAAACCCATAAGGGCTAGGAATATATAAACTGTCTCACTGTGCCATCAGCTACAGCATTACATGAGGAGACTCAGCAAGACCCATGTTTATGCCTGTTAAATTTGTTCTGCTTAGAATAGGATGTGCTTGTGTTTGTGCCCCCAAAGTAATGGTCATAATAGAACTAGGAACATAACTATTAAAAATTGTCATTATTGGGGTTGGGGATTTAGCTCAGTGGTAGGGTGCTTGCCTAGCGAGCGCAAGACCCTGGGTTCAGTCCCCAGCTCCGAAAAAAAGAAAAGAAAAAAAATCGTCATTATTGACCATCTTTGTTTTGATGATGGCGGCATGGTAGGCATTTATATGCTTTACATTTTAGAAGAGTTGTATCCCAGGGGGCCACAAACACAGATTTAAAAAAATAGAATCATAGTTATACAGGCGATTTTAATTGAAGATCTTTCACAAGTATGTGAAAACAGTACCAAATCAGAGCCATCTAGCACACATGTACAACTACCTACCTAGTTAGCTAGAGGTATAATTTGCCCATTGAAACGATTTCAACTCAGAGAGAAATTTAAATGACCCTGACTCTGCTTAAAAAAAGAAAAAAACTAATAAAATTATATATTAAATATTTGATTTTTGTCTTTTTTAAAGTTAGCCTCTTTATAAACTGTACTAAAACTGGATCAATACTCTAAGGCAGTCTTGTTTCTTTGAATACAAAGAACTAGAAAGTGGTTTAAGGAACTCTCCAGTTATAATCAATCTACTTGCACATACATTTTCCTGGGAAGATTTCTCTTTTCAAGCCCTGCACGGCTACAAGAAGCTCTTTATCTCACTGTAATTGTTTAGCATAGTCTTTAACTAGCTGGGATAATGGTATCTCAGAAGCCAGAAGCCATAGATGTGCTGAAGTTTTTCTTTGTTAAAACTGACTTGAAATAAAGAAAAAAAATCAAATAAAAACGAACCTGCTGAATCCTAAATAACACTTAATTACTTAATGATAAAAGTGCTTGAAATTTTGGTTTGTATACAAATTTATTCCACAGCCTCATTGGTAGCTTTCTAAATATTTGTCAGTTAACTAGCTACCAAGATAGCAAAGAGTTAGCATTTCCCATGTGTATACCAATTACAATAGCGATTTAAAATATATATATATTCAAATGCAGACAACTTTACTGAGAATTTTAGTCCACTAATCTTCATATCAGAACACCAATGGTAGATAGATAGATAGATAGATAGATAGATAGATAGATAGATAGATATTCAAACTTCAGACACTTGAAATAACTTACTTCACATCAAGTGGTACTGCAAAGTGACCAAGAGTCTAAATGATAGTCACGTCTCAAATGTCAAGGCAGAGATGAAACCAAAATGGAAACACACGAGCCCCAAATCCAACTCTGTAGACAGGTAGACCTAGACAAAAATGAGTGACTCGCCAAAGACCAGCCTGGTCCCAGCCTTATAGTGCACAAATGCCAAACCAGGACACAGAAATGGAGGCAAAGTGAACACTCTGCCAAACAAAGCCAGAAGGGTCCTGTCAATCAACCGAGCAACTCGTCAGTAAATGGCTCAGTTGGGCCTTCGGCCTGATGAGCATATCAAATGTGCCCAGTTTTACTCCAGATTCTCCTTACAAATTGTCCAAGAGCAACGTCTCAACCGTGTGAGTTTACCTAAAACTCCCCAAATCATAACACCAAACAACCTCATAATAATCTTCAAAAATAAGACCAGGCCAAAAGCAAAAGCCAATTTACCAATACCTGTTTACAGAAAACCACTACCTGCAGTGGGAGAAGAGGGGAAGATCCTGGCAACTGGGTTCTCCTCAGGGTTTTAAATTTGGAGATTGATTGGCCACACATTTTCTTCACAGATGGCTGAGTCAAAATGATTAGCAGATACGCACATCCATGGTCTGCCTTCTTTGTTTCCCTGTATTCCCAAACAAATTAGGAAACAGAAATTAGTAAAGAAAAATGATTTATTTACACTTTGACCAACTAGGTAGATAAAAAATAAAATTTCTTTTTACCATGTCTGTGGCAGCTTTACAATTTGTAGGTAGATAGATAGATAGATAGATAGATAGATAGATAGATAGATACATACATACATACATACATACATACATACATACATACATACACAGACAGACGGATAGATAGATGTAAAGGCCAGGAAATATATAGATTTTGCTGTCATAGAGTTTGATCAGTCTTTTCCTAGAATAATGTGAAAATAATGTGAATCAGCCCCAGGTCAGCTTCCTTCTCTGCATGTTATCTCCATGCTCAGATCTCAGCATGAAGAGTCTGCTATAGATCACAAATTAGAGTTACAAGATGTTGCAAATAATATCATAAGAGCGCATTAATGAAGCCAAGTGGGACCTACATGGGAAATGCGTATGAAACTCTTGCTAAAAGTTTAAACCAAAGATTGAACATTTATCTCCATTTCTTTCTACTCCTGATCTTTTCCTGTTGGTCCCTTCTCCGTTCTGAGTCTCTCATAAGAGAACACATCCCACTCAGGATTGCTAAAAGGGCTGTCTGCTTAGAAAATGCCCTTAGATTTTTTGTTTGTTTGTTTGTTCACCAGACTGGAGAGACAGCTCAAAATGTAAAGCACTTGCCTTGCAGTATGAGGATCTGAGTTCAGATCCCCAGAATGAACAGAGAAAGCTAGACCCAGTGGCATGTATAGATTACCTCAGCTATGCCAGATGAGTGACAGAGAAAGAAACACGCAGGCTGGAAGCTCACTGACCAGCTGGTCTAGCCTACTAGGCAAAGCTGTAGACCAATGAGCCAGAGATACCTTGTGAAATGAAACCCAAGGTTGTCCTCTGACCTATATACACACATATATACCCATACATACACATGTTATACACATACACAAACACAAAAAAGAAGTTTTGTTTCATTAATAATGTAAACCAAATTCCACAGATATAGATTCTAAGCACTTAGTAATTTTAATGAATAAATCCAACAGCATGTATATGATGGTGCTGTTCTCCTAGTCTTTTATTCTGTAGAAAAGTCATAACCATTTTTCTACTGCTATTTTTGACTTTACTTTTTTTGTTTGTTATTTGACCAGTTACTCTCATCCATCATGACAAAACTTGAAACCTCCCAGGAGCTCTTGAGAGACACAGAGCACATAGATTGTTGCTCTCCATAGTCTGGGGGCCTCATTAAAATTCCACAGTCCCTCACCACCCCTCAAAAGTCAGATACACTGGATTTTGGGGGGAGGGTGCTCTGGAAAGTGCATTTTCACAAACTAGCAGCTGATTCTGAAGGAGGTGGCCCCAGAACACAGTCTAAAGGTGTTAGAAAGTGTAATTCTGACAGCCTGGAAGGTTGATACTCAGCGGCTTGTCAAAGAAATCTAGAAAATGTCCTATACTTTGGGGAATATGAAACTAATGAGCAATGAGACCATTTGGTTGTGTGACAGCACCCTGGCAAAACGATTATCTCATGTTCCTGCTGTGGTCACCATGGCATATTACAGAAACAGTGTTGACCATTTTGTGTTTGTATGTATTTATTAATTCACCCCAGTAAGGAAGTATATACTCCAAAGCACATAAGAAACATGGCATTTCACTACCTAAAGACTATACATGGACTGACCCTGGACTCTGACCTCATAGGTAGCAATGAATATCCTAGTAAGAGCACCAGTGGAAGGGGAAGCCCTGGGTCCTGTTAAGACTGAACCCCCAGTGAACTAGACTGTCGGGAGGAGGGCGGCAATGGGGGGAGGGGGGGAGGGGAACACCCATAAAGAAGGGGAGGGGGAGGGGGATGTTTGCCCGGAAACCAGGAAAGGAATAACACTCGAAATGTATATAAGAAATACTCAAGTTAATAAAAAAAAAAAAAAAAAGAAAGAAACATGGCATTTGTGAAGATCACATTGTCTGTAATCACTCTGGCTTTGTTAGAACTGGCACACACACACTACCAAAAAGAACTTTGAGATGCTCAATATATACAAAGACATTCCCTATAGACTGCAGAGAAGCCACAGCTCCCAACAGCAATTATTTTGAGGGCAACTGTATACCTTTTCTCAGCTCCTAAAATTCCACTCCCGCCCACCCACTCCAACCTCAATGCCCTAGCATTACCTTACATTTGGGAAAACAAGCCTTCACAGGACCAAGGGCTTTTCCTCCCATTGATACTGGACAATGCCATCCTTTACTACATATGTGGTTGGAGTCATGTGTCCCTCCATGTGTACTCATTGGTTGGTGGTTTAGTCCCTGGGAGTTCTGGTGGTGTCTGGTTGGTTGATATTGTTGCAAACCCCTTCCTCTCCTTCTGTCTTTTCTCTAACTTCCCCATTGGGGTCCCCTTGTTTAGTCCAATGGTTAGCTGCAACCATCCTCATCTGTATTAGTAGGGCTCTGGCAGAGCCTCTCAGTAAACACCCAAATCAGGCTCCTGTCAGCATGCACTTCTTGGCATCCCCAATAGTGACTGGGTTTGGTGGCTGCATATGGGATGGATCCACAGCTAGGGCAGTCTCTGGATGACCTTTGCTTCAGTCCCTTCTCCACTTTTGTCCCTGTATTTCCTCCTGTGAGTATTTTGTTTTCTTTTCCAAGAGGAATGAAGCATCCACATTTTGGCCTTCCTTCTTCTTAAGCTTCATATGATCTGTGAATTTTTTCTTAGGTATTCCAAGCTTTTGGGCTAATATCCACTTATCAGTGAGTTCCATGTGTGTTCTTTTGTGACTGGGTTGCCTCAATCAAGATATTTTCTAGTTCCATCCATTTGCCTATGAATTTCATGTAGTCATTGTTTTTAATAGCCAAGTAGTACTCCATTGTGCAAATGTACCACATTTTCTGTGTCCATTCCTCTGTTTAAGGACATCTGGGTTCTTTCCAGCTTCTGACTATTATAAATAAGGCTGCGATGAACATAGTGGAGCATGTGTCTTTGTTGTATGTTGGGGCATCTTTTGGGTATATACCCAGGAGAGGTATAGCTGGGTCCTCAGGTTGTACTATGTCCAATTTTCTGAGGAACCTCCAGACTGATTTCCAGAGTGGTTGTACCAGTCTGCAATCCCACCAACAATGGAGGAGTGTTCCTCTTTCTCCACATCCTCACCAGCATCTGCTGTCACCTGAGTTTTTGATCTTAGCCATTCTGACTAGTGTGAGGTGAAATCTCAGGGTTGTTTTGATATGCATTTCCCTGATGACTAAGGATATTGAATATTTCTTTAGGTGCCTCTTAGCCATTCAGTATTCCTCAGTTGAGAATTTTTTGTTGAGCTCTGTACCCTATTTTTTAATAGGGTTATTTGATTCTCTGGAGTATAACTTCTTGAGTTCTTTGTATATATTAGATGTTAGTCCTTGTCTTAGTCAGGGTTTTTAATCCTGCACAAACATCATGACCAAGAAGCAAGTTGGGGAGGAAAGGGTTTATTCAGCTTACACTTCCACGTTGCTGTTCCTCACCAAAGGAAGTCAGGACTGGAATTCAAGCAGGTCAGGAAGCAGGAGCAGAGGCCATGGGAGGATGTTGCTTACTGGCTTGCTTCCCCTGGCTTGCTCATCTTGCTTTCTTATAGAAGCCAAGACCACCATTCCAGGGACAGCACCACCCACAATGGACTGGGTCCTCCCCCCTTAATCACTAACTGAGAAAATGCCTCACAGCTGGATCTCATGAAGGCATTTCCACAACTGAGGCTCCTTTTTCTGTGATAACCCCAGCTTGTGTCAAGTTGACACTCAAAACTAGCCAGTACAGTCCTCTACCAGATGTAGGATTGTTAAAGACCTTTTCCCAATCTGTTGGTTTTGTCCTGTTGACAGTGTCCTTTGCCTTACAGAAGCTTTGCAATTTTATGAGGCCCTGTTTGTTTATTCTTGATCTTAGAGCATAAGCCATTGGTGTTCTGTTCAGGAAAATTTCCCCTGTGCCTATGACTCTTCACCTCTTTTTCTTCTATTAGATTCAGTGTTTCTGATGTAGAGGTCTTTGATTTGCTTGGACTTAAGCTTTGTACAAGGAGATAATAATGGGCCGATTTGCATTCTTCTACATGCTGACCTCCAGTTGAACCAGCACCATTTGCTGAAAATGCTATCTTTTTTCCATTGGATGGTTTTAGCTCCTTTGTCAAAGATCAAGTGACCATAGGTGTGTGGATTCATTTCTGGATCTTCAATTCTATTCCATTGGTCTATCTGTCTGTCTCTGTACCAATACCATACAGTTTTTATCACTATTGCTCTGTAAGACAGCTTGAGTTCAGGGATAGTGATTCCCCCAGATGTTCTTTTATTGTTAAGGATAGTTTTCACTATCCTGGGTTTTTTGCTTTCCCAAATGAATTTGCAAATTACTCTTCCTAACTCTATGAAGAATTGATTTGGAATTTTGATGGGGATTGCATCGAATCTGTAGATTGCTTTCAGCAAGATGACCATTTTTACTATATTAATCCTGCTAATCCATGTGCGTGGAAGATCTTTCCGTCTTCTGAGGTCTTCTTCAATTTCTTTCTTCAGAGACTTGAAGTTCTTGTCATATAGATCATTCACTTGTTTGGTTAGAGTCACTGCAAGGTATTTTATATTACAAAATATGCCTTCTTTTAAAGCCATTTGCCTATAACTATCAGAAGAAAATATATAAAATTCAAATATCACAAATGGAATTCATGATGGTCTCAAATAGGTGTTGTTTATATACCGTGAGGAATGGTTCTTTATAGGCAATAAGGTATGGCTGTCTACATGTAGTAAGGTATGGCTGTCTATAACACTGAGGTATAGTTGTCTATATACAGTGAGGTACGTCTATGTGCGGCGAAGTATTTCAAAATCAGAAAAGTACACAAAGCAAGAAGCTCCTGAGCCTGAGTGGACGTCAGTGTGCCTGAAGATTGGCAGCTGTGCGGACATCACTGTCTACCATTCTTTCCAAAATATTACAAAATCGAGGTTGAGGTGGAAAGAAGAGCAAGCACAGATATCGTGGGAGATCCTTCTAAAGCAGCCAAGTCACTGGTGGCAATCATTGTGAATAAGTCAGTCAGTTATTCAGAAAGTGCACTCCTTCCCTGTTAGACTGACTTTCTCACAGGGGGCTGTTCTGCCTGCATGGCCGCTGGCCTCAGAGTGCTTGCCTTGCCCACGCCTGTGTCAACCGTGCTTCATGAAGGAACCTCAGTTACAGCTGCCTGGGTATGTAATCTGCCTCCTGCTGCTGGGGCCCTGCAGGACACACAGCAGATGTCACCGGGCCTGCAGGACACACAGCAGATCTCCCCGGGGCCCTGCAGGACACACAGCAGATCTCACCGGGGCCTGCAGAACACAGAGCAGATCTCCCCGGGGCCTGCAGGACACACAGCAGATCTCTCCCGGGCCTGCAGGACACACAGATCTCACCGGGGCCTGCAGGACACACAGCAGATCTCACCGGGCCCTGCAGGACACACAGCAGCTCTCCCCGGGGCCTGCAGGACACACAGCAGATCTCACCGGGGCCTGCAGGACACACAGCAGATCTCTCCCGGGCCCTGCAGGACACACAGCAGATCTCACCGGGCCTGCAGGACACACAGCAGATCTCCCGGGCCTGCAGGACACAGAGCAGATCTCCCGGGGCCTGCAGGACACACAGCAGATCTCTCCCGGGGCCTGCAGGACACACAGCAGATCTCACCCGGGCCTGCAGGACACACAGCAGATCTCACCCGGGCCTGCAGGACACACAGCAGATCTCACAGGGGCCTGCCAGGCTTCCCGCAGTGCTTGCTGCTACCTCCTCAGCCCTAGGCTCCTTGCCCATCTGGCAAAGTCTTGAACAGGCTTTACTTCCTCAGCCTTCAGGCCAGGACTTTTTTCCCTAGCAAATGCTTTGGAACTTGCTTCAGAGTCACTGAGTCTGCAACCTCTTTAGGGTCTTTTGGGTGGTTTACACACACACACACACACACACACAAACAGAGAGAGAGAGAGAGAGACAGACAGACAGACAGACAGACAGATTTAGTAAAGGGGCACTAGACATACAAACACGTACGCACACACACACACACACACACACACACACACACACATTTGCACTTTCTGAAGAATTCTTCCCCACTTCTTTAGCAAGTCCCAATTCTCCTGTCATCTCTTCTCAGCTAACAGCAGGATTTCCTCTTGCGTGCTGGAACCACGTGGCTACCCTTCTCTGACTCACCAACCTCTGTTGAGCAGTGCAGGTTTCTAAGGATTTAAGGATCCTATACCTAACTTAAGCTCCCTGGAAGACAGGTTCTACAACCCCTCAAACCGACCGTGCCTCATGCCTTCTCTGTGCTCAGAAGCGCGTAGGAGCTGGATGGACGGTTGATGGACAGATGGACACTCTGTTGCTTCATTCATTCCTCCAGCTGGAGAGCTTCTCATCTGCTACTGATGGCTGTTATTCGTTTCACTCTTACTCACAACCTCATGTGCGTAAAGAGAACCTTCAGGGTTTATCTCTTATTATTTTATTTTCCACCTTGGAGCACAAAAGGGGGTAGCGATAACATATAAGTATCTGAATTCGAATTCTGAAAAAAAATGTTTTAGTTGGTAAACATGATAATTCTTGGGATTTTAATTACATTAAAAAGTTCAACATACTATGTCATTTCAGCCTGTTAATAATTAAAGAAAAAAAACGGATCCAGATTGGTAGGGAGTGCCCTGCCCAAATTATGTTGCTTTGGGTAATGTACTGTGTTAATTAGAAAGTGGGAAAGTTCTGAATATCCTCTGCATTTTGCAAACACTATTCATCCTATTTGATATCTTACTTTTCAATAGAATTTGACAATCTTTAGAAAAAGTAATTTAACATTTTGGCTTTAAAGACACAGTATTTAAAAACAAATATAAATATTATACTTGTTTAAAAGGAAATTCTGTGGATGAAAAACTTATTAAAATGATATGAGTCCCATAATACACAAGCTATGTACAATTGTAAACAGAAATGTCTGCAAAACATGAGTTAGCATCTGGAAAAATATTCAATCCCCCACCCTCTTGCTCTCTCTCCCCTCCCTCTCTTTCTCTTCTTCCTTCTTTTTCTTGATTACTTGGCTTTGACTAAATTCTCTGACACTGATTTTGGTGTCTAAATTTGGTTTCTATCATTCTGCTTTTTTAAGGTTCTGCTATTTCCTTCCTAAAATCCTTTCCATGAACTTTCTCTCTGAGGTAATTTTCATGAGGCTACAATGAGACCTTGGTGGAGCATAGGATTTCTGAATTAACTCTTGGTTCCTGATAGACCCATAGCTCTAGGTCGTCCCTCTCTCGGGTTTTGTGGGTGTCGTACCTCATTCATCTCTAAAGGCAGTGTTGCTAATACAGAGTCTTCTGTCAGAAAAGAAAAGCACACTGTTATTAAAGACTTTGCATTAAATCACTTTAATTTCGGGGGTAGGGGTTTGATGGTCTCGTTGTAGCCTCTTTTTCCTTTTGGATCTTCTCTTCCTACCCTGGGAACTGGGTCGCTCAGTGTCTAGGTGTTTCCACTGCCGGGTGTGGAACAGCACAAAAGAAGCAACCGCTGTGTTTATGAAGAATTCAAATTTATAAAGAGCATTACACTAACTCTCCACTCTAGATAAGTATATGCACACCAACCACAAACTCCTTATTCTAAATTCATCACAGTTCTTACCACTACCTAATGTATGTGATGTATAATTTTTATTTTTAACCGTTATTTCTTTTTGTTAGAACATTCAATTGGATAATCTTTACACCAAAAGGGAAATGAATATCAAACTAGCCTTCGTAGAACTTTGTTCATGAAAACCGCATATTTGATTATCTTATGTAGGACATGTTTTGTCAAGATAGCAAAGATAGATTGTGTTCATAAAGCCAAGTAGACACTTGTGGCAGTAAAAATAAAAGACAGCAGACCCAGTTCCCGCACATACCCTGGCGGTCGCTATTTCCAGCTCTAACAGGCCATTGGAACTATCTCTAGCTATTTCCAGCTCTAACAGGCCATTGGAACTATCTCTAATTTATCTCAGATTAGGATCTCTCAACGGCTCTCTGCTAGCCGTGAACTTTCTGGTTCCAGCTGCCTGGTAAAATCATGATTCTAGGAGTCCAGCAGTGGCTGTCCCATCGCAGCTCCCGGCCATGGACTCTACCCACATTCCCAGCAGCCACCTCCTGGTAGTTAAAGTATAAACTCCCAACTACCTGGTAAAATCAAGATTCAACAAACTGTAAACCAACAATCAGATTTATATGTTAAATTCTCAATCCACAATTCATCCACACAATAAACTCACAACCAATTGATAAAGATATACCTGCCCACCCAGCTAAGATAAATTTGCCTACAGAAACCCATCCCAGCTACCTTGGCAATTCAAGACCACTGGGATCTAGGTCCTCTTCTCCATTTCCATCTCGATTCTTCTCCTCTTCTCCTTCTCTCCCGCCTTACAAAAGCTTTGTCCCTGCCTTGATCTTTTACTGTCCAATCATGGCCTTGACCTAAATTCTGCAGCAATGGAAAAAATAAATTTTATTGTTTATAACGTGCTATGAAAATTGGGTACACTTGAATATCACTAAATAGGGTCCTACTCGCAGTGGTGTTTTCCACTGCACCTCCCGCTAAAACTTAAGACGATATCAAAGAAATCTAACAATAAATCTTACATAGTAAGGGAAATAAATTCTTCAGTTCAACTTCTCAACCTCTAACGAAACTTCCAATTCTGTGGCAATGTGTGATTACTAATGTGTGATTATTAATTCGGTGTTCTACTCTAGTGTCTAATTAGTCTACTCATTTAATACATTTATAGATTCCTTTACTACTTGCCAGGTAGTGAGGTGTTTTAGAAGGAAACGCAGCAAAGACACTCCCCACAAAGCTCTCAAGTAAATGGGAGATCAAGGCCCTCCAGAGGAGGCACCAATAACCATACACTGGTGACAATGGCAGACATAAAGCAAGCATTGTGAGCCCCGAGGACAGACAGATGGATGCAAAGTTTCTCAAGATGAATATTTTAAATTGAAATAAGAAATGTCCAGTGCTGGCTAGGTGTCACCATGACACCCATGAGAAAAGAGGGCCTCAACTGAGAAGTTACTTTCATTAGATTGGCCCATGGACATACTTGTGGGATATTTTCTTGCTTCTGAATTGATTAGGGAGGCCCCACCCACGGTGGACCAGGTAACCCCTAGGAGGGTGGCCCCAGGCTATAGAAGAAAGGTAGCTGGCAATCAGTGGTCCTCCATAGTTTCTGCCTCAAGGTCTGGCTGGAGCCCCTGCTCTGGCTTTCTTTGACGATGTTCTATAACCTATAAGAAGCTATAAACCCTTTCCTCCTCAAATTGCTTTCAGTCAGAGTGCTAATCACAACAGGAATGCAAACTAAAGTACTGAGGATGGTGGGAAGGAGACAGCAAGGCTCTGTGTAGGACAGAAAATAAAACATCAGTTCAGTGTAAGGGCCTTGGGGAAATGTCCTTCAGACCACTGAGGCGAATTTTGCTGAGGGGAAAACGACTTAAATATACTTGCTTAACAGTTAGTGGTAAGTAGTTCGTGTGACACGAAGCATGAAAGTTTGTTTTATATCCTAGATACGGGCTGAAGTAACAAGAGAAAATAAGCTTATGGCATTATTAAATATTTTATGCTAAAATTTCAAATGCGGTCATTCCAGTTTAATCTAAGGAACTAAATACTATAAACAAAGTGGTCCCAAGGCACAGAAGGCTGGGTGTCAGAATTTAAATACCGCTAACCAGACTCTGTTACTATGACTTCATTCTAAAAAAGAAGAAGAAGAGGAGGAGGAGGGGGAGAAGGAGGAGGAGGGGAGGAGGAGGAGGTGGAGGAGGAGGAGGAAGAAGAGGAGGAGGAGGAGGAGGAAGAGGAGGAGGAAGAGGAGGAAAAAAGTCTCATTGAGAGGAGTTGAAGAATTGGCTCAGTAGGAAGGAATACCCACGATCTTCAGAGGACGCATTCCCTACATCATGGCCTTTCAATTCCCTCCTCCAACCCCCATGGACATTGCACTCATCTTCACGGGCGCTCATGTGAGCGCACGCACACACACACACACACACACACACACACACACACACACACAATTTTTTTTCTTTAATTTTTTTTTACAGTCCAGACTTTATCCCTGGTCTCCTGGTCCACCCTCCGACTACTCCAAATCCCACACCTTCTCCCCCCCTCCCCCTCCCCCTTCCCCTTCCCCTGTCTCCAAGAGAATGCCCCAATACCACCAGACTTCTGCATTCCTGGGGCCCCAAGTCTCTCAAGGGTTAGGTGCATCTTCTCTGACTGAGTCCAGACCAGGCAGTCCTCTGCTGTGTATGTGTTGAGGGCCTCATATCAGCAGGTATATGCTGCCTGGTTGGTGGCTCAGTGTCTGAGAGATCCTGAGAACTAAGTTAGTTGAGCCTGTTGGTCTTCCTATAGGGTTGTCCTCCTCCTCAGTTTCTTCTACGTTTTCCATAATTCAACCACAGGGGTCAGCAGCTTCTGTCCATTGGTTGGGTATAAATATCTGCATCTGACTCTTTCAGCTGCTTGTTGGGCAGTCATGATAGACCCCTGTTTATAGGTACACCATAGTATCAGTAATCATGACAGGCCTTGGAGCTGCCCCTTGAGCTGGATCCCAATTTGGGCCAGCCACTGGAACCCCTTTTCCTCAGGCTCTTCTACATTTTTGTCTCTGTAGTTCTTTCAAACAAGAACAATTCTGGGTCAGAGTTTTTGACTGGGGATGGCAACCCCATCCCTCCACTTGATGGAGTCTTTCTACTGGAGGTGGACTCTACAAGTTCCCCTCCCCCCACTGCAGTGCATTTCATCTAGGGTCCCTCCCTTTGAGTCCTGAGAGTCTCTCACCTCCCAGGTCTCTAGTGCATTCTAGAGGGTTCCCCCACCTCCTACCTTCCCAGGTTGTCTGTTTTGATTCTTTCTGCTGACCCTCAGGGCTTCAGTCCTCCCCCCTCCCAATACCTGATCATGTTGTCCTCTTCCCCTCCCTGTTACCCTTCCCTCCCAGGTCTCTTCCTTTCTCCCCACCTCTAGGAATTGCTTTCTTCTCCCTCCCAAGTAAGACTAAGGCATCCTCACTTGGGCCCTCCTGTTTGTTAACACACACACACGCACACACATAATTTAAAATAAAATCTAAAAGAAAGAAGCATGTCACTGCAGGCTTTTGACCCTTTCTCACCACCACGCCTGAAATGATCTTTTTAGCATAAAGCAGGAAGGTGTGAACAAGTTGCCAATTGTTGGCACTTTTCTCTTTCAAATGTTTTAATTATTTATTATGTGTGCATGAGTACTCGTATGTGCCTGGGTGGGTTTATGTGTAACACATGCAAGATGCTGTCAGATGCCAGAAGAAAGCACTGAACTCCTGGAACTAGAGTTACAAGTGGTCGTGAGCTGCAGTGTGGGTGCTGGGATCCCAGCCCGGGTCCTCTGCAAAAGCAGGAAACACCAAGTGGTCTCTCCAGACCCTCTCTGGCCATGTTTCAGATGTGCTCTCCGGGATCTGGTTCGTTTTACAGTTATGACTTTTGATCGTGTGCTAAGTCAATAATAGAAAATGAGTGCTTGATCATTCTGTTTCCCTCCATAGTTATAAATCAAGATGGCCAGCCTCTCATTGAAGGAAAACTTAAGGAGAAACAAGTGAGATGGAAATTCATCAAGAGGTGGAAAACACGTTATTTTACACTGGCTGGAAACCAACTTCTGTTTCAAAAGGGGAAATCTGTGAGTTCTCTGACACATTTTAACACTTGAATTGTTTTTCTTTCCTTCAAACCCCACTACATCCTAAAGCACACAGTTGTAAAAACACAGTTGGGAGTCTCAGAAGCTCATACCTATGCTTTCAAATATCTTACTTTATGAGTGCCTCATGCTTAAGTCTATCTTAAAATCTACTCAACACAACACTGCCTCAGGCTGGCTAGTCTTGCCATTCTTTATTCTGTGAAAGCCAGGAATTCATTCCACTTTGGCCTAAGTTGGAGTCTCTAAGAGATTAGGAAAACTCCCCAAGTAGCCGAGGGTGAGAGTAAAGCCGTGTCTCTGCCTCTGTTCCCTAAGATGCTGACACTGTGGGGGAAGGTGTTAAGACAGGGCCTTATTGTATAGCATTGCCTGGCCTTGAACTTACGGTGATCATCTTGCCTCTGCCTCCAGAGTGCTCCAGGGCGTGCCACACACCAAGCACCAGCGTGTGGTGGTGGAGGTGGTGATGGCGGTGATATTATTGAGAAGACGTTCTCATCATATAGCCCTGGCTGACCTTAGACTCGGAGTTCTGCCTGTTGACCTGGAACATGCCATTATCCTTTATTCTGAAAAGAGCTTCAGTGTAACACAGATTGTCCTTCCTCTGTGGTTTTGTCCTATGCTGCCTGGATGGACTGATGCCACCCACGGTGGTGGGGGTGGATCTTTATTACCATTGACTCAAATGTTGTCTCTTCTGGCACCATCCAGGCACACTGAGAAACCATGTTCTAATGGCTATCTGGGGACCCATTCGCCCAGGCAAGTTGAGTTTAACCATCGTATAAACTGAACCATTGCCTTGTCAATAAATTAAATGGGTTAAGCATTAAACAATTCTCGTGTTTTTAGATTTCTCACTAGAGATGTTATTGAAATACTTTTCTCAGTGAGAGTAAAGTATAGTACAGCTGAATTATGATGAATTCTAAGAAAGTATTTCCTGAATAAGACCTCCCTCAAAATGATTTTTGCATTTAAAAATGTATTTTGTGATGCTTTGAAGTTGTGTATGTATCTTTCTCAGCCTGTGCCATACAGAGGTGGCTTTTCTCTGGATAAACACCTTTCAAAGTGAAAGGGTGATGGCATATTCAATTTAAAGAGTTATTGGATTTTAAAGAAATACTTTTTGGCATCAGTCTGTGTTGAAGCAGTTTTAAGTGTTTGAAATGACCATCTGAATTTCCTACATTTACTCAAGAATAGATATATACTCAGGAATAGATATAAAGATGCACTATATCTCAGACCCTTAGTACAAACACAAACTAGTCTATGAAACTATTTCCAAACACTCAAATGATGGTCTATAGTCTTCTCGCCCAAGTTTTAAACTTTTAACTAAGTTCTAGGGAATAACAGTTTGGCAGCGTAGAAATCTGACAGAACGTGTATCTCAATAGTGAAAAACAATGTATAACAAAATACCTCTGATCACAAGGACACACTAATCCATCAGGGCTAAAAACCCTGCTGAAATCTAGCCACATCCTTGATAGCTGTCTTTTAAAGAGACCAGTGAAAATCTGGCCTGAAAGGCAAATCCAGACTGTAATACAAATTCACATTCTTATGGTCTTGATTTCCATAAGCCAGCTAAGCAGCAGTATGCTCTCCCTCTCCCCCCTCCCTCCTCCCTCTTCCTCTCCCCTCCCCCCTCCCCTTCTTCCTCTCCTTTCCCCTCCCCCCCTCCCTTCTCTCTCCCCTCCCTCCCCTCCCCTCTCCTCTCTCTGTCCCTGTCTTAATTGATCTTCTTTAGGTTACTACAGGAACTCTCTTTTCTCCATCAGTTACAGTGTATCAATTTCTGTGCTATGGACTGACCTCAAACAATGTATTATCAACAAATGCTTAATATAAACCAAATTAGGCTAATAGAGTGTACAGCGGAGATATTCTCAAATTTTGTCCTGTGTAAACCCTAAAAGAATTTTTTGGAAAAAAAAAAATCTGTGTAATACCTTGTAACATCTTAAAGGTTAACACATTTATCATGAGTGTGCACAGTTGTGATTTATGTTGCACAATAAATTTGATATTTCAAAATTAAAAAAGTCTATTTCCCCTTTAATTTAAATTTAAATTTTTAAAAAATTTTTTCTTTAGATATAATTACTAGAATAAAATAAAATACAATTAACACATTCAGTATTTTGCATTTTTAAAAAATATTCCCCTTTAATTTAAATTTAAATTTTTTAAGATTTTTTTCTTTAGATATAATTACTAGAATAAAATAAAATACAAATAACACATTAATTCAGAATCATGTGTCTTTTTAAAAATACATACATCTTTTTTTTTTTTATTAACTTGAATATTTCTTATATACATTTCGAGTGTTATTCCCTTTCCGGTTTCAGCAAACATCCCTCCCCCCTCCCTTCCTTATGGGTGTTCCTCCCCACCCTCCCCCATTGCCGCCCTCCCCCAACAGTCTAGTTCACTGGGGTTCAGAAAATACATACATCTTTATTGGAGATATTTCCATTGCTTGTGTTCCCCTTGAACTCAGATTTCTTACTACCTCTCCTTAGCAATGTGTCTTAATTGCCATGTTATTTTTAAGATTTATTTTGTTTTTAGTTATAAGTGTCTGTGTATGAGTAGGAAGACAGAAGAAACTGAGTTGCAGACAACTGTATACATCCCAGTATCAGTGCTGGGAACTGAACTCAGGTCCTCAGCAAGAGCAGCCCATGCTCTTAACCACTGGGCCATCATTCTAGTCCTCCCTCTCATTTTTCAATATAAGAAAACCATGTGCATAAATTGAAACATAATTATTTTAACTTTTGTGATCATCAACTTCTAAGTATTCATTTTTCTGGTTGACTTCTCTTTTTTTAAAGTTATATCATTTACGAATGCATTTTAGTATAATGTCACATTTAATAAATAAGTATTAAACATTAAAAAGGAAATGCTAGACCAGGAAGATGGCCTTCATAAACATAAAGTCTTGAGTTTGAATCTCAAGTACCCATGTAAAAGGCAGACACAGCAACTCTTGTCTCTAACCCTACTGGAAAGGTGGGTCCCAGGAACTTGCTGATCAGTTGGTCCTAACCAAATTGATGCACTTAGGCCAGTGAGAGACTCATCTCAAAAAGTAATGTGGATAGGGTTAAGAGGAAGGCATCTGATGTTGACCTCTGACTTCTACATATGCATACACACATATGCACACACAGAGGGAGAGGGAGGAAATTCTATCTATTAATAAAATTGATATAGAAAAGTTATGTTGTTATGACAGTACTTCCCTAATATCCCTAAGTTGTATTGGTATAGGGTGTTCAATGTTCCTGAGGCTTTTCCAAGCTGAGCATACACTCTAGAAAGTTTGTAGTAAATGAGAACAGTGCTTTTTTATTTCAAAGTAGGGAGAAATGACTGTCAGAGGAGGGATGGAAAAGAACAGTTGGCAAGATGCCCAACCACGGGTACATTTTCCAGTAAAACCATTCACGCCAGCCCAATCTGATGACTCTTGTCACAGAGGTTCCTAAACCTCTGCTTTCCTAAAACCCAAATGCAACATCACTGAGTAATGTTTATGGACAGTGCATGCTTCTAGTGCAGAGATTTCAAAAGCTATTCAAACACTAGGTTTTCAATTCCCTTTTCCAGAACTACCCCACAGAAAAACCCAACACTAGGGCTCTTAACTAGCTGAAAATTTGAGGTGAGAATATTCAAGATTTCACTGCTGTCTTGTGTTCTATTAATAGTGCTAACATAAAGTGACAGAAGATCCAAGAACCATGAATTAAATTTATTTTCCAATTTCATTTATAATAACTTTCAGTAAACTAGCTATCTTGTGATGACTTGTGATATTATAATAGAAGCCAGATTTTGGGCTTCTGTTGTCCTAATGACTCTGTGGGCCTTAGTACCCAAAACAAGAAAGGTCTCAAGCCACAGGATGTGAAAGGACCAGGCCCTCTTGGGAAATTCCCAAAGTCAGCGGAATAGGCAGCAGCAGGAGCCAACTCATGATTTCCTTTCCATTCATTTCAGAAGGACGACCCCGATGATTCCCCGATAGAACTCAGCAAAGTACAGAGCGTGAAAGCTGTGGCCAAGAAGCGTCGGGACCGCTCTCTCCCTCGGGCTTTTGAAATCTTCACAGACAATAAGACCTATGTTTTCAAAGCCAAGGATGAGAAAAACGCAGAGGAGTGGCTGCAGTGCATCAACGTGGCGCTGGCCCAGGCAAAGGAGAGGGAGAGCCGAGAAGTAACCACATATCTGTAGGGATTCGTAGGCCCGCTCTTATGACCACTCAAGACAGGCATTGTTAGTGTCAACAAAGAACCCACCATGGCACTATTGGGTTTCACTAAATACCAGGGAAACCATTAACCCTAAGGAGAGCCTAAAATGGCAGGGTTCTCAGTAAACCCCTTGCCCTCACAGATCTTGTATTAACTCCAAGATTTCTGCCTGAAGACATGGGAAAGAGAAACCATGGAGATCATATTGGATGGAGCACATAGGCCAGGAAGGGAAAGTTAACGAATAAAAGAACTTCTGTAGCTATGTGATTTATGAATGTAAGAAAACAATGAATGAGACCAGCAAGAGGGCTCAGTAGGTAAAGGGCACTTGCTGCCAAGCCCCATGATCTGAGTTCTAGCCCCATAACTGACTTGATGGAAAGAGAACCAACTCTTGGCGTTATCCTCTGTTGTCTGCATACCATGGCACATTCTTAACCCCAGTTTTAAAAAAAAAAAAAGAAGAAGAAGAAATGAATAAATAAATGGATGGATGGATGGATGGATGGATGGATGGATGGATGGATGGATGGATGGGTGGATGGGTGGATGGGTGGATGGATGGATGGGTGGATGGGTGGATGAGTGGATGGGTGGGTGGATGGATGGAATTTTAAACAATAGATGCCTGAAAAATCTATCTTGAAGGAAAACCATCACATTAAAAACATTTAAAAAAATGTTAGGAAAAGTTGAACTAAGGTACTCAAAAGAAAGCTGTTAACTTCAGTATATTAATTAGCTTTCTGTTGCTATGACAAAATACCCTGACGAAAATAACTTCAGGAAGAGAGGATTTATTTTGGTTTATGGTCCCAGAGAGAGAGCGAGTTCATTGTGGCAGGGAGCACAGGGCAGCAGGCAGAAAAGGCCTGGCACTACCAATGGGACGCTGGCTGATTCTGATTTCCACAGGAGAAGCAGGGAGGGTGGGAGGCAGGGTATGGTTATAAAACCACAAACCCCACCTCCACGGATGCACTTCCTCCACCAAGGCTCCGCCCTCTAAGGACTCCATAACTTCCTGAAACAGCGCTACCAACAGGACCATGTGTTCAAATACCCGAGCATATGGAGGCAATAAAATTGTTTAATTATTTAAATTGCCACACTCAAACATTCATCTTCTCAACACAAAGGGTGGCAGCACATGTTACAATGATTCTTACTCCAGTTACGTAATTAAATTTAGGCTCTTATTAGAGTGTAAATTGGATTTTAATGTTTAGACACATGGTTCTATCCACTGTCCAAGGCAGTAAGCATAGAGAATAAGAATAGAAAGACACCTTTTCTTCTTTGTAAATATGCCTCACCTCCCTTAAACCTGAAGATTTTTTTTAATTAAAATTCTGTGGTTTTCTTCTCTGTGTTAAGCGTTGTATTGCCCAAATTATAAGCATTTATTGGTTTTTCCCATTACCCTTATATAATTTTTGAATTAAGCTGCCATAGGCAGTTTAGGTGACATCCAGTGACCCATGCCCTGTAATAATGTTCTGCCCCCTGAGTGGCGGAGGGTGGAAACTGAAACTTGCTTCTAACATATAATGTGGCAAAGGTGATAGGACGGTCCCTTCTACAATTGTGTTACATTACAGCAGAAACTTAAGAATTAACAGATGAATTAAGGTCCTCAGATGTCTTTAGTAAACTGATACGTCCTAAATAGCCAGATTATCAGCTAAATCATTTAGAAGACGAGGAATATGTCAGACCGTCCTGGTGACCTTGAATAAGCCACCACAGTGCTATAGCTACAAGGCAATGAGTGACCTTTACCTACACCCACGTGACCCTGAAACAGTAGTGAGCCTCTCAGGACCCAGGCCATCACCATCCTGTTGGCAGCCATGAGGTCCTCTGCTTAGAGAACTGGGATAAAATGGACTCCTCCCCACAGCAACTATGCAGTAACAATGTACCCTGCTTTAAATGCAAACCATGTGGTGATTTGTTATGCACTGATTAATTCATATAAAAGCCCGCTGGTAATATATCAAAGATAACTTTTTTCTGTGAAATTGATTTATTATGTATTTTAGCATAGAAGCCTGGAAAAGTTGTCACCGCATTGACACTACCGTTAACTCACTCGCATAGGAAATGTAAAAGGGGTCATACTTGAGCAAAGAAACTTAATTCAATTTTAACATGTAAAGTTTGAGGATATTATGAGCCACAGAAATTATTACACGCTGGAAATAGAGTTCAAGAGGTCAAATTTTGGGTCCACTGCATATGTAGGTAATTGTGAAAGATACGGAATTGACTGAGTTATATAAGAAATGGAGAATTGAAAATGACCTCTTGGGGTAACAATATTTAGACAAAGGCAGGTTAGATTAGCTAATCAGTATTCAGAGGTGATATAGCCCATGAGACATGATATTACAAAAGCTAAATTAAGAAGGATTTTCAGGATGTCAGCAATTTGAAATCCTGAAGATAAAGCTTGACTTTCATAATTAGGAAGCGATTGATGTCACTGGTAAGAACAATTTCATTGGAACAATCCAGTAAAAGTTAACTTTCGATGTGTTGTAGGAATTGACTGTCATATTTTAATTTTTTAATGGTGGAGTTGAGGTGAAAGAGCAGAATAGATGAATGGTTTCTTATTTTGTTTTTAGGTGATGTCATCATAGGAAGGAAAGCAGTTTAATAAATATAGACAAGGAAGGACGAGATCAGGGCTGCTAGATGTAATAGAGAATAATTTTTCAAGTTCTGTATCCAGGGGCCAGGGAAATGTCTCATTCGTGAGAGAGCTTGCCTATAAACATAAACCCCTGAGCTCAAATCAGCAACACATACATGAAAAGCCCAGCATGGCTTTGGGGGCCTGTAACCCTGCACTGGGAGTTGGAGACAAGTGGGATTCCAAGAGCTCCTTGGCTGCTGATAGGGTGAACTTCTGTTTCAGTGAGAAACCCCATATGGTGGTTTGGATGAGAATGGATCCAATAGGCTTATATATTTGACTCCTTAGTCACCAGTTGGTGGAACTATTCGGGAAGGATTCAGAGGTGTGGTCTTGTTGGAGAAGGTGTGTCCCTGGTAGATGGGGGTAGATGGGCTTTGAGGGTTCAAAAGCCCATGGCACTTCAAGTTAGCCACCTGGCCACCCACCTCTGCCATGTGACATCTCATGATGTCTGCTCTCAACTGTGGCTCCAGGACCATGCCTGCCTACTGCCTTGCTCTCTGCTGTGATGGAAATATATTTAACCTCTGATACCATAAGCCTCCAGTAAACTCTTTCTTCTATACTTGCCTTGGTGCTGGTGTTCAGTCACAGCAATAGAGAAGTGACTAAGACCCAGTCTTGAGGCAAAAAGGCAGAGAGCCACAGAGGAAGAAACCTGATGTTCTGTTTTAACCCCCACATGCATAAGCACTCACATACTCATATGCATGTACCATACACACAAAACGCACACACTCAGACACATATACACACATGCCTGCAATCTGTATGAGCAACAATCTACTGAGAACCTGCAAAGCAGCAGGAACCATACCTGGCCTGGAGATTCCAAAATAAAAAGACAACCTCTTTATTTCCCCAGGACTCAGCCGGATTTTTATTGAAAGCAGAAGCAAGCGCGCGTGCACGCACACACACACACACACACACACACACACTGTAGGCACTGGAAGGACATCTTTTCATATGAAGTTGACCAGAAAGAGGGTGAGAATAATTATAGGTGTAAATTATTATCTGAGTGATGTTTTTAAATCTACCAGCTCTTTCTTTTTCTTTAAAGGTGTATTTCTTATTTTATTCTATATGTGTGAGCATTTTGCCTACATGGTCTCCAGAGGTCAGGAAAAGGGTGTCAGATCCCCTGGAACTGAAATTACAGACGAGCCACAATGTCAGTGATGATAGTCGAGCCCCAGTCCTCTGAAAGAGCACCAAGTGCTTTAAACTGCTGAGTTGTCTCTCCAGCCCCTACCAACTCCTTCTTAAGATCCAGAAAAAAATATCTAGCTGCTTTAATCAAATAGTCATGAAGTGCTAAGCAGCTTGGTGACAGTCGTTAAAGTAAATTCCAACAAGGCCCTCATGCCTTTCTCAGTAAGAGGTTTTAATAAAATAATGGTAGAAGGCTGGATAAATGGTTCTGGGGTCAAAAGACCCAGCCTTCCCGGTCTTTCAAAGGACTGAAGTTTAATTCCCAGTACCCACACTGATGGCCTTACAACCATCAGTAACTCCCTCTCCTGGCCTCCGTGGGCACCCCACACATGTGCACAAATGCACATCCACAAATAAATAGTAAAATAAAACTTTCCTTTAAATCATAGACAATGATTTTTTTCACACTAAGTTCGTAGACTAAAAATAGCCTGAGCCATCAGCTCTGTGAGGGCAGGCGACTGTTTTCACTACTTTTGACAGAGCCTTTGTCATTGCGTTAACTAAATGCCTCTAATTTGGAATTTGGCTCTTGGTGCCTGTGAACCAGATTCTACTGGTTTCGTTCCGTGATGCACAATCTCAAAGGCAAGTAAACTCCCCTGGGTTCTGAACCACTGAGCATCAAAATCATTTGTCACCCAGGGAAATCTCTGTCACTTCCTCAGCTGTCGCCTCGGGCATGCCGCAGACAGGCCTTCCCAAGATTGAAGAAGAAACCATTTTTCCAAATATGCTGAAACCTTAAAAAGCATGATTAAATTTGTAGTTGTGGACAGAAATTCAATTTGTTTTCATTTTTACTTCATTTTGATTTTTTTTCCTTGCAGAAGGCCTTCAAATGAAAATATGTATATCTGAGATCTTTATCTGCTTATTTCTTGAGAACTTTTATTTAATAAAACATAAATGCTCTATAATTTCTAATACTAATATTTAATCTTTGGTCGCTCGTGTCAAACACACTGGTAATTGGTTCATCTTCTATCCACCTTCTTTCCCTAGGAGCCAAAGGCCTATTTGTGATGCTGCCATAAACAAAAGTGAGAGGAAGGAAGGCAAAATGAGATGGGGAGATCTGGGCAAAATCTAAAGGGCACTGCAGAGAAATAAATACCATGACTTAAGAACCCTGAAAAGGATGACCAGTTCTCTGAGTTTTTAGAGAAAAACAAAACAACAGAAGTAACTTAGGATTCATTGCTCCTTTTATCCCCAGAGATGTTCCTGAAAGACAAAGGGGCTGAAAAACTGTCTTCTGCAGCACAGCGACTAGGAAAACGCCATAATTCTCTTAGCATGGACTCATGAGGATTCAAATTATTACCTTATGAAAGGACATTATTAACTAGCAACTTACTCCTCTTTCATCTCTAGATTGGGCAGAATAGCATGTAAAAAAAAAAAAAAACCAGATCAGCTATAAGCAGTGCTTCATATAAAAATGTTCTGCAGACTTTTACCTTAATAAAAAACATGAGAAAGTCTCGCCATCTGATTTACCAGGAAGAGATCAAAATGTTACAAATGAAACTGCAAAACATTGTATTAATGATAACATTGTGTTCAAGGCATCAGTCTTACTGCTACTTAAACGTATTTGGAGGGATTTAGCAGTTACCTCACTCTGCTTGGTATGTCATTCCTTCCTATCCATTTCAAGAAGAAAATAAAATGTAGCCATACTTATAGCTGTCTTAGTTAGAGTTTCCATTGCTGAGAAGAAATACCATGACCAAGGCAACTCTTCTAAGGACAACATTTAACTGGGGCTGGCTAACAGGCTCAGAGGTTCAGTCCATTCTCATCAGGATGGGAGCATGGCAGTATCCAGGAAGACACTGCTTGAAGGAGTCAAGAGTTCTACATCTTGGGTTGGGGATTTAGCTCAGTGGTAAAGCCCTTGCCTAGCAAGCGCAAGCCCCTGGGTTCGGTCCCCAGCTCTGAAAAAAAAAAAAAAAAGAGTTCTACATCTTGATCTGAAGGTTGCTAGGAAAAGACTGACTTCCAGGCAGCTAGGAGGAGGGTCTCAAAACACACCCGCTACAGTAGCACACTTTTTCCAACAAAGCCACACCTCCTAAAAATGCCACTCCCTGAGCCAAGCATATTCAAACTGCCACAGTAGCTCTATGTCGTCCTTTCTTAGCAAATATTAGGTGATTGCTTTGCAAGCCCGTATGGAACTACAGCCACTTCTCATTGGTTCTCATTATGGTTTACATCTGACATGCACCCTTACAAACACAATCCTGGCCATTAACCCGTGGTGTGAGTGTGTAGCCTTAGCAGTTGGAGCCTAGCTGGTGGGAGGTCTCAAGGTTTTATTACCACTGATTTCAGTTTTCTTTCTCCGAGTTCCGGTCTGGCATGATGTAGGAAGAGCATTTCCAGAAGATACTTTTATAATAAATATACTAAAGACAAAATAGAGAGGCAAAGTTGGCAACCAAGACGGAAGCTGGAGAACCAGAGGCAGAATAGCAAGGAGGGGTGGGTGGGATGGGTGGCTGGGATGGGTGGCTGGGATGGTGGGTGGAATGGGTGGGTGTATACCTTTCAAAGATGCTACACAGCTCCCAAGGACCAGTTTTCATATGAACTTGCTAAGCTATGATTCCATTGAATGAGCTGAGATCACAGATTGCCACTGCTGTATGAGCCTCCTTCTATTGCCCCGTTTTGCAAGGCCCTACAGCCATGTGCTTGTAGAACATGGACCAGACCTTCCAGGAAGCTTAGCTCTCGGGCCCTGACATGAGAACCCCATCCTTGGCAAAGCATATTCCAGACAGACAATCTTTCCTTCCTTCCCCAACCCCATTCACGGCACATATTGAATTCATTTATTTCAGAGAAAGCATCTCTGAGGGCCTAGGTGGGTGAGAAATCCTGGATTCCTTGAACATCTGTCTATAAAATGACCACCAAATGCACTGTGCTTGCATAGTCCCTTTATGCCTCTTTATATGAAGCTTAATGCTTCCATGGAACAGAAAATGAATTCCGTTGTTTTTCAATCAGTAAGTGACTACCTTTCACTCCAGTGCTAGGAATCCAGAGGAGTCAAATAATGTCAAAGCACTTAAGTGGCAGACTCACCGTCTCAGCCAGGACAGAGTCCTGTGAGATCCCATTAGAAGCCGAGAGTCACAGGTCCCAACACTCAGAAAGCCAAACTTTTCTTATTTTGAATTCTTTTAGAATTGTTTCTTACCTCGTTTTGTTTTCAATTACCAGTCCACTCATGTCAGTAGACGATCCACAGTCTGGGTCTGCACACGAACACTCCCACACACGTGTGAGGACACATTGACTGCTTTCTGCTCTGCAGAAACTGATCTCACTTTTTATTATCTTATATTAAATTTATATCTCTGATCTCTCCACCATCACTCCCTTTACCACCAGACTGGGATTTCATACAATCAGAAGGAACACTCATGTATATTCCACGGTGATTACCAGTCACTTATACACATCAGATTTCCTCTGGAAATGCTCTGTTCCCTCTTAATCCAGATCCACTATAATATGGGAGAAATGAGCCAAGAGTCTTTTTACTTACAAAGAAAAGCAATGATTTGGTCTTCTAAACTAGCTCACCTACTCCAACATCAGGATAAGGCACATCCTTTCAATCTAGCCCAAACTACCATCTGGATATGTCCGTCTTGGAAAATTAACCATAATACCATGGGCACTTATACTAAATTAAAGACAATTTAACTACTCGTCACACAGATATCTCACAGGGGGCCTATCTCATGATTTTCCATGAAATCGCCTCTCACATATCTCTACATGTTTTGGACATTGCTGTAATATCCCCATCTCTTCAACATGCTTCACTTCACTAAACAGAATCTCAGGCTTTTGGAGACTCAGAGCTTGCTGGTCTACCTCATCCTCCTGTACAAGGCCTTGGCTTGTCATTATTGGCACGTATCATTTCTAGCTGCTCACTTTTGGAAATGGAGAGACCATT
Source organism: Rattus rattus (assembly GCF_011064425.1). Classification (NCBI taxonomy): domain Eukaryota; kingdom Metazoa; phylum Chordata; class Mammalia; order Rodentia; family Muridae; genus Rattus; species Rattus rattus. The sequence goes on from NC_046156.1 coordinate 89,676,706, forward strand.
GCTTTCTCATCAGTCTGTAGCTCATCAAAATAATTTGCTCTGATCATGAAATAACATATCTTGTAGAGAATTCAGAAAACTATTAAACTGTAAATAAAAATCTCGCATAATCAGTCAAACATTCAAAATCCAACACAGTCAGTGCCATTTTCAAATATTGGTTCCCATTAGGTTACTCATTGCTAATGATCTTTGAAAATGCTGCCTCTCCTAACTTCTGATCATTAGCCCCACTCCTCTCTCTCTTGTGGTCACAAATCATTCTGCACCAGTTACCCAGGACATCTTTTAAAATAATGTGATTCTGCCATTAATTTAACCAATACTTAGTGAACATTCAGAACATGCCTGGCATGAAGCTGGGATTCTAGGACTCAAAGATGAGTAATAAATCATCCATGCCTTTAAGAAACATAGTAAGTCTCACTCTGGTTCCTTTATTCCCCTGTTCATGAGGAATTCATCTGTGTCCTTGTGTCCCCCTTCTCTAGAGCTCCTTTTCCCACAGACACTCTCTGTCATGGTCCCTTTCTAATTTCCTAGCTTCTGGAGGTACTTTGGGTTATATATTCAAATCTAAAGATTCAGAAATGGGATGTTAAAATAGGAGTAGATGTGTGGTGTTTGTCTCGCTGTGTTGGGTTACCTCACTCGTTATATCTTCCAGTTCTATTCATTCTAACCTGCAGAGTGCATGAGTTCATTTTTTCCTCATGGCTGAATAGAATTCCACTGTGTCTAAACATCACATTTACATTATCCATTCATCAGTTAAAAGACATTCAGTTCGCTCCATTTCCTAACCATCGTGAATAGCCTTTCAGGTCCTTTGGGCATTTACTAGGAAATGGTATATCTGGGTTATAAGTAGATCTAGTCTTAGGTTTGTTGAGAAGTCTTCACACTGATTTACATAGTAGCAGCATTCACCAGCAATGAAGAAAGATCCCATATCCCCATATCTTATTACCCATGTCCTCATACCTTACCATCCATGTCCCCACATGTCACCATCCATGTCCCTACAGCTCACCATCCATGTCCCCACAGCTCACCATCCATGTCCCCACAGCTCACCATCCATCCCCACAGCTCACCATCCACATCCTTACATCTGACCATCTATGTCCCCACAGCTCACCATCCATGTCCTCACACCTTACCATCCATGTCCCCACATCTCACCATCCATGTCCCCACAGCTCACCATCCATGTCCCCACATCTCACCATCCATGTCCCCACAGCTCATCATCCATGTCCCCACATGTCACCATCCATGTTCCCACAGCTCACCATCCATGTTCCCACAGCTCACCATCCATGTTCCCACATCTCACCATCCAACCATCCATGTTCCCATAGCTTACCATCCATGTCCCCACATCTCACCATCCATGTCCCCACAGCTCACCATCCATGTCCCCACATCTCACCATCCATGTCCCCACAGCTCATCATCCATGTCCCCACATGTCACCATCCATGTTCCCACAGTTCACCATCCATGTCCCCACAGCTCACCATCCATGTCCCCACATCTCACCATCCATGTCCTTACATCTGACCATCTATGTCCCCACAGCTCACCATCCATGTCCCCATAGCTCAACAGCCACATGCCCACAGTTTACCAGCATTTTTCAGGTGAGATGAAATCTCAAAGGGTTTTCATTTGAATTCTCCTTATTGCTAAGATATCAAACATTCTTACGACATTTGTCATTTTTGTTTCTGCTTTTGAGAATACCCTGTTCAAATCAGTAGCCCAGTTTTAATTGAACTGTTTGCTCTCTTGATTCTCCGTTTTGTGTATGCTCTGGATTAATCCTCTATCTGACGTACAGCTGGCAGTTTCCCTCCACTCCATGGGCCTCCCCCTCCCTGTACTGAGTTTCCTCTGCTGTAGGGAAGCTGTTTAGTTTCCTGAGGTCCTGTTTGCCAGTTGTTGACCTTAATTCCCTGGAATGGGATCCTCTTCCTAAAGGCCCTTCCCGTTCATACCATGTAGAGTATTGTCCATCTTTCCTTCTAGCTCTTTCTGTTGTCTGTCATTCTCAAACGCAGTTGGCATTTTAGAATTATTTTAAACTTAAATTCTGTGTATGTCTCATCAGTGCCAATGCGGTAGAATTTGAGTTTGCGTGACTCTGCTTACTAGTGAGGTTGTATTTTTCCACGTGTTTACTGGCTTACAAACTTTCCTTCCCTTGAATTCCTATTTATATTTTACATGTTTCTCCAATGAGTTGTTTATTGTCTTCTTACATCAATTTTTAAGGGATGTTCATATGCTTCATGTGTGCACCTTTTGCTCTTCTCTAATATTTTAATTTTTACCCATTGGGGAAGTGTAATTTACCTGCAATAAACCTGATATAGCACAGATTATTCAGTTATGAGCTTTTACAGTTTCATAAACCCATAATATTAGCAGCCAAAGCAAAATGCAGAATATTACTATAATTCCTGAAAATTCCTCGAGCCTCTTTCCAGAGGCCTCCATCCTATATTAAATTGGGTCACATAAATAGGATTACAGAGTATGAATTCCTCTATGTGTTGTTTCTTTCCCTCAGTGTAACATTACCACCTCTGTGATTGATACGACCAGGACAGAATCTATTTATTTACTCTCGAGCAGGTAGTCATGTGTGATGTTTCTAGTTTAGGCTATTGTGAGTAAGACCGGCCATGAATGTTCTTACGTGAAATGCTTTGAGATATGCTCTCGTTCTGTTGGCCTAGGCATGGGATGAAACCTTCCAAATGCACAGTAGATCTCCATAGCGTGTCTCATGATTTGAACTCTATTGTGTGTTTTCATCCCTGTGCTTCATTCCGTGTAATTGTTTTAGGTCTGTCTCCTTTCTCTAGTTGTATCCTAGTCTTAGTCCATGCACCAAGTCTCATTTTCCCATTCCCGGGATTCCTATTCATTTAATCTTCTAAGTACTTTTACAGAATTTTATTCCTTTGTCTTTGTTTATGCTGAGTCTTCACTGTCTGTCTGCTGAGGCGCTCCAATCACATTGTTTCTTGCTTGTTTGTAGTAATTTATTTTCTCGAGTGCTGTTTTGGTTTTGGGGGGGTTGTTTTGTTTTGTTTTGTTTTTCACTTTCAAATGCATGTTGGTGAAGTTTTAGTCTGTGAGAGTTATTTTGGTTGGATGTGTATTGTATTTCATTTTTAAATTAACTTCTTAACTGGATGTGGTGATGCATACCTTTAATCCCAGCACTAAGGAGACAGAGGCAGGTTGATCTCTGTGAGTTTGAAGACAGCCTGATCTATGTAATAAGTTCCAGAACTACATAGTGAGATTGTCACACACACACACACACACACACACACACACACACACACACACACACTAAGGATTGACTTCCTTATAGTCCACTCTGGATCTATGGGTAAAGAGTGAGCTATCAGGACTTGTTACAGGAAGGACTTAATTTGAATTAAATAAGTCATTAACTGTAGAATTGAATTGAAGTGATAACCCAAAAAGAAGCCCAGGCTGGACCTTTAAGCAAATCTTGTCTCCACTGAGGAAACTCAAGATGCTTTCTTAACGTCAGCCAATGTGGGAACATGCTACTGACCTTGAGGTAACACTGCTCAGTGCTCACCTCCCTCACCATGCCCTGTTCTCCCCACCCACTGTGTACCTTGCTTCCGGCACAGAAGCACTATGTCTACGCTCCTATCAGACAAGAGACTGGGTGATGTGGAGTAACAAGGCTGGAAAAGCCAGCAGCTATAACAAGAGGCAAACAGAAAACTGAATCAAGAGGTGAAGTTCGAGAGAGGCAGGAGGAAAGGCTTGAAATGTACACAGTTTTACAAAATGGTGGCCTGGCTAATGAAGGCAAGTTCTGGGGCTTTGCTCCACAGAAGGCTTAGACGTGAGAGAAGCCAAGCAGACCCTCACACAGAAAACAGTGGGTGTAGAGAAAGAGGACTCCTTACACACTGCTGGTGGGGACATAGATCAGCATAATCATTTAAAAAAACAGTATAGAAATTCCTCAAAAGGTGAAAAAAAGAATTATCTTACAAGTCAGCAATCCCACTTCTGAGTATTTATTTAAAAGATTTATAGTTGGCATGCTAAAGAGCGGTCTGCAGCCCCGTGTTTCTTAAAGCACTGTTCATAACAGTCAAGCTGTGGAATCCGCCTAAATGTCATCCAGTAGATGAATGAGTAAGGAAAATGTGGAGAGTACATACACAACATTACCATTCAGCTTTTAAAACTAAGGAAATTCTACCATTAAAACAACATATGCAGAACCGGAAAGCATTATAGTCGCTGAAGTTTGCCAGGCGCAGAAAGACAAACGCTGTATGTTCATGGCATATGCAATCTAAAACCACTGAGCTCCATTGAAACAGAAAAGGCATTGGTTACCAGAGGCTAAGGAATGCAGGAATCAGGAGTTGATATTCAAAGTATACAAAACCCAAACCAGACAGGAGAAAGGGGAGGGGGGTCCTTTTTCAAGGTCTACTGCACAGCATGGTAGTCGTAGTTAATAGTACACTGTGTGCTTCAAAATCACTAGGGGAGGAAATCTCAAGTGCTCTCCCCACAAAAATGATAGGTATCTGAATGATGGATATGCTAATTAGTTTGATTGAATTATTCTATATTGTACCCATAAATCATAATCATTTGCTGCCCTATAACTATATAAAACTATAATTTGCCAATTTACGATTATAAATGTTTTAGACAGTTGGGACAAAGCAAAAGAGAGAAAATGAGGGCATCAAAGAGATGATAACCAACCAGGACCTCAAGGACTGAGGAACTGAGCACAAGATAGAGTCAGGAATTCATTGCAGATATTTTTTTTTATTCACTTTGCATCCCAATCACAGCCCTCCTCCCTCCTCTCTTCCCAGTCCTGCCCTTACAGATTCCCGCCCCCCACTGTTCCCTCCTCATCTCCTCAGAGAAGGGGAGCCCTCCTTGGGTACCACCCTACCCTGGGGCATCTAGTCCAGCAGGACTAAGCACATCCTCTCCCACAGAGATGGAACCAGGCAGTCCAGGGAGAGAGAAGGGGATCCAGTGTCAGGGAACAGAAACTGAGACAGCCCTCATTCCACTTGTTAGGGAACCCACATGAAGAACAACTTCTGCATTTGCTACACATGTATAGGAGGTCTAGGTCCAGTTCCTGTATATTCCCTGCTTGGTGGCCCAGTTGGTGAGCCCCCAGGGGCCCAGGTTAGCTGAGTCTGTGGATCTTCTTCTGGTGTCCTTGGCCCTTCCAACTTGTTCAGTTCTATCCCCTACTCCTCCATAAGACTCCACCTGATGTCTGGCTGTGGTCTCTGCATCTGCCTCCATCCACTGCTGACTAAAGCCTCTCAGGAGACGGTTACCTAGGTTCCTGTCTGCAAGCATAGCAGAGCATCATTAATAGTGTCAAGAGCTGGCTCTCTCACATGGGATGGATCTCAAGTTGGGGCAGTCCTTGGTTGGCTGTTCCCTCAGTCTCTGCTCCAACTTATCCTTGTAGACCAGATAATTTTTGAGGTTTTGAAAAAGCCTCCTCTCAGGCATCCTTGACCCAGGGCTTCTCTGTGTCCAGTTTGCTTCTGATGCAGCAAGGACAAAGAATTACACTCCTAGCCATGAGTTACAAATAGATTCTAAACCATCGTAACGTACTAAAGACTAAAGTAACTATTTATAACTAAGGGTTTGAGAGAGAGATCATTGTTTGGGCCCCAGAAGTTCAGCTGTAAATAATGAAAACCAAATGTCTGAACTGACGTGAGTCACTTTCTTCCTCCCAGCCAAGACACTCCCACCTGCCCAAGACCAGAGAAAAATCTCACTGTGGGGGGGGTTAATGAACGAAAAAATGAGTGTTTATGTGTAAATCAAGGTACCATACCATAGGTGACAAATGCTCGTGACTAGTGGACGAGAGTCACAGAGAAAGGAACCTCCACTCTCTGCAGCAGGGTTCTGAGGGCCTCAAAAGAGCACATCCAATAGAGGGCTAATATCCAAAATATATAAAGAACTCAAGGAAACAACCCGATTTAAAAATAAGGTACAGGTCTAAACAGAGAATTCTTTTATATATAGATATAGATATATTTTAATATATAACTATATATATATATAGTTTAATGTATTTTAATAGCAAACTTACAGGAACAGCACAGAAGACAGACAACATTAAAAACAGGTAATAGGACAACTTCGTTAGCAAAGTCCAGTGAATGGATGGAATCTACCGAATGATAAAATGCTACAAATACTATTTAGTTGCTGTCAATAAGAAATTTACTTATTTTTTTTTAAAAAAATCCAAATGCTGGCATTGTTCAGAAATTTTTAACAGGTTTATTTATAATTGTTATAAAGTCGAACTGTTGAAGTATGTTCACTGAGCCATTTTGCTTGCATTAATGCTTTACGTCTTGCGTTTATATTAAAATTCACACACGAATGAACGTGGAGAAACTGCCCATACCTGATTCTGTCCCCTATGTTTCCACTCGCAATCATATACTCAGGTACCTTTGACCCTATGGGAAAAAAATCTAACATTCAGAACTACTGATAACAGGAAGAAGAGGGAAAAAATGTTTTTTGAGAATGAAGTGTTTCCCCTCATAGTGGACTCTTAAGCACGTTCTCCCCGTATGCGGCGTGCTAGCTGGATGTCTTTTGGCATAATTGTTACACATTTAGCATGGATAGCACACAGGTTGGTATCTTCAAAAAGACCGACCAGACAGGCCTCACTTGCCTCCTGCAAAGCACCAATCGCTGCACTCTGGAAGCACAGGTCTGTTTTGAAGTCCTGAGCAATTTCTCACACGAGATGCTGAAAAGGGAGCTTGCGAATCTGAAGTTCAGTGGACTTCTGATAGCGTCTGATTTCTCAGAGTGCTACAGTACCAGGCCTGTAACGATGGGGTTTCTTCACCCCCCCAGTAGAGGGGGCGCGCTTCTTGCGGCTTTTGTAGCCAGTTGTTTCCTGGGTGCTTTACCACCGGTGGATTTGAGGGCAGTCTGCTTTGTACCAGCCATGGTATGGGCACCTCCTTACTTACCCTCCTTCTCCTTCGGCTGGAGTTCAGCAAGCGAGAGTAAACAGAGAATTCTTAACAGCAGAAATTCAAAGGGTTCAGAAATGCTCAAATGGTCAACATTCCTAGCCATCAGGGACATGCAAATCGAAACTGCTTTGAGATTTCTTACACTTGCTGAATAGTTAAGATCAATAGCACAAGTGAAAGCTCAGGCTGGCTTGGATGGGAAGTAAGGGGAACACTCGTCCATTGCTGGTAGGAGTGTAAACTTGTACAGGCACTATGGAAATGAGTGTTGTTGTTCCTCGGGAAGATGAGAACTGATCTACCTCAAGATCCAGCAATACCACTCTTGGGCATATACCCAAAGGATGCTTCATCCTACCAGAGACACTTGCTCAACCAAATTCTTTGCTGCTCTACTCATAATAGCCAGAAACTTGAAATAGCCTGGATGTCCCTCAACAGAAGAATGCATAAAGAAAATGTGGTACAGTTACGCAATGAAACTCAGTTGTTTAAAAAACTGACATCACAAAATTTGCTGGCAAATGAATGGAACTAGAAAAAGATTTATCCTGAGTGAGCTATCCCAGATTCGAAAAGAGGATTATGGTATGTATTCAATTATGTGTGGATATTAGCTGTGAAGTCAATGATAGCCAAGCTACAATACATAGAACTACAGAGGGTAGGCATAGATTATGGGATAATAGTTGATCTTGTTAAGAAAGGGAAATAGAATAGTTATGGATGTGAGTGTAGGATAGGAGAATCAAGTGGAGAGGGAAAGGAGAGGGGGTTGAGGGCAGGAATACAGGGAAAGAGCTAAAATTAAGGGGCATTTAAGGTGTAGTTTGGAAACCTAATACAGCAGAAACTTCCTAAAATATACACACATATGAAGGTGATCTAAATGAAATCAAATAATGGGATTGAGAGACTCCCAGCTGGCCATCTCTTGTCACCAAAACTTCCAGTACCAGAATTGGGTTACATCTGAGTTGTTGACGAAAGGGACCTGACGGGGAATCCCCAGACAACCCAGACTGTGCTCTCCACAAATTGACACCAAGGCCCCATTGCTGAAGACACCTACACAAGTCATTGAACATGGAGAAGTTGAGCCAGCGCCTATGTAGAGCCTTTACCCCGTGTTCTAGCATCTTTAGTACAGGAACATACTCTGCACACTCTCAGGAGAGAAATGTAAAGCCCAAGCCAGCCACAAACCCTTTATCCTGCCTGTAAGCTATGCTAGTGCAATGGTGGCACAAAGCTTGTGGGAGTGACCAACCAATGTCTGGTTTGACTTAAGACCCATCCGTGAGAGGAATCCATACCTGACACTGCTTGGATAGCCAAGCACCTGAGATTGGACAGCCCAGAGACCTAGGATAAAGCCAAATAATACTATTGTAAAAAGATTTTTCTAATGCAGTGATGAAATGGCTCCTAATAATAGTCTGCTATCCTCAGAGACCAGCTCCTTCCTCAGCAGAGAAGATTCTTTCTACCACAAATGGGAACAAATACAGAGACCCACAGCCAGACAGTACGCAGAGAGTGAGAGACTTTAGAGCACTTAGCCCTAAAATGGGAAGTCTCCATCAAATCCCTCCCCTCAGAGTTCAAGGAATCCTATAAAATGGGATAGAGAATGCCAAGAAAACAAGGCCCTCTAAATCTACCTGACGTATTCACAGACTGAAGCAGCGTGCACAAGGCCTGCACAGGTGTGCACCAGGTCCTCTCTGTCTATGTCACAGACTTCAGTTTGGTGGTTTTATGGGACACCTGAGTGTGTGAGCAAGGGGATCTCTGACGCTCATGTCTTCTCCAGGGCTCTTCCCTTCTGTTGGTTTCTCTGATCCAACTTCGATGTGATAGATTTTGTTTTATCTAATATTTTGTTACATTTTTAATTAATGAATGAAAACCTAGCCACTAGGGTTAAATGTTAATAATTGAACTGTCACTTATACCTCCTAGGAAAGGAAAAAATCATTTTTCTCCACTGCTTATATCAACCATGTTCAAGAGCAGTTGACAGACATAATGGACTCTACAGTTTTCTGCATGCTTTTATTTGGTTACAGCTTGGTGGGTTCTTTCTGAGGTTTCTTAGTGGGTTTTGTTCCTTTGTTTCTTTCTGAGGCTGGTTTCATTTTATTTTCTTGGTTTGGGGGGTTTTGTTATAGTACTGGCTGGGATTTTGTTTATTGAGAGAGAACTTAAAGTTGTATGGGTAGGGAAGAGCAGAGGATCTGGAAGGACTTAGAGAATGGAAAGAATATGAACAAAATATATTTAAATTTAAAGTTTGTTTTAAATAATGAAAAATATTAGAAAATAAAAACCTCATGAAATTCCAGGCTAAGAGAGCAGCAGGAGTGTAGCCTTGTAGAAATGCCCAACATTAGGTGTGCACTGTGAGAAGGGGCTAAAACGCATATAAAAAGATGCTCGTGGCACCACTTAATAACTAAGGAAATGTGTGTTTGGGATATACAATTGACAAAAATATAAGTTTGATGAGACTTTTGATGAATACAAAAGAAACAACATTTTTGAGGTAAGACTCAAATGTTCAAACATATATCAAATTGTTTAATCTATCTTTTCTTTTTATTCAACAATTCATTGCTCGGAACTTAAAGTTACAAGTGTACTTTCAAAAAGAAGTTCACAAAATATGTTCATTTCAAAGAGATTTTGTAATATGTATTTTATAATGTGCTCTATAGGAACATATATAGAGAAATTCTTTTTAAGTAGGAGTGTAGTGAAGAATTATCCAAGTCAGGCCATGCCAATGTCAGGAGCTTAGGGACAAGGGGCAGGGAATGGTAGACAGCTATGTAGTATACACTTGACTCCCAGTACTTCTCAGCCAACAAAATAATACCCCATACTTAGTTTGGCTTGTGAAGTTTTTGTATTTTCACTTCAACTTAATGCAGTCCAAAAATAATTTTGAGCCCTACTCTGGTCTAAACATATTCTGTTACATGTTTCTAATGGACTGGGTTTAAAAGTACTATTGTAATTTTACCATGTAGACTGATATGACAGGGGGACAAGCAAGCATGAGGCCATGGAAGTGTGTGACAAGCCAGATGTAGAATACAGTGCAGTTGGACTGCAGTTAGGAGGTGGGGGGAGACACAGTGGGAACCGAAAATTATGCTGTAACTAGATAAGCCACAGGAGTCACTGATACCTCAGCAAAACAACTCCAGCTGCCACCTGGAGCATGAATTGGAGAGGGAAGGTAGAGGTCACTTAGCTCAGTGGGTGACTAAGTCAGAACAATGGCAGAAAGAGATAGAATAAGGAAGGTAGAACATTGTAGAGAGAGTATGGAGAAGGGAGGTGATGTCATGGTAGGCAATGTTCATTAGACATAATCAGAGCCCATATGTGGAAGATGAAGAAAATAAAAAGTACTTTGAGACTCATTAACTATGAGAAGATGATGCTGTCAACTTAAATAACAATCAAAGGGATTTTTCCAAAGAATAATATTTACTTGGAAATACAGAACACTGAAGTGGGAATACTCGGGCTGTCAAAAATGTTTGCACATTCAGTGACGTTGAGGCAAGAGCAAGACTTTTAAATGACATGAATAGGATTACATAAGATATTTTGAAACAATAGTACTTGGCTTCAAGATCAGTAACAAGGGTGGTGCTGGTCTAGAGGTGAACTGGCAGTCGTCAGGCATATGTCCTTGCAGAAGTAGTTTGGGGATAATGTTATGGTGGCCTTTGTGCAAAGTCACAAAGTCTGCAATGGTTATCAGGGAACTGTGAAGTGGAAACTTACAGTTTCTTTGGAAAGTCGGTTGTATCAGACGCTGTTCTGCTGGGAAGGAGTGTTTTCCTGAAGCAGGCACAGGTGAAAGGATGTTTTGCTAAAGCCAGCATGTGATGAAAGATTCTTTGCTACCGACACCTTATGCTGTGTTCCTGAGCTTTGTTTATGACTCCATAGAGAGAAACGCACCAAAAAACTTTTGGTGGTGTTCTGGTGGCTTCTTGCCGCTTCCACAGCCTCAGGCTGATTGGCAGAATAACGTGAGCTGATACAGACTCTCGTGAAGTTTGGTGAGACAGGCTCACGTGTTTAGACAAGACCCATGGGAGGATGTGCCATGTTCTGGAGGGAGTATAAATAGAACCCAATGAACAGTGAGTGGCAGAGGCTTCTATAGCTGGCTTTGCAATCCGTCGTTCGTCTACAGTCTTGGTCTTTGATGATCTCCACTTTGTTGAAAGAGACACAGCAGAGAACTTTTCCTGGCATCCTGCTGGTCCTAACCCCTCCTGCTGACTCGTACTGATTGACGAAGGCCTGGCAGTTTCTGCTAGGTCGTGCCCACCGCTGCTGATTCGCGTTTGCTATCCCAACACTACTGAACTAAACTGTTCGTGTGTTCATGAAATGTTTGTGAGAGGATCGAGCTGCTGCTGCTGATTTCTGTGAACTGAACTGCTGGTTTCCTGACAAAGTAGATGGGATTTGCTCCAAAGAACAATTTCTAAACAGGTCCACTTCCTCCTGTATCCTAATAACCTTTCTTTTCCACTACCTCTAGAGGGTGGTGGGCTAGAAGGGAGGTTAAAGCATGTAAGAATTCATATTAAAAGTAGGGTTTGAAAGGCTAAGCCTACAGAACTGTGTGTGAGAATCCTTCCTTCATGACCCTCTGACTATTGTCTTATTAGGGTTGACTCAACTCACTCAGCTCTGGAAAGTTTTCCCATTGTTCATTCACAAGAAAAGGGGGAGTAGGGGTTGAGGACCTGCTCCCAGCTGGAGGACTCACTTCCTGTTAGAGAATTTAGGTTTTCAGTAGCTGGGGTGCTCCAGTGTCCAGCCATCGTCTGGGAATGTGTTTGAAGCTCATGAGGGAAAAAGAGAAGAAGAGATGGGGAAAGGAGCTGTGCCTCTACAGTGCCCTCCATACTAGAAAGGAGTGCTCGGCTCTCATATAAAGACTCGCTGAGGGCTGGAGAGATGGCTCAGAGGTTAAGAGCACTGACTGCTCTTCCAGAGGTCCTGAGTTCAATTTCCGGCAACCACATGGTAGCTCACAACCATCTATAATGGGATCTGATGCCCTCTTCTGGTGTGTCTGAAGACAGCTACAGTGTACTTGTATATAATAAATCAATAAATATTAAAAAAAAAAAAAGACTCACTGAACACTTCCTAACAAGTGAAAGGTAGAATCTCCCTCACCCTAGGCAATCAGAAGCAGAAAAAAATTGAGCCTCTTCGTCCTCTCCACTTGGTAAGTTAAGGTCAACGAAGCTCAGAGTTTTTCTGGCCTCAGTCTAAAAGTACAACAGCCAAATAAAGAAAGGAAGAAAAATAACCTTCAAGAAAATACACAAGCAAAAGCAGCAAAATGAACCAGAGCTGACAAAAAGTCACATAAATTAAATTATATGGGGTTTTTCCCCCCAGTTTCATGAGGAAACTTGCTCCTGACAAGAATATTGAGTCCCTTTCTACTGAGTAACAGGGTGTTCTTAATCCAACATGAATCCCAGAAGAATTTCCCAACTGTCTTCCTGTTCCTCAAACCCTGGCAAAACTGAGGACATTCCCAAAGACCGTATTTATTTAGGATACTCATGTGACAATTTCTCCACATTTCATTACATAAACTTTAGGAGTACTCCTCAATATTTAAGTGTGTAATTAATCACAAGCCCTTCTGATTCTGTTTGCTCAGAGAAGAAAACCAATTCTGATTATAAAGACAAGACTATTGGATACACTTTTGGAGTGACACAAAAAACCAGTGAGTTACCACAGAAATGACCCCACGGGTGCTCAAGGCTTCAAGGCTGCCAAAGTGAATAAGGCAAAGATACAAAAAGTGCTTTTAATAAAAAGAAAAAATTTAAACAAGCTGTAGACGTTGTTCTCCCAAAAAAAGGGTATTTTATTAAATAGCATTTTTATAGTCAAAATTCAAACCAGGCACTGGAGGAGTGGATGCCCCTAAAATGAAGCACTAGGGACTCTGGGATGTAACTTGAAGGAATTCTAACAGTTTTCTCATAAATCCAATCTTGTAATTCACACATTAAGTTTTCACAAACTCAGAAAATATTTACATGTCATTCTCTCTCTCTCTCTCTCTCTCTCTGTGTGTGTGTGTGTGTGTGTGTGTGTGTGTGTGTGTGTGACAGAGACAGAGAGACAGAATTTCCAGGAGTGTCTCTCCCTCCACATGTGCACCCCAGGAATTAAACTCAGGTCATGAAGCTTAGCAACAAGTGACTATCCATTGAGCTCCTTACTATTCCTCTGATGTTTTAATACCTGGAAATTTTAACTCTGAGCCAATATGAATGAAAACCATCTTTATTTGGTGTCACTGTGATAAATGAGACTTCTATAAAGCATGGACAGTGTGTTTGATCTTAGAACACTCAGTTGGAGATGTGACCTCGGTTGGCTGGCTCTCTCTGGCCTCTGGCTGAAGTGTGCGTCTTATCTCTTCTTTTACAAGGCTTAGGCTCTTGACGCCTCTCCGTCAACACCTCTTGTTCTCTGGGAGTGTGCTGTCTCCGCGTGGTCTTTCCCACTCGGAAATAAGCACACGGTGTTATTAGCCCCGACACCATCGCAGATGCACCCTTTTCAGTCCTTACTGGCAGGCCTTTTCCGTGGTCCGTTCCTGCCATGTCATCACTCTCTCATGCTTCAAGACACTGTGAGTCCCAAAGCTGAGGCTCCTACTCCACTCTGGTAGACGGTTCTAATATCAGTCCATTTCCAATAGTGAACTACCATGTGCTGGCTCCTGTGAAATGTAGATTTGGTGTGGGGTTTTTTTTTTTTCTCAGTTAAGAATGAAGACTTTGACCAGGTGGTGGTGGCACATGCCTTTAATCCCAGCACTTGGGAGGCAGAAGCACGCAGATCTATAAGCTTGAGGTCAGCCTGGTCTGCAGAGGAAGTCCCAGGATAGCCAAGGCTACACCATTTAGTATATGCTTAGCCTGTAGGGGAAAGCTTAAACTTTTCTCACTTTGTTTATCCGTCAAATCAAATAAGGCTATAAAGAATCTATCAAATCAAAGAAGGATATAAGGAATAGGATTTTTAAAAACTACAAAGTTCTTAAAATGGTGTTTAATAAAGCTTGCCTATACTAACTACCCAGTCCCTTTCTGATTCCCTATCCCGTCTCCTCTGCTAAATAGGAATTTCTGGAAATGGCCTGTGCCTTCTGCAGGGAGCCAAGCACGCTCAGTCTCAGGAATTCTCAGGAATGCTCTGCTCATTGTATGGCCCCTATCTCCAGGAAAATTAAGGCAGTTACAGCCTCCAGCCTTGGGACACCTAGCCAGTTGTCTGTGTATAGCTGCAATTTATGGTTTAGGGCTATAGGAAGGGTGGTGGCAGTGATGGATTGTCCTAGGTGACCTTGCCGCCTGCTTGTCTTTATAAGCCGCTGTTTTTTGAAATAAACTTTGAGAGCTTGATCAGAACACAGACTTGCTGTCCTTCTTTGCGCCTCCTGTCCCCCATTCTTTCGCCCCCTCCCAGGTCAACTCTGAAGCCCCGCTGGCCGGGGCACCTTCCTACAGACTTTTGCGTAGGGACATGGCCTCCTTCACTATTAAGCCACCATTATGCTATAACCTACAGATTCTGGCTGTGACACTTCACCCAGGTCTATACAATCCCACAGTACAGTTGTCCTTACATTATGTCCTATTTCAGTCAAATTCAACATGTACTTCCTCCCAGTCTCCACAGCAACAACCGTCAGAGAGAAGCCTGGAGCACTTTGGTTTTGATATTCGCTCCTGCCAATGTCCACATACTTTAAGCATTCAACATGGCCCTCATGTCCACCCACATGCCATAGATGACTGCATAGCTGAAAGAAAAGGAAGTTGACAGAACCAGAGGGCAAGTAGTATAAGAAGATAGCAGCACATTATCAGCAGCTCAGGAAGCAACTGTCCTGAGAGAATCATCACCCTGGCAAGATCCGCTCACACCGTCTGGAAAGCATTTACTGTGATCTTTGCAAATCTAATAGAGGAGAACATCTACTTTATGACCAGTAAAACAGAGATTCAGTTAGATGTTTCCTCATTCACACGTTCATGGACTTGCTTTTTCCTAAATACCTATCCCTTAAAAGCAACATTTCTCTCTCTTTGGGTAAGACAATAGAAGGTAGACAGAAATTAGAAACAATGCAAGGTTCAGGACCACATTTCAGGGTGTGTGGAAACAACTCAGGACAGTCAGTAATAGTACGGGCCAGACTTCTATGGCCGTGTCAAATATCCTCTCTGGCCACCCCCTAACAGGTTGACTCCCTAATATTAACCCAAATTCTCCACCTGTCTTATCATGTTTGCCGGTGTCTACACAGACACAGCTGTGGTAACGAGGCATGCTTAACACATCCACAATGACTTCAGTAGGTTTCTCCTAACTTGGAGAAGCTACCTCTAGGGCTGACTGAATGGAAGGCCAAAGCCTCGTCTCCCTGTGGGACAATGCCAGACTCCAGGGTACCCAGTTCAGCTATTTAGAGATAAAAAGTTGTTGGGATCAACTGGGTGCATGTACATTCAAGCATTCATGAACCCATTTTCCCCAAAATCCTTGGTTGTGTGCATAGCCAGTTATCAAATCATTGTATGAGATTTACCATGTGTCTGAGACACGAGTTAAAATTACATTTACCAAACTTACCTCACAGGGACCATCTAGAAACCCTCTGTAGCTCCCCACTCACAGTCTGTGCAATCCACGGTTAGCTAGTAGCTCTGGAATTTTAGTAGTCAGTCTCTACATTAGGTCATGATAAATGTGAGGTTTTTGTTATTGTAGTAGTTCTCTGTATTTACTTAGTAGCCTACTTCTTTTGGTAAGGGTGTTGTTGTTTTGTTGTTGTTGTTGTTGTTGTTGTTGTTTTTCCTTGTTCGTGAGTATGCCTTTTCTCTTTTGTCATGTAAGGCTAAAGGTTTTATTAGTATGTGTCTTATGTGGGACAGTGAAAGGCACCCTGGTTCCCAGTGGAGGAGGCTTGAAACCTGGTGATACTGAGGGCAGTAGGCATTCTCCTGACTCCCAAGAAACCAGGCCGCAAACTAGCCCACAGCCCTCCATAGATTTGTGGCCATCAGTCATGTAAAAGGCAACGCCCCAAGCTCCTCCGCAGGTGGACCACCGGTCACGGTCACGTAGACTCAAGGCAGATCCGCATTGAAGCTTAGCCAATGAATTTCCCTTCCCAGACACACCTCCCTACAAATGGTATTTAATCTCAGGCCCATGCTGTGAAGTAGAGTACGGTTTTACTCGTCCACTTTCCGCCATGACACTAAACACCTTAAAAACCATGGCCTGTCTCCTTTCATCTGAATCCGCTGTGGGGAGCCACAGAGAAGGCCTTCGCCTACAGAGTGAATCTCCTGAAGAAGGCCTCTCTCTACGCTCCGCTCCGCAGCGTGCCTCTGTGCCTCCACTGCAGCAGTCACACCAAGGGAGCCCTCTGTAGCTCCCCAGGATACAGGACCAGCCAGAGCTCCCCCTTGGCCCCAGGATAGATCCAGCCCTGCGAGGTCCCCACTCCCTTCTCAGCTCTTCCTCGGCATCCCGGAGGCGCCTGGATGGATGTCCAAGAGCCTGAGAACCTGACGCCTGGCCTCCTTGCAAGCCCAGGGACCCCTGAGCCAGCTCCAGCCCAGTAGCAGTGTGGGGTAAGCGCGGTCAACTTCCTGCATTCTGCCTTGTTGAAGGAGATGTGTGGGGAAGGACTTTGAGGTTTTAAAACCTCAGGTGAGTCTCACTGCTCTCTCTCGATAGATAGATAGATAGATAGATAGATAGATAGATAGATAGATAGATAGATAGATAGATAGATAGATAGATAGATAGATAGATCTATCTTTCTCTCCAAGTCACTGCTGTGGATGAAGATATAAGCTTTGAGTCGTCCCTTCACTCTACCATTGACTGAAATCGTA
This sequence comes from Rattus rattus, assembly GCF_011064425.1. Classification (NCBI taxonomy): domain Eukaryota; kingdom Metazoa; phylum Chordata; class Mammalia; order Rodentia; family Muridae; genus Rattus; species Rattus rattus. Next base: position 89,693,798 of record NC_046156.1, read on the forward strand.
AGCCAAATAATTTAACACTTTCTTGTATAACTGCCTTGGTCATGGTGTTTTATCACAGCAAGAGCAAAGTAACTAAGACAATAAGTGACCTGGGTTTTATACATGAGAATTTGCATTCAGTGCAATGCACTATGTGTAACTTCAGAAGCTCTCTGGACTTCTATGTGCAAAATTACCAGCACAGGTGTGATGGCACAGGCCTTTAACCCCAGCCCTTGAGAGGCAGAGATAAGTGGATAAGTATATTCAAGGTGAGCCTGGTTTACATAGCAAGTTCCAGAACAGGGCTACATTAATAAGATCCCATCTAAAAGAAAAGAAACTACAAAATGATTTGTCAGTGGGACTGGAGAGATAGTTCAGCAGTTAAGAGATGCTCTTGCAAAGGACTGGAATTGATTCCCAGTGCCCGTGTGATGGTTCACAAATGTCCTCACTGCCAGTCCCAGGAAGCCAGCACTGTTTTCTGACCTCCACAAGTACCAGGCAATCGCTGATGCACAGACGAAACACTTGTATATAAAAAATAAAAATAAACACATCTTTTGCAAGAGATTAGTCAGTCTCTACCCATGCCTGTCCTAGCCTCTTTGACTGAATTGCGTGCCCTGTAGATGTATCAAGTGAAGGGAGGCTAGCCTTCAGAGAGGCAGCCCGTCCTTTCCTCCTAGGTCATGGGAGTTAGTGTTTGGGAAGTCGTCTGTTTGTAGCCACCAAACTGTACACATTTCAAAGACCTCTACTACCTCGGGCATGCTGCTTTCTTCTTTCAAATGCTGTTCCAGAATAGGGTCTGCTGGGACACAAGAACTAGTCCGTGGTGAACAGGGAGAATGAAGGAGGGCAGGAATTTACCTGACGTGTTGTAATTGGCTAGCGTAAAATACGAGCCATGAGGAGTGCTTCACAAAGTCTCCAACCTGCTAGCAAAGATGATTCTCACATGCATCTCAAAGTTGCAACAAAGAGAAACTAAAGGGAACAGAGAGAGGCTTTGTTTTGTTTTGTTTTGTTTTTAAGGCTTTCTCTGAAGAGGCAAGGTAAAGCGCAGATGCTGCTCCCTCTTCAGCGAGGCTCCTTATTGATCTCCTTCCTGCCTTCCTGCCTCTCCTCGGAGCTGTGTGAGAGCCTGTCCGTGGTCACTGGTCCTTGTCTCCGCTGCTTCCAGAGCCTTGCTCTTTTCGTCCTTGTTCAGTCTCCTTCCTAAAGGTCATGATGAGCCCTGAAGCTGGCTGTTTCCTTTATTGTTCCTTTTCAGTGAGAACTCTCAGCTTCCGGACCTCAGCCTGCACTGAGGCCCTACAATTCCTCCATGTTGTGTTTAGGGATAGAATTCGGAGCAATACAAAGGTCAAATGCAGAAAACTACCATGCTCTGTGATTATGATTGCTGAGTCGCTTGGGTTTTCAAAGCTAAGGATGCCATTGGTTTCTGGACAGTTTTAAGCCTTATGACTTAGGTATAGCAGCTACTTACTTTGATTTGACATGACCTTGTTATTACATTATATATAGGGATATAATTGTTCATGTGCAATGATTTTTTAAATCCAGCTAACTAATTAAATATACAAATTCTCAGAGAGGCACTGGATTTTATAAATTTTAGGTTAATTTAGAATGTTTGCCCTATTAAGAATTTGCATAGGCAAAATTGTTATTTCACTTCCCTAGGCCAGGCCATGCCAGCTCTTAAGTATTAGGGAAAAAAATGTAATTTCATGAACAATTACTAAGTACATTTTTACCTAAATGGGAAAGATTGTTCTTCTCCTGTTAGATCCCTTAGGGTATAACTTCTTGAAGGCAGATACAATCAATTGATTTTTGGTATAATACCCTAGGACAGTTTTATTAACTCCATGCTTATTCAATTAATAATAATTAAATGTATTTTTTCAGACTCAATCACTGATTGATTCATAGTAATTACCTCGATGGGACCACAAAATGGAGTCTGAAGTAACAGTTTGACTTCATCTGGATTGAATTACTAGGGCAGGCTTTCCAGTGAGATTCGATGGATAATGACAAAGATAAATGCCCGGGGGCGGGAATCACATGAAGTGATTAAAGACAGCAACACTGACCTTTCCTTTAAACTGTAATCACTTCTCAGCCTCGTCTCCTCACCAATAATTATTAATTCCCAATATTTTCCAATCCTTCTGGGCATAATAAGAGAGAAAGATTGCATATCAAAAGAGACTTCTTTTCTGGCCCCAAATAAGGATAAATACCAAATCTGAGTCTAATTATCCAGCATTACATTAGTCCCCTAAGAAAAGAATAAATATAAGGTTTAAAAAACATGTTTAATATTTTAGACTGTTTAATATTAATAGAAAGCCTTATTTCTCGTTAGTATAGGAAATAAACACACAGTGTACATTGTTGTTTCTTTTAATTTCCAGAATGTAAACTAGGCCTTCCTCTCTCTTTGTTTACTTGCATTCTCTTCAAAACAATGAAGCTTTAGGCCCACTTTCAAGCTCAGTAAGGTACGCAATTGTCCCCAAACAAGATAGTTTCCTGGAGTTCAGCTAGGGGCAAAGACTAACTTAACCATGATGGACGCCCTGCTGCCAATGTTACAGCAAGAGCTAGGGAAGAAAGGCATCATCAAAGAGGTCATCAAAGGGGTCCAACCTGCTCAGAGCGCAAACAGGGTTAATTGGGGGAGGGGAGATGCTGTAGTGCGTGTCTTTAATCCCTACACTCTGGGAGGCAGATGCAGACGGATTTCTGAAGTTCAAGACCAGTCTGGTCTACATAGCAAATTCCAGACCAGCCTGGGCAACAAAACAAAACCCTGTTTTGATATACTATAATTATATATTATATGTAGATATTAATACCTGTTAAAGAGAGCATGCAATCAGCGTGGCCTCCCAGCATAGACTATAAACACCAAGACTGGTAATAGGGTGTCCATGAGCTGGAGATTGCCCAGCAAAGGGCATCTCATCGCAAGGGAAAAGCGTGTCCATGTGAACAAGGAGGTGGAAGCAAAAGTGATATGCAAATAGTATTGATGGAGTCAGTCAATTAAGGATGCGACCAGGTTCCAGGTGGTCAGAGGGACAGGAAACAAACATGGAAAGGCCTAGAAAGGCTCTTTCTCGTCAGACATGGTATGTCGGTATATGATCACTGTCTCAACAGAGAGACGCAGGAAGACATATTCAAATAAGTGTGTCGCGATACATGCCTGCAAACCCCAAACTCTCTCGACTGAGAGTTCCTGAGAACTCTCCCAACAGCACTGAGCACATCTAACGCCCAGACCTTGGATTACCGGTGTAGTTCCCTGATTATAGGACACATGGTATCCTGGAGAGCAGATGGTTCCAAAGCTGGAGCAGGAAGCGTAGGGTGGACCTATACCATCCTGTGTCAGAACGCAAGAAAGCGCTCAGAGAATAAGGAAGAAATTCCCAAACCGCATAGCCTAGAGGGGTTGTCACTGGGAAAATTTAAGCATCAAACTTGACATAGAAATTATAAGCTGATGCAGTAGCACAAGGTAGAATAGCTGGGGTGGTTGAAACAGAAGACAACTTGAGTTTGAGACCAGCCTGGACAGCATAAAAGAGCCTGCCACATGGCCCCACCCCCCACCTCCCCCACCCCCGCAAAATGCTTCTAGGCTACTTAATAGAACAGGAAGCTGTAATCATGTCTAAATATTAAATAAGTAAGTTAAAATTTTGGTTAAAACTAAGTTTCAAAGCATCAAGAATAGTGTTCCGGCTAGTTTAATGTCAACTTGACGCAAACCAGAGTCATTTGAGAGAACCTCAATTGAGAAATGCCTCCAGAAGCCTGGCTCCAGGAAAGCCTGCAGGACGTTTTCTCAATTAGTGATTGATGTGAGAGGGCCAGTCCACTGAGGCAGGGGCTGCCCCTGGACTGGAGGTCCTCAGTTCTATAAGAAAGCAGGCTGGGCAGGCATAGAGAACCAACCAGGAAGCAGCACCCTCCATGCCTCTGCCTCAGCTCCTCTATTCAGATTTTTGTCCCATTTGAGTTCCTGCCTTTGACTGTCCTTAATGGACTGCAACTCCAGATATGTAAGCCAAATAAACCCTTTCCTTCCCCAGTTGCTTTTGGTCATGGTTTTCATCATAGCAATAATAACCCTAACTAAGACAGTACACAAATTTTTAATGGGTAATCTTGTCAAACATCACCCTAATTACATGGTTGAAGTGTGCTAATTTCATAATGGGACAGACCTAAGTCATGTGATACCTGACAGGATGCAAAGATGAGAATTTGTGATGTTCCTAACTGTACTAGTAAGACCTTTCCAGAGAGATAGGACCGGTAGGATATACAGGGTGACAGATGACAGAACAAGAGAGGGATTATAAGGAAAATAGGATTGTCATAATGAAGGCTGAGGAAGCCCCTGATACGACACCTAAAAGCCAAGGAACCAGGGAAGTCAGTAGCATGACCACGAGGTTCAAAAGTCTCAGAACCAAGCCAGTAGTATCTTTTGTGTCTAAGACCAAGGACCTGAGTTCCTGCATCAGAGTGAGGGATGCGGGCGAGTCACTGATGCAAGCCCCAGACTCCAAAGACCATGAGAACTAATGTCCTGATGTCCAAGGCAAAAGAGGAGTGCCCAGCTCCTCAGGAGAGAGACACTTCCCCTTCTCTCTGCCTCTCCAACCTACCTGAGCACCCAGCCAATGGAGCATTGACTTGGAAGGCTTCCCACTCAGTGCATCAAATCACACACCAGCCTCTTCTGGAAAGATCCTCATACACACAAGAAACAGTCAGGTATCACTTAACAATGGGGTCGCATTCGGCACACTATGCCCTGAAGTGTTCGGACACAAGTCTAAATGGTGTAAGTCAGTCACCCCACATGCCTCTTAGAGGCACTCAAGGATGCCAAAAATACATTTTACAGTAAATTTGTTTAAATAAGTAGAAGGAGTCTACTCAAAATAATACCAAATTACACATGGTAATTTGTGCCTTTAATACTCAGTGTGTGTGTGATGGGGAGACAGTTAGACAGCAAATTTGAGGCCGGCTTTGGCTAAGTTGGTGAACTCTTGAAAAACCATAAGAAAAGTGTTGAAAAGCATAGCGTCTACATAAAACAGTAATGGTCTGCTTCCCCCGGGTTTCTAAGACAGGGTTTCTCTGTGTGTGTGGCTGTCCTAGAACTCGTTCCGTAGACAAGGCTGACCTCGAATGCAGGGCTCCACCTACCTTTACCTCCTGAGCGCTGGGATTAAAGGCATGTGCCACCATGCCTGGCTAACGTAGTCGTTTTTATCATTATCAAGTAGGAATTGTACACAACTGTATCGATATACTTTCCTAGGCTCATAGTAGATCTGCTTCCGCCACACGCCCATCTCTTCTGCACAGTTACTAGGTAAAAGGAAGTTTCATCTCCATTATAATCCTACCCGATCACGAGTGACTTAATGTCAGCACTGGGTACATTAGCACGATGGTTTGTCAGCTCTCAATTCTCCCTTAATCCAGTTAGTTCACACCTCACCTGAACCATCACGTATACCGAAGATGCATAGCCTGAGGTGTAATCATGACAAAACACAATTTCACATTCACACACATTTTTTGAAACAGACGGCCGGTAAAAGCCAAAGGAACACTAAAGACTTCCCAGACAGAACTGCCTGGCTCGGCTACCAGGCAGGCGCTTCGCTACCAGCCACGCCAACAGAACAAATGGGAGGACTGGACAGGGCCCTGGGGCTCCCAGCAGCAGCGTCTCCTGGTCTCTCCGTCAGACTCCTGGTGTGGGGGTCTGTGCTTAGTTAGACCACATGAATGTAAACAAGCTCTAAAGTTGCCGAAATCACTTAAAGTTGAAGGCATCAGGTCAGCAACTTAATCTCTGACTGTCAGGAAAACAAAACCGTTCCTGTGCTGTGCTATACTTGTAACTTTTCTGAAAGTTTCCTACGGTTCTAAATTTTAAAACATATTCTCTTTTTATTTAAAATTTTTTTCATGCAATATATTTTGACCAGAGTTTTCCTCTCCCAGATCTTCCCCACCTCCCTACCCCACCCCCACTCTCTCAAAAAGCAAACGATGGAAATCCAAACAAACAAACCATTAACACAAATTAATACATATGAACTCTGAAAAGGCTGTAACAGCACGCGCAAGACCATGCAGGTTCAAATCAGACAAAATCCCAGCACTGAGAAGTGAGCGTAAAGCCTCGCCCCTGACCAAGAAGCTATTTGCAGTTGATACCTGCGGGGAAGGGGAAAGCAGTTTCTCTAGTACAGAGTCACTGGGTGTATCAGCCGCATGCCAAGGCAGATCCGTGTAGGTGGCCAACACAACCAAACTCCATAGTTCTATTGTTGTTGCTGCTGCTGCCGTTTATAGACTTTTTGTTTCACTTTGCTTTGTTTTGGTATCTTTAAAAATTATTTATTCAGAGGCAAGCTGATCTCTGAGTTCAAGGCCAGCCTGATCTACAAAGCTAGTTCCAAGACACCCTGGGCTACATAGAGAAAAAGCAGTCTCAAAAACCAATGATAATGATGATTAATAAAAAAATATTCAATTTGGAGTGTTCCTGGGTTTTGGGTCTTATCCTTTAAGCATTTCACAGCATGCCTCTGGAAGTCAGTCACCTGCAGTGTCTTCAGACACCCAGACACACAGACACCCAGTGGCACTGCCTAAAAATCGAACTATTATTCGATTATTACTTCTTCCTCTCAATGTTAAGGATGCTGTATTAGTTTGGTTTCTAATATTGTGGTAAGACACCTGACCAACTTGTATGAGAAAGAGTTTGTTTGAGCTTATAGTTCCAGTGGACTAGAGGCCATGATGGCAGAGAGAAGGCATTTCAACAGGAAGAGGAAGCTAAGAGCTCATGTCTTTTTTTTTTCCAAAATGTATTTAATTATTATATATGAGTACACTGTGGCTATCTTCAGATAACACCAGAAGAGGGCATCGAGTCTCATTACAGATGGTTGTGAGTCACCATGTGGTTGCTGGGATTTGAACTCAGGACCTAAGAGCAGTCAGTGCTCTTAACCGCTGAGCCATGTCTCCAGCCCAAGCTCACGTCTTGAACTGCAAGCGTGAAGCAGAGAGGGTGGGCATGAGTCTAAACTCTCAAGGCCACCTCCAGGGACCTCCTTCCACAAGGCCACACCTTCTGAGCCTCCTCAAACAGCACCTCCAACTGGGGACGGAGCTTTCAAATGCCCAAGACTACAAAGGAAATTTCTTTTTTTTTTTTTTTTTTTTTTTTGAGCTGGGGACCAGAACCCAGGGGCCTTTATGCTTCCAGGCAAGCGCTCTACCACTGAGCTAAATCCCCAACCCTAAAGGTACAGCATGGAATCTTTTTTTTTTTTTTTTTTTGTTCTTTTTTTTCGAGCTGGGGACCGAACCCAGGGCCTTGCACTTCCTAGGCTAGCGCTCTACCACTGAGCTAAATCCCTAACCCCTACAAAGGAAATTTCTTATTCAAACCACCACAAAGGCCTATATTAAAATGCCCCGGTAATCTTTCTCCCTCTTATACCCCAACTCAAATCCCACCTAAACCCACTCCCCAAATTAAATCAAATAGTAGCAACACATACTCTCAACAATGTCTTGTTTAGGTTCTGCTTTTGGTTAATTTTTTTCTCCCCTGGCCATCATTTTATATACATAATCCCCTGTTTTCCCGAACTCGGCCTCCATATAACTGTTTTATATACACATTATACATTAGGCTGCATTTTGACATTTTTTCCCTTGGCATCCAGACAAACGTCTTGAGCCGTGATATGGGAGTTGCCTGAAGCAAAGCAGCCTTCTAGCTTTGCCAGCACAGCCATCTGTACGTGGGGAGTGCTGTGGGGAGAACTGGACAGCTCTTCTGTGTTCACCGTTAATATTTTTTTTAAGTAGTGGAAAATAAGATGGAGTGGTTGGTGCTATGAAAAAAAAATACACGTTCCAAAAAATAACAATATGGAGACAGAGATGGAAATCCACAGACGCGCCAAAACCCGTCGTTGTTCGTGCTTTTTCGGTTGTTCCTTGAGCTTCACCTGGACAAAGCGTGTTCTAATGGAAGAAGGGGCTCAAAACTAAAGAACACGCCTGACTTGTGAGAAGTATGCTCCAAACCTGTGCTTTAGTTATAAATAGCTATCCTAGTTTCACACAGTTTGAGGACAGCAAGACACAGGCAAATACACAGACCCCAGCACATGTGCAGACATGAACATCCACCAGCACTGGCACTAACACGACACTCAGACTAGGGGCAAGTGCAGGCACAGGCATAGACACATGCACACAGGCCCAGACTGAGGCACACGCCAGCAGAGGCAGCTGCACGCACACACACCCACACACACCACACACACACACACTCTCACACACACACACACTCACACACACACACACACACACACACACAGACACACACCACACACACACACACAGACACACACACCACACACACACTCTCACACACACACACACTCACACACACACACACACACACTCACACACTCACATACACTCACACACACACATACTCACACACACACACATACACTCACACACACACTCTCACACACACTCACACACACACACACACACACACACACACACACACACACACACACACACACACACACACACACACACACACACACACACACACACACACACACACACGCACTCACACACACACACACACACACACACACACACACACACACACACACACGGAAACATCGTGATCTGTGAAGTGCAAATTGCCTCCAAGCTTCCCTGAGAGAAAAAGTTCATTCTTCTCTTAAAATTCCAGGCTGACAATTTTCACCAGCCATGGCCTGGGACAGGGGATGCTATTGAGAACTAGTGCTTGCAACATAAGTACCCTCATCTTAGCAATGATGTTGGAATTACAGGCCTCCCAGTGAGCCCCGTAAACCTTATGTATGAGGCCCAGGAGGAAGGACTATCCCTTTTTGGCTGTAGTTCTGTTATAAATCCTTATGTAAGCTTTTCACTTGGGATCAAAACTGAAAATCAACTCTAAACTTCGTAGCTTGCCCTTCTTTGTGCATTTTAACAGGAGAGACCTAGAATGAAGGTCAACCAAAGACAGAGAATGTAAAACCAAAGACAGGGAATGTAAATCAGAAGGAAGGAGGGAAAAAATAGAGGGAGTGAGAAAGAACACAGAGACAATAAAAAGGAAGCAAAAGAACAAAGAGGGAGCAAAGAAACGTGGGAGTAAGTGGGAAAAAGGAAACAACAACGACTGGACATGAGGGCATGCACCTGGAATCCAAGCCCTTGGGAGGCAGAGGCAGGAGGATTGCTGTGAGTTCAAGGCCAGCATGGTCTACATAGATTTCTCGGGGTCATTCAGGGCTGCAGAGGAGACCTGGTCTATAAATAAGTAAAGCCTGCACCATTGCCAGTGAGCTCTCTCTGCTTTGTGGTTGTTTCCAAAGACATAAGCTCACAGCCACTGCTCTAGCACCATGCCTGCCCGCCTGCTGCCATGCCCCCAGCTGATGTGTGATGACGGATGTGGACTCTATAAGCTTCTGAAACAAACTCTTTTATAGCTGCATTGGTCATGGTGTCTTATCACAGCCATAGAAAAGTGACTAAGACATTCCCCTACACTCTTCTTCCTCATCCAAAGTTCTCATATACTCATTTTCATTTGTATTTATCTTTTCGTACCATGTGTAGTCTATTAAATATTAAATCCTTTCCTGGAAGAAGAAATACAATAAACAAGTAAAAGCGTATAGACATATGTACATAAATGCATGTGCACACATTCACAAAATATGTTCTAAGTATGAAAGACTGAAGTAATACACTTTGGGTGTATCAGTTACTATGCCCTTAATATGTCATAAACAATTAGAGGTTAAGTTTATATCCAGAGCATATATTTCAGAATCTGAATTCAGCCATGTGACCCTCTGGGACTCACTGTGCTGTTTCACATCTTAGTGTGTCAGCAAGAGTCGCTGTCAGTCTCTGGAGGAAGCAGAAGCATTTCATCCCCCAAGCCCCCTACACACCCCGCTCTCTCCTCCCTCTCCCTCCCTATCTCTATCTATCTCTGACTGTAAACCTGACTGAAAAATCCCCAATGGTATGATTTTAAAGTTAGAGGTAAGAAGACAGGAATCAGGGAAAGACAAAGAGAGAATAAGTTTAACATAATTCTGCCTGATCATATAAAACTACTTCCAGTTTTTAAAAGTAAAATCAGACATGAGTTAGGTCGATGGTAAAGCTATACAGTGGCATTTGCCACATCAGTGCATCCCTGGATGCTGGCATGAACTCTGACCACGGGGAGCCCAGATTTGCATTCTAAAGGAAAATGAAGGAGAGACAGAAGTCAGGACCACGAGGAAGTGTCAAAATGTATGCGCTGTGAGGCAAAGTCTTTCTTTTGATTATAAACAACATTAGAAACAATCTTAGTCTGGCAGTCATACACAAAGATGTTTCCTTAGAAAAACAGGCTTTTGGTTTCTAAGCTTTGGTGATAATTCCTGCATGAAGCTAACACTGGGCCTGGGCCTTTGCATGTCTAACCAGTCACCTCGGTGATAAGGATATTTGGGGAGTGATTCTGTTTGAAGGGCATATAAAATTTTGATCCAAACAGCTCTTAGACATTAGATGTAGGAAGGACTCCAAGGAAAGCTGCTGGTGTGGAAGGTAGTGGCTTCTGCTCAGATCTCGAAGCCTCAGATGCTGGCTTTGGGTGGACTCTATTGCTGTAATGGCAGCTCTAAAGCAGATAGAGTGGGAGCTCAGCGTGGCACAGAAACTTACAAATGTTCGCAAACCTTGACTAGGCACAGCTAAATCATATTTCCTAGAGTCACAAACAACACAGCACAGAGAGAACAGGAATCCTAGAATCCCCATTAAGTATTCAGGGAAACTCGGGCTGGAGAAATGGCTCAGTGGTTAAGGCATTGACTGCCCTTCCAGAGGTCCTGAGTTCAATTCCCAGCAACCACATGGTGGCTCATAACCATCTGTAATGGGATCTGATGCCCGCTTCTGGTGTGTCTGAAGACAGCTACAGTGTACTCATATATAATAAATAAATCCATTTTTAAAAAAAAAAAAGAGTTCAGAGAAACTGTTATATAGCTTATGTGCTAACAACCCAGACCATACACTGCTCAGGTCAGGATGCAGCTGTGTCTCTCTTCTCCCTGGCAGCGAATTGGTACAGAGGACCAGACTAACAGACTCTAAGCTATCAGAGGCTGCCACTGACACACATAATAGAAACACATTGGCTAAATGAGACCTCACATCCTCAAGGTCACACAACACTTCCTTGGAATATAAGAATCTCTTCCTTTTCCTTGCCACCCAAGAATCAGAGACAACCTGTATTTTGGATCCATCCCCAAGCATGAGACAAAGACCCTTACCTGTCCTCTGAGCCCATAAGAAGAGTCCTCCACCCTACCATGTAGGCTGACCTCTCCTCAGAGCCCTGACCGTGCTGTGTCTATAGCATTAAGCTCTCTCTTGAATCTCTTACCCAAAAGGACAATCCATCTCAGTGTCTTCTCAGCCCCAAGCTCAAAACCTTTCACTAGAAATCTGTCGAAAGTTATTTTTCTTTTAAAATGAAATTTCACAACTTGTCCCACAGAGCACATAAAGAAATGAGCTTCTAATGTTTCAAATGCTTCTACTAGCCTCACTCAGCACAAATATAAGATACCCTGTGGTGTTGTTTAATACTGTGAAAATTCTGTTATTTCTGCTACACTAGAACTCTAATACAGTACCACGTTTTAGATCGATTTGTTTTATTTCTGTGTATGATTGTTTTGTTTATATGCACGTTTGTGTGCCCCGTCTGTGCCTGGTGCCCTTGGAGGTAAGAAAAGGGTGTCAGATCCCCAGGAACTGTAGTTACAGGTGGTTGTGAGCTCTGTGAGAGCAAGGGCTCTTATCTACTGAGCCATCTCCTCAAGCCCCCAGCAATACTACTTTTTTATGTAAAGACATTAAAACTGAAATAGTTTGAAAATGTAAAATATTATACTATGCCATGACTTGTTCTGTTGATGTGAATTCTTGGAAGGTCAAAGTCTTATTGGATTTGCTCTGCCCTGACCGCAAGCCCACCTTCCCAGACCCATGTGATATGGTCTACATCAATGCTGAATAACCACATTGATTTCTCCCTCAAATATGATGTCACATCTACTTTGCTTTCAGGGATAGAAAAGATACATTACATGTTGTAAGAGACAGGATGACTCAGGGGCGGTGTTCTGCATTTTTTTCATATTTTTCAGAATGATAATTCACCCTTGTCCTAGTTACTGTCCCATTGCTGTCGGGAGACACCATGACTGAGGCAAGTTATATAAAGTAGCTTTTTTTTTTTTTTTGGTTCTTTTTTCGGAGCTGGGGACCGAACCCAGGGCCTTGCGCTTCCTAGGTAAGCGCTCTACCACTGAGCTAAATCCCCAGCCCCTATAAAGTAGCTTTTAATTGGTGACTTCGGAGAGTTAGGCCATTATTATAATAGCTGGGAGCATGGGGGCTGACAGGTAGGCAGGTGCTGGAGCATTCTCATCTACCTGCAAGTTGCTAGCAGAGAGAGGGAGCTAGATGGGACCTGGTAGGCTTTTGAAACCTCCAAGTCCACCCCATTGACCCACTGCCTCCAACAAGGCCACACCTACTCTAACAAAGTCACTTTTTTGTTGGGTCTTTTTGTTTTGGCTGGTTTGGTTTGGTTTTGGTTTTGGTTTTGGTTTTGGTTTGTTTAGGGTTTTGTTTGTTTTTTTGTTTTGGGTGGCTTTTTTGGTGTTTGTTTGTTTGTTTGTTTGTTTGTTTGTTTGTTTGAGACAGGGTTTCTCTCTGTAGCCCTAGTTGCCCCAGAACTAGCTCTCAAACTCAGAGATCCACCCGCCTCTGTCTCCTGAGTTCTGGGATAAAAGGCGTGCACCACCACTGCCACCACCTGGCAAGGCCACACTTTAATTCCACCAACTGGGAACCAAGCGCAGGAACAGGAGCCTCATTCTGTTTATTCTGTCTCATTCTTCTCATTCTGAGAAGCCAGCCTCATTCTGGGGATAATCCTGGTGATGATTTAGTGACGAAGGGGCTGAGTGTGGGCAAAGGTACACACTGTGTGTGTGACCCGAGCACGGGCCTGCTGGCCTTGCCTTCTCAGGCTAGTGTAGCTGCACTGGATCTGAGGTCTGCCCTGGTCTCCCTTTGCCCCCTTGTGGTTCATTTTCATTAGCAATGTACGTCTCAAAGTCCTCTCAAGAAGAATGCATTACGATTAGTGAGTTCACTGACAGAAAGTGAGTGGGCTCACTTGAGAACAAAATATCTCACACATTCTCTTCTCATTCTGAGCAAGAGGAAACAAAAGAATTGGTAAGTTTTTTTTTAAGCAATACAATTAACATTTTCTATAGATTTTATTCATTTTTATGTATGTGTGTTCTCTTCGTGTATCTATATGCACCACATGTGTGCAGTGCCCATAGAAGCCCTAAGAGGACACTGAATCCCTGGAACTGGAGTTATAAGTAATTGTTGGCCACCATGCTGCCGCTGGGAACCTAACTCAGGTCCTCTGGCAAAGAGGCACGTGTTCTTAACTACTGAGGCATCTCTCCAGCCTCCAAGGTAGATATTTAGAGCAGACTTTTATTAATGGATAGGTGTAGCGGCTTGTGTTCTCATGCTAATTGTTACCACCTGTTTGCAGTGTCTCACCTGTAGGCTAAATAGGAAGCCTACCCCCAGCTGGCTCTGCTTGTGAAGTAAAGTTACCAGCAGCCAATGGCCAGGCAGGAAAACAGAGGCGGGACTTTTAGGATTCCCGGGGAAAGAAAGACAGAAGAGAGGAAAGGGTCTCCCATGAGAGGGGCATAGGATGGACCACACCGTAGGTACAAGGGGAAAGTGGTCCTGCAGGAGGGCTGCCCAGAAGGAACCAGGGCAGCAAAGGTAAGATTTAGACTTAGAAAGAATTAACTCAGGAATATCGGAAGGGAGTGTGTTAGCCATGTGGAGGTTCAGGAATAGCCCAACCATCGAGCTAGTTAAGGCATATTAAAATATAAAGAGTGTGTGTGTGTGTGTGTGTGTGTGTGTGTGTGTGTGTGTGTGTGTGTGTGTGCATGTTTCCATCTGGGATCCTTAACATCAGGTGGGTATAGAGGAGGTATTCACAAGAGGAGTCATATGCACCCACCAGGAGCATAGAACGGATTTTAATATTTACCGCTTCAGATAGGTACACCTGCACGTGAGTACTAAATAAATAACAAGCTACCAAAATAATACACACAAGAAAACCATAAAACAAACATGTTCTTGTCAGACTATACAATCCATAATGCCAGTACTGGGGAAGCTGAGGTCGTGTTGACAGTTTGAGGCCAGCCTATGTTACACAGTGAGACTCCGTCTCAAAAGAAGGAAAGCCCTCATCACTCTCCAATTCTGAGGCTAGTTCTTCATGAACAGAGCAAAGACAAGCCACTAAAGATTTAACACAAGATCCATTTGCCTCTAAATGAATATTTTATACGGTTTTTAATTTTTAAGTAATTACTTCAAATTTCCAATTTCTTTGAGCATAAAATAGATTCTTAAGCACGGGTTTGCTTTTCTGTTCTTTTTGATAAAATCAAAGTGATGTACTTGAAGAACCAGATCTGGTGATGAAGGTGTGCATATTGAAGGTATTCATTCGGGAGCGGAGACGGAGGGCAGGAGGGCAAAGGCTGCTCTGGCCAGTGAGTAAACCCAAGACCAGCCTGATCCAGATAAAACCAATGCGAGAGCAGAGTCAGGCACCCGGCTTAGGGACAGTCTTAGCCCACAGACCCTGAGTAGCTCCCAGTAGCACAAATACAGCAGCAACGGCAATAGCAGTGTACTTTCATATTTCAAAAGAAATGTAATCATTGTCTCTAAAACTCTATTTGTTATTGTGTGCGTGAGATCATGGAATACCAAAGTATTTGAAGTATACGAAGACATAATATTTCTGAATTTCAAAGGACTTCACTCCAGGAACATGGATTATGAAAGATTTTTAAAAAAAAAATAAATAAATGACAGCTCAGTCATTAAGATCACTCTTGCAATGGACCAGAGTTTTGTTCCTAGCACCTACCCCCAGTGGCTTATAACTACTTATAATTCCAGCTCCAGAAGATCAAATGCCTTCTTCTGGTCCCTTTAGATACATTATGTGCACATACACATGCTGGCAAACACATGAGTAAAAAATAAATCCTGATGGGGGTTAAAAAAAAAAAGATGCTGTAATGGTTTGTATATGCTTGGGCCACTGAATGGCACGATTAGGAGGTGTGGCCTTGTTGGAGTAGGTGTGTCACTGTGGGTGTGGGCCTAATACCCTAGTCCTAGTTGCCTGGAAGTCAGTCTTCCACTAGCAGCCTTCAGATGAAGATGTAGAACTCTCAGCTACATGCCTGCCTGGATGCTGCCATGCTCCTGCTTTGATGATAATGAACTGAACCTCTGAACCTGTAAACCAGCCCCAATTAAATGTTGTCATTTATAAGAGTTGCCTTGGTCATGGTGTCTGTTCACAGCAGTAAAACCCTAAGTAAGACAGATGCCCTCAAAATAATTTACCCAGAGGCTAGAAAGATGCAGTTAACGTCACTGACTGTTCTTCCAGAGGACCTGGGTTCAATTCCCAGCACCCACATGGTAATTTACAACCATCTATATGTAACTTTACTTCCAGGGCATCTGATCCCTTTTCTGACATCTGTAGGCAACAGGGACGCACATGGTGAATATTCATACATGCAGGCCAAACACTCATACACATACAATTTAAATAAACCTTCAAAAGGCACCTTTGGTGCTGGGGAGCTGGTAAGACAGATCAGTGTGTAAAGGTGCTTGCAATCAACCCTGATGACCCAAAGTCAATCCCTAGAATCCACATAGTGGAAGAAAAGAACCAACTCCCAAAAGTTGTCCTTTGACTTCCACACATGCACTGTGACATGCACACACGCATGTGCATGTACACACACACACACACACACACACACACACACACACACACACACACACACACTTTTGAAAGGTTTGGCATGCCTGTAATGCCATCACTTGGAGGCTGAAGCAGGAATTCTGTCCAGTTGAGCCAGCCTGGCTACATAGTGAGTTCCATATCTACTTGACTATAATGTGACACATTGTTTCAGAAAAAAATAGAATTAAGTAACGAAAAAAAACTGTTTTCAAATTTATGTATGGGTAAATTACAGGACTTGAGACAAGAGGCATTGTATATCAGAAATTCAGGAACCGTCTTCCCCACTTCTCCTCCCAGAAAATTACAAACTTACCATTTCCTACTCCTCATAATTATATGACATTTTCCCATCGCCTACTTCTGAAATCCAAGCCTTCAGAATTCCTAGTTTGTCCCACATGGTTGAATGGAATGTTCAGCATTTTTTTATATTATGCCTCATTAGGCAAGAAATCAACCAAAATAGGCATTTATGATAGGCTCAAAGTGCTCTCATTTTAAGTAAATATACACACTACGCATTTTAATAAACCAAACTTGTAAGCACAGCTTTCCCAGGGTAGCCACAGAAGGCTGGTGCCAGGACCACTGTGGAGTCCAGAGGTCACGGATGCTGAAGCTTCAGACACAAAATGCTATGCTGTTGGAACAGAACCTATGGACTTCCTCCTGCCTGCTTTAAATCCTCCTCGGGTTCCTTCTAACAGCGAATGCAATAGAAGCCATCCATTATACTACGGGAATAATGAGAATCCAGTATTCTTTAGAGAGTAGTGATGAAGAAATGTCTACACGTTTAGTGCACACACAACCATAGCAGACTGTAACTACACCGTATCCAAGCCACAGCTGATTGAATCTGCAGACACTGAAACCCTGGAGTTTAAACAACCATGGAACGCTGATCTCTAGCCAATGTATTGCAAAAGGCAGTGAGTCCTACATCTGAAGACAAATAAACTGGGAGCTTGCTGAAATCATCCTAACTAGAGGTTGGCTCTCTGTTTAATGAACTAAATTGTCTGAAGAAAGAAGTGGGACCTAGTGAGGTAGAGCATGACTCGAGAGATACTTACACCAGCCACTTGTGGTGTTTGCTAATTAACTGAAGATGTAACTGACAAATCCCAGGAAAAGCTGACGGCGATTAAAACATTCAGGAGGACTGCCTATTAATGAGAAAAGACAGAAGAAATGGGTGTTATACTACCTAGAAAGAAAACAATAGAACTAGAGGGTGGGATCTGTAGGAAATTTCAATTTAGAATAGCTACTGAGGACTCAGGCACAAACTCCTCACCCATGGAACCAGCAGGGATGTCATAAGTTTCAACACAAAAAAACTAGACTCAAAACAGACTTCATGATAATGGAAATCTGGGAACTTTTAGCCTGGATGACTAGCGTATGACTCGTGTGACCACTTGAAACTCAGGAACACTCAAGTACAGAATGAACATGGGAAAGCAAGTTCAAAAGGGTAGACTGGAGACGGATCCCCTAAGAAAAGGGCTCCTGAGGAGATATGGAGATTGTCTCCTGGCGTGACCCAGAGTAGACTTTCTGAGGTGCCTCTAACTCCTCTGGTCCTTCCAAAGACAAGGCTGCAAGCAAGCTGGTTCGTCCCAGTGTGTCCTCAGTTCTCTCCTCCCCCAACTTCCTTCTGCCCACACCCCTTGCTCTCACTACTCCTTCCTTCCCTCTCCACCACCTTAAAGATCTCTCTTTATCTCCCCTTCCTTTCTCCCATTCAACCATCAGTTTTCATCCTCTTTGTCTTTCCACCCAGGCGCTATCATGAGATGAAGATACGAAGACACTTGTGATAAGATTTTGATGAAGCATTGTAATGAGTATGCCAAGAGGATGACAGCTGTGCTGTCTGGTTTTATGTTAACTTGACACAAGTCATTGGAGAGCAGGGACCCTCAGTTGAGACCATGTCTCAATAAGATCTGGCTATAGGCAGGTCTGTGGGGTAGTCTCTTGATTAGTGATGGGTGGGAGAAGACCCAGCCTGTATAGTACCATGCTCTGGGCTGGTGATTTATAAGAAAGCAGACTAAGCATGTCATGGGGAGCAAGCCAGTAAGCAGCATTCTCCCATGGCCTCTGCATCACTTCCTGCCTTCTGGTTCCTGCTCTATTTGAGGTCCTGTCCTTACTTCCTCCCCAAGTGATGTGGAAGTGTAAGCCAAATAAATGCTTTCCTCCCCAAGTTGCTTTGGTCATGGCGTTTTATTGCAGCAATGATAACCTCAACTAAAATAGTAACAACATTATTTTTCTTTAAATGATACAAATTCCCATGCAACCTCCCATTCCCACCTTTGGAGGTGGTAGAACCCGATGGGATAAAAGAAGAAGTAACTTGCCAGTTAGGAATCAATCAGTGCCAGGCACGGTGGCACACTCAGAGGCTGAGGCAGGAAAATCATAAATCCCAGGCCAGTCTAGACTCTATAGCAAGGCCCTGTCTTAAAAAAAAACAACAGTTAATTCCTTTTATTTAAACATCCTCTTTCAAACCATACACAGACAAACAACAGTTTAAACTCCCTTTAAGGCTCTTTTCTTTCTCTTCAAAGGTAAGATCTGTCATATGTAGTTATATATCTCTGATGATGTGACAATTAATCCCAGTGCTATTAGAAATGTCCCCTATGCAGTTGGTAGCATCCTGCTGGTGACACTGTGGTAAGTTCCTTTTTGGAAAAGTTGGGGGCCTCAGGGGTCTTTACTTCAGGCTGACCCTGGGAGTCCTTGACATCTGCCTCCTCTTCAGCTGCCAAATGGAGCTGGCAGGTGACAAATGGGGTAGGGAATGGGGGAGCTTATGCCACCTGTGCCTACCAGAACCATAGAAAGACTCGACTCTGGTTTCGGCCTTGGCAAGAGTAAGAAGGTCCAGGAATCTGGAGAGGTGGCACAGTGGTTAAGAGTACTTGTCTTCTCGCAGAGTCCAGGTTCAGTTCCCAGCACCCATGCAGTAATGTACAATCATACGTGATGCCAACTCTAGACCTCTGTGGACATCAGGCAAGTCAACTAGTTATACACACAAGTAAGTTTATTATGTATAAATAAAACATTTTAAAAATGTAACTGTGAACCAAAGGACTCTCCAGGCTCTGTTTTGACCCCTCTCTCTGCTTATGTACCACCTTCAACCAGTTCTTACTCACCCCCTGGTGGGTTGCATTGTGGGTAATACTTTGGGCTGATACTTCGAACGGCTTTAATTCTCCCTAACTGTATCGTAGAGAAACAAGTCTCCGTGCTCTATGGACAGCAAGCCAACTATTCTACATCATCTTCTTTCTGCTCTGTGTCTCTCCTGTGCTCGCCTTCTGTCCCCTGGGAAGATAGAATGGGAGACAGAGAGGGAATGATTGTGTCTTACTAACTTGTAGGTCTTAAAGAATCACATGCCTAAAGGGAAAGAATAGAAAGCTTCAGTATGCTACTGAGCAGGAGACGAGCAGGGCCAGTCCTCAGGGCTGTCACAGTGAGACCCATGGAAGTTACAAGCAATTCCAGTCCAGTAGAGAAGAATCCTCCACAAGACTTCCTTTTATAGATTCCTTTTCTAGAATATATTACTATAAAAATAGTGATAAAATTACTATTTTTAGCACTGACCTTGTGTCAAATGCAAGGTGACATAAAATGTCTCTGCTGCCATCTTGAAGTTGTATGTGCATGTTGTGTATGTTCCTATGTATGGGATGTACATGTGCAGGAACACATGTACGCACATGCATGTAGCCACTCAAGGTTGATGATGTCTAGATGTCTCCCCCAGTCACCTTCCACTTTTTATGTTGAGATAGGTCTTTGACTGAATCAGAGCTCACCATTTTGGTTAGTCTGACTAGCCAGCTTGCTCCAGGATTCCTTTTCTCTGCCTCCTGCATGCTGGGATTATAGGTAGGCCAGACGCTCCTAGTTTTTCCCATGGCCTCTGGGGATCCACACTCTAGTCCTCATGCTTGTGAAGCAATAGCCTTAACCACTGAGCCATTGCCCAGCCCCTACATATAATTAAATCAGTATTTCCTAGCATATTGCAACCTCCTTCTGATTGTTTGAAAGCAGAGAGCACCAGGTGTGGTGGCATAGGTCTGTAATTCCAGCACTTGGGAGGTAGAGGCGGAAGGATTCCCACAAACTTGAGTACAGCCTGCTCTACATAGTACCTGAGCAGCCAGGATTGCATGCTAAGATCCTGCCTCAAAGACTGGTACCTCACAAGGTGGATGAAGTGAGTTGGCCGGCAATCACTGAGTGGCAACATCACGTGACCTCCCGTGACACTGTAAGAAGGAGAAGTGGGAAGTTACATTTGGCAATCAATAAATTAATATCCTTACTTCTTAGTGAATCAAGTGTAGGATGATGTCATCGCACAGGTGAAGGCAGGTACAACATAGAATGAGGCCTGTCATTGGACGAGAAGGCAGGATGGGGAAGAGAAAATTTTAGAGGGAGGAGGAGACTGGAATAAGAGACAGGAGGAGCAGTGGAGAGAGCATGGAGGCAGATGTTAAGATTCTGCACATTTGCACGTTGTTATGAATATTCTTAAGGGATGGATGTGTACAGGACTTTGTGTGTCTAGATGAGCAAATTATATATCATCAATTGGATCAGAGGTTATTGTGTTGTGTGTTCTTTCATGTGGCGATTGAAGTCTAAGAGGGTGTGTCACCACTCTAGACACGCTAGCCCGCCACAGAATTGGGATGTGTATGTTTGGCATGGTGGCAACCTGCCTTGGGAACTAGACGGGTAGAGAGATTGTTGCCAGGCTCAAGGAGCAGACATTGGCAGTGTGATATGGGATGGAACAGAGCGGTGAGACGCTCTGCTGACTGAGATTAAGATATCTCCCAGAAAGATATCTTGGTGCACTATGGTGCCAGATTAAGTTCGGGATAAAAGACAGCATTTTTTTTTTAAATATAGTTTTACAGCAACAATCAAGTATGTCCCCAAATGTTACTCTCTTGTTGACCAAATGTGTATTTTCTACAACTTAGCAACAACTGAATCACCTTCCCTCAGTTTGACTTCATCTTCTGTTCTATCCTTCACCGTTCTGATCGGTATCTTTGCCGCGACGACAGTTCTGGGTCAATGAATTCAGCTACCTCACATGTGATTCGTATCGTTAGCTAAATGTAATGTGAGCAAGATTTGGATTTCATAACTTTCTCAATATGCAAAGATCTAGAGGTGTCCAAAAATCTTTGCCCTGGGAGGTTTTTGGTAATATGTATTTAGTAGACTACTTAAAAAATGGATAAGGGGAAAAGAGGGTTTTAAGACAGAAAACTTGTATGAACCTCTGCAGAAGCATCAATGTAATAGTGAAATGCTGCCTCCTTCTGGATAAACTGAATTATACATGAGAAACCTGTAAAACTGATGGAGTTATATATTGTCTTAGGGGAAGGGGGGAGAGG
Source organism: Rattus rattus (assembly GCF_011064425.1). Classification (NCBI taxonomy): domain Eukaryota; kingdom Metazoa; phylum Chordata; class Mammalia; order Rodentia; family Muridae; genus Rattus; species Rattus rattus. The sequence continues at coordinate 89,715,389 of NC_046156.1, forward strand.
AGACATTTTTAAAAGAATTTTTTGATGTAAAAAAAAGAAAATAGAAGCTGAAGAGTTAATGTGAAAATTTACCTAGAGTCTGCCTTTGAAAATACGAAGTACCTAAACCAGGTGTCTCGTGCCTGAGGCTTCGTTACCAAAGATCTAGGGGGTTTTAATCTCACTGACAAAAGAATTTAAGAATAGTACAAAAGTAGCTTGACAACTTCATTGTACCAGGAAAGGCAAGCTGTGAATCTCGGTGGCTGCCTGTTGGAGGAAGACAGAGCAGAGAGAGAAAGTGCCGTGTTGCTTGAGTGAAGCCAGCATACAGGTCTGCTGTATGGTAAACGGCCACATAGAAGGGAGGGGCGCTTTAGAGAAACGGTGAACTCCAGAGGCTGGAGACATGGCTCTGTGGTTAAGAGCACTGCCTGCTCTTCCAGAGGACCAAGGTTCAATTCCCAGCACCCACATGGTTGCCCCACCTCATAACTCCAGTTCCAGAGGAGCCAACACATTCCTCAAGCCTCCCTGGTCACTAGGAAAGGTAATGCAGGATGCAAGGTAGTACAGGCAGGCAAACACCCATACATATAAAGTAAAAATTGTAAGCGAACTCCGGAGTATAGGGAAATCAGGCTTCTAAAAAGGAAAGGAAGATGAAAAGGAAAGTTGCATTTTTCTGAGACTCTTACTCTTCTGGGTAAAACAGACTCACAAAACCGTGTGATAGCAGCTCTGGAAGCTAATGCACTAGGGTGGGGACTCTAGGAAAGAACTAGAAGGTTCTTGGTCATTACCTGGTCCCTTGGCCAGGTAACCCGTAATGCCATCTGGATTAAGCCTTAAGGGAGGAGATAGTGGAGCATCTCCACCCAGAGGTAGACCCCATTCTTTTGGTAAGGAGATCACAGCCTCCCTCCGTGGGCCTTCAGTGCTGCTGCAACAGCCCAGCTCTGAAAAGGTAACACTACAATTATTTAGGAGGTGAGCTGAGCTGACATCAGAAAATGGATACAATTTTTTTTTTCATGAGAATCTAGAGATTCGGGAGGAATCGATGTCTAGACTAGAGTTTTAGTTCCCACCCTCACATTGAGAAGATAAGAAACCAGAGCTCTTCTTTACTTTTCCTGGACCTGAAGAACCAACGGCCTGGGAAGGCATCCAAAGACCCGTCAGTCGTGTGGCCCACCCAAAACGAGAGCCACAACAGAGTACAAAGACGTGGTGGTGAGATGGGAGAGAAAGAGAAGCAGAGTGGTTTGAGCCCTATAAAGAGAGGTGGAACTGGAGATGTGAGAGTGGAGAGGAGTGGCCTGCCCTGCCACCTAAGGCCATGGTGAAGTTTCAGCTCGTGCTGCTGCTGAGGGCCACGTCTGGGTCCATGGTCCCACAGCAGCAGGAGTCTGTTCGATGATGGTGGCTCATGTGGATGTCCCTGGTCGGGGCTGACGCTTAGGACCATATTAATGTCCAAGGGCTATGCAAAACTCGTTCCGACCCTTACTGGCTGTAGCAGTCTGGAGAGTAGGCCCCACCCCTCACCTGGGCAGCGCAGTAGAGCTGACCTGGTGGTGGGGGCTCCATGAGTCAGCCTGAGGGCTTGTGCGAGGGAGATCTGGCAAGAGATACCCACACACACTGGTAGGCAGGAGAACTGGCCCCATGAAAGCAGGAGAGCTGGTCCTATCAGTCGCTGGTTGCAGCGCTCGGGAAAGTAGCCCTGAGCCTTGACTGGGGAGCACAGTAGAGCTGGCTCTAGAGGTGCAGGTGGGCCAGCCTGCGGATGTGAGAGCGGAAGAGTTGAGCCTGCCGCTTGCCGGTTGCTGCACTGGGTGAGCTAGCTGGGGCAGTGCTGGAGAACCACGCTGGTGGTGCAGGCACAGGGGAGCTGGCAAGCTGCCTAACTTAGCTACGGTCCAGACTCAGACTCCAATCTCTGCCTCATCTGTGAACTGTTGGAGCATGTGAATGGGCCGATCCTGAGAATCTAAAGCTATAGGATCCCCATGGCACAGGACAACAATAAGAGATTCAAGGGGAGGCCCCGTGAAAATCCAGTACTGGTGGTAGAGCAGAAGCCGGAGGCCTCAAACCAGACCAGTAACTGATCGCGTGACCACCGTAATGAACATGCAAGTAAAGCTGCGTGAACAAACGGGAATACTGTGAGACACGCGTGACACACTGCAGCTCCCACGAGATGGTTTTATGCTTTGTTTTGTTTATTTTTGTTTTTTATTTTAGTATGGGGGAGAGGTTACCAGGGTGGAAGGTCTATACAAAGGGACAAAGAGATGAGTGGGATTGGGGTATGTGGTGTGAAACTCACAAAAAAAAAAAAAAAAAAAGAAAGAAAGAAAGAAAGGAAGGAAGGAAGGAAGGAAGGAAGAAATAAATCAATAAAAGGGTTTTTTTTTTTTAAGATTTATTTATTTACTATATGCAAGTACACTGTAGCTGTCTTCAGACACACCAGAAGAGGGCATCAGATCTCATTACAGATGGTTGTGGTTTCTGGGATTTGAACTCAGGACCTCTGTAAGAGCAGTCAGTGCTCTTAACCACTGAGCCATCTCTCCAGCCCCAAAGTGTTTTTGTTTTTGTTTGTTGTTTGTTTGTTTGTTTGTTTGTTTGTTTGTTTTAAACAAGATTCAAGCATTCCTGTTTTCAGGAGAGGGAGTAGAGATCCAGGATATAGATACCATGCCAGGTAAGGTCAAAGGTCTGAGTAAAATATTGAAATTCTTTACGACGGATGGGCATTGGAGTCAGGGAGGTGGCACAGGAGCCCAAAGTCCTTTTTGAGACAGATCTGCAAGAGAGGGAAGACGTGGATATGCATGGGGCTCTCAGGGACCCTTGAGAAGTAGAAGAATGGAGTAGGGTTGGGTGGGGAAAATAGCAGACCAAGAATGAGTGTGCAGTGAGAAAGGTTTCAACAAGTAAAGGCTTGGAAGCAAAAGGAGGGGGATGGGTGGAGGCTTGGCGGAAGAGCAAGAGGTAGCCCAAAGGTTGGGGCTAGGTCTTCTGAGGAGAGTGTTCTCAGAATGGGTCTGGCTGGATGAGGAGAAGCAGGAGGAGGAAGGCCTGTAGGGGGAGAAGAGAGTCACTGAGAGTGAGAGGGAGCTTGTCCAAAGGATAGAAATCCCAGGATGAAAACAAAGCAAGAGGAGCCTCAGTCCTGAGAAGAAAGGCATCCCCTATAGGAGATGGGTAAGGAGGAGTCTCACAAAGGAGAATTGGAAAAGTGGAGCAAGAGGAGCAAAGAGGAGGATGGGAATGGAGACAAGTGAAAGCGTCAGTGTCCGGTGTTAAGGTCCAGGAATCACCTCATAAGCCACACGACCCCGATCTCAGTCACACAGGGGTAGTTTATTGAGCATTCATCCCAGGACTGCTCGACCAGGGCCACAGTCCAGATTCAGGAATTTAACCATGACCCAACATAAAAATCCTACAGGGTTTTTAAGCCCAAATTCAAAACATCTGTGCCAAGTTATTTCACCAATCAGGATTTAGGTGGATTTCCTTAGGAACATGTCTTTGTTGTACACTTATCCTACTCCCCTGGGTTGGGGTATTCAACTGTGGCAGAGAACTTGCCTTGTCTACTATTCATGTCCTAATTTGTCTACTAGGATGGGACTTGCCTAACATTCATGTCTTAACTTGTGTATTAGTTAGGGTTTTACTGCTGTGAACAGACACTGTGACCAAGGCAAGTCTTCTAAAGGCCAACATTTAATTGGGGCTGACTTACAGGTTCAGAGGTTCAGTCCATTATCATCAAGGAGGGAGCATGGCAGCATCCAGGCAGCCATGGTGCAAGAGAAGCTGAGAGTTCTACATCTTCCTCTGAAGGCTGCTAGCAGAATACTGGCTTCTAGGCAGCTAGGACAAGGGTCTTAAAGCCCATACCCACAGAGACACACCTACTCCAACAAGGCCTTACTTCCTAATAGTGCCACTCCCTGAGCCAAGCATATACAAACCATCACAACTTAACAACCAGGATATCTTTTACCCACATACATGTCTTTTTCTGCCAACTAGGATGTCAGTTCCCAAGGAGGTCTTGGGAACTTAAACTTTACTAGACCACTACTCAACATGGGAGTCTTATTCCAAATAGTTTCTTATATCGGTGCAGGTGTCTTCTCTCTTATGTTGGGTCCATCCCATGGGCAGCTCGTCAAGACACACCATAAAAGCTTATACACAGGTTCAGGAAATGCTGCTGGGTGGTTGATTCAGGTCCAAGCTTATTATAGGTAACCATACAAAACAGTTCTTCTGACTTCTGTCATGATTAGTGTCTAAGAGCACAGAACAGAACATGTAATCACTCTGGGCATTAGAAAGTTTCCTAGTAACAGCAGAAACATATGAGAAAGTTCCCTTATAAAGGCAAGCTAGCCAGGTAACAACTACCTGGGCCTTAACATTCCATCTAGGCCTTGACATTTCACCTAGGTCCTAGCAAGGGATGTTCACTGACTTCCTGCTACTCTGAAAGAAGAGCCCAAGGTCCCTTTGAATTCCATGGGAGGGGCATAATTGCCTGGCCATGTTTCAGTAAAGCATGAGAAATGTTGGCTTATTAACACCCTTTTAAGACAGGGTTGATACTTTTTTGAGAGATATGCCAAAGAGAGTCTCTAGTTTGATTAGAGGCTTCCTGACCCTGAGAAAGGAGAATTTCCCAACAGAGAGCAAGTCAGGGACTGGAGAGGTGGCTCAGAGATTAAGAGCACTTGTTAGCCTTACAGACAACCCAGGTTTGATTCCCAACATCAATGTGGTGGCTCATAATGACTCACGACTCTAATTCCAGAAGATCCAATGCCCTTTTCTGAGCTCCACACTGTGAATGCACACAGAGCATATACATGCAGCCAAAAACAAAAGACAAACAAACAAAAGCCTCTTATGCACAAAAAATAAAATCTTTAGGAAAGAAAGCATAGCAGCCAGGAGAAAAAGCGTCCCTTTCCCTGAGGGAGCCTGCTTGCATCCTCAAGAATAGAGGAATAAGAGCTGGAGAGATGGTTCAGTTGTTAAGAACCCTTGCTGCTCTGTCCTGAGTTCAATTCCCAGCAACTACATGGTGGCTCACAACCATCTATAATGTGATCTGCTGTCCTTTTCTGTCATGCATGTGTACATGCAGATAGAGTACTCATACATAAAATAAACAAATCTTAAAAAAAAAAAGTAGAGGAACACATCAAAAAAAGTGTCTGGTGTGGGGAGGAACTGACAATACAACTCTATCTGTGGAGTGCTCTCCACCTCGTTCTGGGATTTCTGAGGGGTCTGCTCAGTGGATGGTCAAGAAGGAAGGACCTCTGGAAGAGAGAAAATTCTCAAAGCTCACCCTAATTTGAATCAGTCAATGGTGGATGCAAGGAGTGGAATGGATAGATAGTCCCTATTGGAGTCACTGGAGAGGAAAGAGGGGGTTCAGGAGCTAGAGGAGGGATGGGAGAAAGGAACAGAAGAGAGCCCCACTTGAGAGCCTACACCCAGCTCCCTGAAGAGTTCACCAAAGGTCAACCAAAAGACAGAGAAGAAAATGAGTGTTTTCAGCAACAGACATGCTTAATCCAAGAAAAATCTGCAGAAGAGATATCTTTAGAACTCAAAACCAGGGAAGTCACTGTCAACTTACAGACTAGAATTCAGGGTGGAGGGTGGGGAGTGAATGGAAAGGAAGAGGTGTTGGAAAGGAAGGGGTGTTGGAGAGCTTCCGTTTTGTCCAGAAACTGAGTGTGAGATATCAGAAACGAATGTCAGGTGACAGATAAACAACTCTTGTGGCCAGAGGTAACTTGTGGTCAGCAGGGTGGGGGTAGCAGGAATCTAAGAGAACAAGTTAGTTTAGTTTTGTGAACACTAATTACTGTGTTTCAAGAAATTATTGACATTTAACCAGATGGAGCTTTACAAAATGGCCTGCCCCTGCTTAATGAGTAGGGGGTGGAAGGGGTACATGCTACCTCATGTGGGTGGAACATAGAGGACAGATTGTTCTGGGGATCAGTCTCAGGCTTTCATACTCAGTGCTAAGAGCCTTTACTCACTGAGCCCTCTTACAGCCCCACTACTCTATCATAATTTATTTAGTAACAATAAGTTCACAAGCCACGATGGTCACATCTGCTCACTGCAGTTCACCAGACACTCCTACCTTCTGTGATAATCCTGGCAAAGCAAACACTTGCTTTTAGTTCAATTCTAATTATTAATATTAGCTCTCAGATGGCATGCTGCATGCCATACATACTGTAGTGTGTATGTATATATACTGTATAATATGTATCTATACATACTGTATACCATATATGTATACTGTATAGCATGTATGTATGTGTGCATAGTGTACAGCATGTATGTATACATACTGTATAGTAAATATATGGGGGCTGGAGGTAAGGGACTTACAGAATGGTTGTAGAGGGTTAAGAGGCAAAGAACTTCAAGGAGTCCTGGCTAAGAAACCAATTTGAAAAACTGATATGAATTCAAAAGTCTCCTTGTTGGTGACAAACCAGGCTGCAGAAGCTGCTGTCGTGAGTCAGGCTGCTGTGGTCACAGCATCTGGACTGCAGCTGCACAACTGAGGGGACACAGAGAGGACTGGATCCAGATTCAGGAATGGGTGGCCAGGCCCAGACAGGTTAAAAAGGGCACAGGTGGATGACAATTGTGTCAACTCTGTCAAGAGTAGAAACTGAAGACCAGGTATGGTGACAGACACCTTTAATGCTAGCACTTGGGGACAGAGACAGGTGGATCTCTGTGAACTGGAGGGCATCCTGGTCAGCATAGCAAGCTCTAAGAGACCCAGGACTACATAGAGACTCGCCTTTCAAAGGTGTGGCGTGGAGACTGAGTGGCGCTGAGGTCCTGGGACAGTCAGGAGTCCTCTGCCAGTCATTCTTGCTACATACTGCAAACACTTGGCAGTCAGATGACAGGATGTGTGTGTGATGTTGTCATCACAGTGTGAAGTGTCCACCTTTTTGTGGGATCTAGATGAGGAAGTTATACCCTTCCTTTCTCTGTGTGACGAGCCTGGCAAGTCTTGGGCCTGTCTTTCCTGACATGATTTCAGGGCTCCCATGTGCCCCTGTCGTCTCAGCTCACCATAATAATTTACACTGCAGCACTCTTGGCCGGAGTGGGTAAGCGTGTGCATGCGTGCATGTTTGCATGTGTGTGTGTGTGTGTGTTTGTGTGTGTGAGTGTGTGTATGTGTGTATGTGTGTGAGTGTATGTGTGAGTGTGTGTGTGTTTGTGTGTGTGTGGTGGGAGGGGTGGTGTGTGTGGTGGTGTGTGTGTGTGTGGGTGTGTGGTGTGTGTGTGTGTGTGTGTGTGTGTGTGTGTGTGTGTGGGTGTGTGGGTGTGTGTGTGGGTGTGTGTGTGTGTGTGTGTGTGTGTGTGTGTGTGTGTGTGTGTGTGTGGGTGTGTGTGTGGGGTGTGTGTGTGGGGTGTGTGTGGGGTGTGTGTGTGTGTGTGTGTGTGTGTGTGTGTGTGTGTGTGTGTGTGGGTATCCCAGAGGCCACAAGAGGGCATAGGATACCCTGGAATCACAGCTATAGGCAGTTGTTATCTAGCTGATGTGGGTGCTGGGAACTGAACCAGTGTCCTCTACAAGAGCAGTGAGTGTTCTTAACCACTGAGCCATCTCTCCAACCCCATAGTGTAGCACTCTTTCTACTCCCAGAAATTAGTCACTCATCAGTCGGTGTTGCCTAGGTAGGGCCACACAGATGGTATCATTTACAAGTGTTCCTGGGAATACAGTCATCCTTCTCCCTCAAAATGGGCTCAAAAGCTGCTTGTAAAATGGAATCTCTCAAAGCAAGGCACAGTCCAAAAGCAAAACTGAACAGACAAACAAACAAAAACAAAACAAAACAACAACAACAAAAAAGTTTTATACAATATGGAGTAATTTAGAGAAAATACAGCCTACTCTCAACATGTGATCAGTATCTCTCTGGTGAACATGCAATTTAACTGCTCCATGCCTCAATGTTGTGTCTAAAATGTATGTAAGAACAGTATTGCTGGACAGTGGTGGCGCACACCTTTGATCCCAGTTCTTGAGAGTCAGAGTCGGGCAGATCTCTGTGAGTTCTAGGCCAGCCTGGCCTACAGAGCAGTTTCTAGGACAGCCAGGGCTACACAAAGAAGGGGAAAAAGCAGACCAGCATCTATCTCCTCTGGTATTATATTGCTGAGAGGATGAGACGAGTCAGACTGGCCTGGGATAGAAGTGTTCCGAGTGTTGGCTGCAGCTCTTACACCATCATGGTTGCTGTCACACTAACCTGCTGTCCACCGTGTGCAGCTAACTGGCATGTTTCTCATGCACTTCAATCTTGTGAGACTGCAGCTTGCTCTTTTAAAGCTGTGTTCACTGATGTGCAGAATTGTGTTCATGAACTATTTACATTAATTTACTAGACATACACCCTATAACAAAGTAACTACCGGTGCCATTTGATGTTCTATTAGTCAGTTATATGAGCAGATGTTCCTAGAACAAAAACTGGAATTATGCACATGTCAAGCTGTTAAGGGCTTTTCATGGTGAAAAAATATCCCAATTCCACTTTACTCAAGAGCAGAGGCAACCATCTTATTCGTGACTCAAAGCCATTTGGTTAATCAACCTTTAAACAAAAGAGAGAGAAGACACCAAAATCATCCTCAGGACTAAAGGCTACTTACTAGATAACATTGTTACTAGATAACATTTAAATTATGTAGCAGGTCTGAGCTCCCACTTAGCCTATTTAAAACCCTAATTGGTTTACACTTGGCCCAAGCACTGGTGATTCACACACAGCACAATATTTTGACACTGCCAGGACTCTCGGAAGTTGGCTGGATTGAGACAGAAATATTCACAGCAGGTTCTACAGCTACTAACAGAATCCATTTGGAGTCCTGTAAAGACAAAAGCATTTAAGTGTCTGCCCGAGATCTTTAGATCCTTTCGGATTTTTGTTTTGCTTTGTTTTGTTTTGTTACTAGATGGCTGGGGCTGGAGAGATAGCTCAGTAGTTAAGAGCACTTTTCTAGAGAGCTGAGGTTTGATTTCTAGCATCCATGTTGTGGCTTGTAACCACTTGTAACTTTTTTAAATTTTTTATTAGATACATTTCTTTACCTACATTTCAAATGTTATTCCCCTTCCTGGTTTCGTGTCCATAAGCCCCCATTCCCTCCCCTCTCCCCCATTCGGTTATTCCCTCTATACATCCCCTTTACTGCCCTCCCCCATAATCCCCTGCACTGGGGGTCCATCCAACCTTGGCAGGACCAAGGGCTTCCCCTTCCACTGGTGCCCCAACAAGGCTATTCTCTGCTACATATGCAGTTGGAGCCCTGGGTCAGTCCATGTTTAGTCTTTCAGTAGTGGTTTAGTCCCTGGAAGCTCTGGTTGGTTGGCAGTGTTGTTTTTATGGGGTTGCAAGCTCCTTCGACTCTTTCAATACTCCCTCTAATTACCCCCAAGGGGGTCCTATTCTCAGTTAGGTGGCTTGTTGCTAGCATTGACCTCTGTATTGGACATGCTCTGGATGTGTCTCTCAGGAGAGATCTATATCTGGTCCCTTTCAGCATGCATTTTTTAACTTCATCAATCTTACTAGTTTCGGTGGCTGTATATATATAGATGGGCCACAAGTGGAGCGGGCTCTGAATGGCCATTCCTTGAGTCACTGCTCTAAACTTTGCTTCCATATCCCCTCCTATGGATTTGTTTCCCCTTTTAAGAAGGAGTGGGAGCATCTGCATTTTGGTCATCCTTCTTCTTAAGCTTCCTGTGGTCTGTGGATTGCATCTTGGGTAAATTGAGCTTTTTGGCTAATATTCACTTATCAATGAGTGCATACCAAGCATGTTTTTCTCTGATTGAGTTACCTCACTCAGGATGATATTTTCTAATTCATTCCATTTGCCTATGAATTTCATGAAGTCATTGTTTTTGATAGCTGAGTAGTACTTCATTGTGTAGATGTACCACATTTTTTTAATCCATTCCTCTGTTGAAGGGCATCTGGGTTCTTTCTAGCTTCTGGCTATTATAAATAAGGCTGCTATGAACATAGTGGAGCATGTATCTTTTTATATGTTGGAGCATCTTTTGGGTATATGCCCAAGAGAGGTATAGCTGGGTCCTCAGGTAGTGAAATGTCCAATTTTCTGAGGAACCACCAGACTGATTTCCAGAGTGGTTGTACCATTTTGCAATCCCACCAACAATGGAGGAGTGTTCCTCTTTCTCCACATCCTCGCCAGCATTTGTTGTCACCTGAGTTTTGATCTTAGCCATTCTCACTGGTGTGAGGTGAAATCTCAGAGTTGTTTTGATTTGCATTTCCCTGATGACTAAAGATGTTGAACATTTCTTTAGGTGCCTTTTGCATTCGATATTCCTCAGCTGAGAATGTTTTGTTTAGCTCTCTACCCCATTTTTTAATATGGTTATTTGGCTTTCTTGAATCTAACTTCGTGAGTTCTTTGTATATTTTGGATATTAGCCCTCTATCAGATGTAGGATTGGTAAAGATCTTTTCCCAATCTGTTGGTTGCTGTTTTGTCTTAGTGACAGTGTCTTTTGCCTTACAGAAGCTTTGCAGTTTTATGAGATCCCATTTGTTGATTCTTGATCTTAGAGCATAAGACATTGGTGTTTTGTTCAGGAAATTTTTTCTAGTGCCCATGTGTTCGAGATGCTGCCCTAGTTTTTCTTCTATTAGTTTGAGTGTATCTGGTTTGATGTAGAGGTCCTTGATCCACTTGGACTTAAGCTTTGTACAGGGTGATAAGCATGGATCAATCTGCATTCTTCTACATGCTGACCTCCAGCTGAACCAGCACCATTTGTTGAAAATGCTATCTTTCACTTGTAACATTTTGTCCAAGGGTGTCTAATACCCTCTTCTGGCCTCTTCGGGCACCAGACACACACATGACACACAAACATACATGTAGGCAAAGCGCTATACTCATAAAACAAAACAAAAATAAATTTTTGTTATTAATTAAATAACAAATTAAACTGAATGACTGAGACTTGGGTAACGTGGAGTTTTGATAACACAGCAGCGTTATTCACTAGCAACTTGTCTCAGCCATGGCTACATTTGAGCCTCTCTCATTTTCTTGGGTCCAGCAACTTAATCATATCTGCCATTTCCCTTTGGTTCATTCCTAGGAAAGGCCGGCTCTGGACTACTGAAATATCCCAAAGGAAGCAGGAACACACTACAACCCTCCTTTAGTGACAAGGCAGTTGTGAAGGAAGAAGAGGCCCATTTTTCCCCACACAAGAGAATATTAAGATAATCTTCTGCCTCGTGGTGATATCTTTCAGGTAGCCATTAAGTTAAGTGAAGCTAGACACAGTCGTGCGTGCTTGTCATCCCAACACTCGAGAGGCAGGTGCAAATTTCAGGCTAACCTGAGCTACAGGCACATAAAGACTTTGCCTCAAAACAAAATATAAATTTAAATAGATGCTAAAATAAACCATGAAATAAACGTAAGTGTAGGTGCCATAGAGTAGAGATGATTTTTTTTAAAAGAGGGACAGGGTTTCTTCATGTAGCCCTGGCTGTCCTAGAACTCTGTAAATCTGGCTTGTCGCCAACTCTGAGATTACCCCTGCCTCTGCTGCATCACAAGTGCTGGGACTGAAGGTGTGGGCTACCATGCTCAATGAGAATTGGTTTGGGGTTTGGGATTTAGAAACAGTTTCACTATATAGCCCATGTTGACCTAAACTTGGTATTCTCTTCCTCCACCTCCTAGTGCTGGTTTAACAGGCAGGTTCCACCACACTTAGGTCTCATGATACTCTTCTACTTAAGAAGATTTGTCACAGAGACACCACAAACATAGCTAACCATGCTTTCTAGTTCTTCCAAGTTTAGATTTCTGTCAGATTCAAAGCCGATGATGCTAAATTCATATTGGCCACTAGATGGCGCAAGTATGTTACGTACTAAGTCTCCTTAACCAGAGAAGCATTTATTTACATGAAAGAATAAGGCATATTTAATATACTTACAGTGAAGAAATGCTCCTCTAAAGAAAAAACTGAGTCAGGTGGTAGTGGAACACATCTTTAATCCCCAGAACTTGGGAGGCAGAGGCAGGAAGATCTCTGAGTTGAAGGCCAGCCTGGTCTACAGAGCGTGTTCTACGACAGCCAAGGCTACACAGAGAAACCCTGTCTTGAAAACACAAACAAATAAACAAAAACTGACTAATAATTAAAATTTTTGATAAATATTATTAATTTCCTAAAAAGATAAAGAATTGAACACAGGCTTTAATTTCCACTCTACTCCAACCTAAAAACGAAGAAAAAGTTATAAATTCATGCTGAGCTCCGCACAGCCCCAGTGACTGACCTAACAGGGGAGATAAAAGAAGAAAGAAAGGACAGACAGAAACAAAGGACAGACACACAGAGAAAATCTGGGGCTTCTGCAAGAAGCGATGGAGGGACATTTTGTGCCGAAATTAAGAAGTAACTCAATATTGAGGACCTGGATTCCGGGCGTAGGTCTCTAATCTAGGAGGGAGGAAGAGAGTGAAGGAGACTAGAGAAGCCTCAGAGAGGCGCAGCCCTCACAACTGTGAGGAAGCGTGGAGGGTGCTGACAGGCATTGCCAGGCAGCAAAGGAACAAAAGGCAGGACTGCAGGCTCTGTGGTTGCTACCACCTTACTCACAACGGATGTTATCATTCTCTCAGAAATTACACAACGGATGTTATTATTCTCTTAGAAATTACACAACGGATGTTATTATTCTCTTAGAAATTACAGGTGCGGATTAGTGACGGATACATGTTTTTAAATTGTGCTTTCTTTTCTTTCCTTTCCTTTTTCCTTTTGAGATAGGGTCTTTCTATATATCTCTGTATATCCTGGAACTCACTAAGTAGACCAGGTTGGTCTTAAACTTACAGAGATCCTCCTGCCTCTGCCTCCTGCATGCCAGAGTTAAACAAAGGTGTGCGCCACCATGCCCAGCTAAACTGGGCATTTTTAAAACAAGATCACATGTGATCCTTGGTAGAATCTTGAGTCTAAACCTTTTTAAAACTATATTTTTGGAGGTAGTTGGGGAAAATTAAATGGGAACTACTTTGTAAAACATTGTGGCAATATCAAATTTTTTAGAAATTATAAACATATTGTAGCTAGTATATTTATAATTGCCAGCAATGCTAGAGAGAAGGCTTGGTAGTGAAGAACACTGAGTGCTCTTCCAGAGGTCCTGAATTATCAGCAACCACATGTCGGCAGCTCACAACCATCTGTAATGGGATCCGATACCCCCTTCTGGCATGTCCAAAGACAGCTACAGTGTACACATGTACATAAAATAAATAAATAAAATCTGAGGGGAAAAGCCAGCAACTGTCTACTCTGTCTAAGGAGTTTATTGCCAAAGCGTAAGTTTTGTGAGAACTCCTGCTAAGTCAAGGCTGGGAACGCAAAGGGCTGTCATCAATCTCACCATTACCGGGGACACCGGTATAAAGAAGCTTGTGGTGACTGGACAGCTGATAGACGGCTGTGGAAATGGGAGGTCAGCAGACGTGTGGCTAGCATGGAAACCCCAGCACACAGAGACCTCTTCCACACCCTTTTACAACAGGTCATCTCATGCTGACTATGTTTTCCTGGCTGCCAGAATAGGTAAATTTGAAACCGGACTGTTTAAGAATGGGCAGACCTGTGTCAACACCCTTATGCACTGGTGATGAGACACTTAAGTACCAATGTAAACAAAATGAATTCCGCAGAGTCACCTTTCATCCACAAGAGAGATGAGGAAATCGTTCATGAAGTCAGAGCCTAACCAGGAAACTCACTAAAACTTTGACACAGTAGTTTTTGTGCCAATTTCTGGTTGGAACAGTGACAACATGCTGAAGCTGAATGTCGATGTGCCTTGGCTCAGGAGCCCTAAAGATGGCAGTGCCAGTGGCCTCCCATTGCAAAGAGCTTCGGGTTTCATTCTACCAACAACCTGTCTGGATGTGAAAGCCTTTGGACCTGGCCCTCAGTATTTATGAATTATTGATATCCATATAGTCCCTATACACAAAGTGGAGACTGTCATTCCCAAGCTCAGCATGGTGGTCACCTTTGCTCCAATTAATGTCACAAGTGAAGTCTGTTGAAATACACCATAAATAAAGCATTGGGTGAAGGTCTTGAGAACAAATATTCCTCAATGTCAAGAACGTGTCCATAAAAGTCATTCAGCATGGCACCGGTATTGCTAGCAGCAGGGATGGGACTCAGGTCCACACCATCACGCACAGAAACCTGAGGAATTGCCTCAATCTTTTACAAACCTCAATTCAAGTAAAACCAGATCCTTAGTTTGGGGGGGGAGCAATTTCAAGAAACAGAGAAACAGAGCTGGGGTTTAACAAAAATTGAAAGCCTACTGAGCAGTGGTGGTGCACATTTTTAATCCCAACATGGAAAGGAAGGCCAGCCTGGTCTACAGAGTGAGTCCCATGGCAGTCAAGGATCCAGAAAGAAACCTTATCTCAAAAGAGGGAGGTGGGGAGGGAGGGAGGAAGAAACAGGAAAGAGAAGAGAAAAGAAGGAGAAAAAACAAAGAGAAAAGAAGAAAGTCAGTGCAGGAAAAAAAATAAAGCATACCCAAGAGCGTGCTTGTGGGGTTCTCAGAAAGGAGTTGTAGTTTATTAAAAGACCTTTAAAATTTTTTATGACATCTTCATGTATTTACTTTGCTCATATGGCTGAGCATATACTAACCATGGTGTGCACATAGAGAGCTCTCCTCCCAATGTGTGGGTTCCAGGTATCAAATGTAGGTCATCACACTTGACAGGAGATGACTTTCCCATTGAGGAACTTTTCCAGTCCATTTTTAAAAACAGGTTCTTAGGATATAGCCCTAGCTGGCCTAAAACTCGATATGCACACAAGGTTGGCCCCAATTTACAGAGATCTGCCCGCCCCTGTCTCCTAGCTGTTAAAAGGAGAGAAGCTTGGGGAAAGACTAAGATCCATACCCAGGTATGGGTATGGTTGCAAGGACAGTCAGTGTCTGTATTAGCCTCTGCATTAGCCGTGGCTTTCAAAGAGTTGCTAGGAAACTTGACTTTCCTTGTTCTGTCTTTCAGATAAATGTAGGGTGGCTCTGGTATTGACTTAAATGGGATTAAAACTTGATAACAGAAAACCAGGAGTCACTGGGGTTTCGTATAGTAAAAGGACATCTACTATAAATGCTCTGATGAGGCCCCAAGTTGTACGCTTACAGCTGGGAAAGGCCGTAAGCAAGTGTTGTTAATTCTGTTGGGATTCTTGACCCTCAGCTATCGAGAAGCTTCTGGGATGAAGGGTTCCTTCCATGTGTCCATATTGTCCCCAGCTTCTCTCCTGTCTCCGTATCAGTATACATGGCCCATCAATGGAGGCAGCTGGTTTCACCACTCAGTGATTATCTTGATTTCAATGCTATCGATGCTCACACACTAAGTGGATTTACAGATCACACTGCTGGCAAGTTTGCTTGAGCTAAAGGAAGAGATCAGTAGCCATTCTGGTGAGATGCTAGAAGACACCTCTGCATTTTTGAAATCTGGTGCCTCTGTCATCTTCCCAAGCAAGCCCATGTGTGTTGAGAGCAACTGTCCTCCTTTGGGTCATTTTGTAGTTTGTGATATGAGACAATTGTTGTACCTGCCATCAAAGCATGGATGAGAGGGCTGCTGGAGTCATCAATACTTCCCAGAATGCTCAGGAGGCTACATTAATACTCCCTCCAATACTTGACCATAGTGTTAATCAGTGATAGAACATCTCAGAAATGTTTATCTTAAGTGGCCATTGAAGTAAAGAATCTGTTAATGTTAGTAACACATCCCAAAACCTCAAGATGAAAAAAAAAATGAATGTCTTATAGACCATGGGATTGTGTGTAGCAATTGTTAAGGTATTATTACTGAATGTTCTTGAATATGCACACACACAGACACACACACACACACACACACACACACACACACACACAACCTCAGTGATGAGAAGAAAACATTGAACCTCCTGGAGCTGGAGTTGCAGGTGACTGTAAGCCATCCACCATGAGCGTTGGAAACTAAATTCTGGTCCTCTACAAAGGCAGCAAGCTTTCTTAACCACTGAGCCATCATCCCTCCATACCCTTAATAGGTATTTTCAATGGCAACCACTTGGTCAAAATCTGTCCCAGAATTCTGAGGCCAATGGGATTAATACAAAGCTTAATGAGAGAAAAATATCATCAGTGATATTCATTGGTGATAAAGAAGATTGCCTAAGGAGACAGACTGTTGGCTGAATGTAAAAGTAACTTTTACTTGACAGATGCAGTTGTCACCTCAGAGGCTTACTGTTGAACAGATTCACGATTTCTAGTTCTCTCTGAACTCTGGCTGGCTGGTTCAACTCAGCTGTTCTGGTTCAAACTCCTTTCTGACTTGTTCTGTCAAATGTTTCTTAGATTCACCCCTTTGTCTGCTCCTCAATTAGATGTCACTTTCAAACATAGCTGCTTCCTTATACCAATTAATTTCTCCTTAAAGGTCTGCACTCAGGACTTACCTGTATTCCAGCCGGAGAGATTAAAGCTGTGTGGCAGATCATACAGACCTAGGTCTTTGGATGTGATCCCTTGCCAGAGCGGCCCTGTTGCTGGATTAAAGTTCCTCTATCGGTGTGTGGGCATGGGGGGAGTCTAGAGGAATGAGTAGCCAAAGTCGCACAGCAAGTGAGAAATCAAAGGCCAAGACACAATGCCACTTTCCTGCCATTCAACAAACACTAGATGAAAGTAGCCCAGGGCACAGAGGTCAGTCTTCCTGCCTTGAGGCCTTTACTTTCTGGTGGAAAAAGTGAAAGAGACGAGAAGTATTTCAGAGCTACAGAGGATCCTGCAGAAATGCCCTAAGGCTCTAACTCAGCCCTAAGGCTCAGTGGTAGTGGTTGTGATTAGAGTGCCTACAGCCTTGGGTTCAGTCCCCAGCCCACACTAAAACCAGAGGGAGATGAAAGAGAAAAAACGTTGTGAGGTGAAGCACACGCAGTTGAAGTGAAGAGCGGCTGGGAGGTGAGCATGTCCGCTGTGCCTGTGAGAACGGGCCAGCGGTAGAGAGGGGTCTTTACGACATAGCTAGAACTGAGTTTTATTCTGAATGTATTAAGCATTGGAATGAGATGAACTGGACCAGGTAGAAAAGGACAGCTTTGGCATTTGTGTTAAGAATAGAGCGTGAGACGCAAGGGAGAAGCAGACGTCCCAGTTAGGAGGCCCCTCGACCAGAGCGGACAGTGGATAGAGAAGGGTGAAGCGTGAGGACTGCCCTTGTCAGGAGCAGGTCTAAGGGCACTGAAAAGGTGACGCCTGGCTTGAATGAGTCTAAGAAGATGGAAGAGCCACTGGGAAGAAACAGACGTGTTTACCTGTGAGGGAGAGAAAACGGACAGCAGCTGGAGGGAACGCATGTACAGGCTGACAGAAATAGCCCACTGCGTGGAAACTATTAATTTGCATCAGTTTATTGGTATGGACTGATCTATTATCAGTTGGTCTTAACCATTTATATAGGAGACATGAACAGCTGCCCCTCCAACAACCTTGAGTAAATGGAAGGAGAAAAGGCCATGGGCACAGGCAAAGGTGGCCCTCGGCTAGAGCCATGGACAGTCCACCCATAACAGCAGTAGGGCAGGGAGGTTATGTAGACTCACGTGGACGTGGCAGTGACAGTGTGAAGTTAGATTCTGGCCACTTTTGTTTTCTTAGGAAAACAAGGAAGGATGAGGATGGGAGAGGCCTTAGACATCTGCAGCTGGGGAGGTAGGAAAGCTAGTGTCTGAGATGACCACATCCCAGAAGGCACACGGTATGCGTGTGCTCGGAAGGTGTGGAGGGTGGGATGACTGTGACAGAAAAATGTGTGGCTGCTAAAGTGGGGCCCGTTGGAGGTTGAGATGCCTAGTCAGCCTCGTCGTGGTTTTTCCCGCTGTTGTGTTCGACTGATTAAGTTCAGTTATGCACAGGGGTGATTGTAATGACTGGTTAATGAGTTCAAACTAGTGAGAGAGAACAGTAAAAATGCAATGCAGACTTAAGTACCACTTAAAGGAGGGTCAGAGATTAGAGTAAGCAGATTCCTGGGGAACACATAAAGAAATGTCCTTATGCACAGGCCAGTAAGATGGCCAAGCTTTATGAGCTGAGTTCAATACCGGGAGTCCAAAACTCATGCACCCAAATACACACACACACACACAAATGTAATTTTACAAAAAATGTTATTCACCCTCTAATAGAAAGGGTACTGACAACCATAAATAAATAAATAAATAAATAAATAAATAAATAAATAAAATCCAGAAAGACCACAAGGGTGGGCAAGACCCCCACTCAAATCTCGAGATGACGCAACCCTCCAAGAAGTCAGGAGAAACTGGTCTTGATGTAATAAACAAGAGGTGTATTTGAGGAACCAGAGCTCTGGGGACGACACGTATCTCACACAGGAGACAGAGGAGTCGACCCCGAGCCCAATTAGGGGAAGGGATTTATAGGGAAAATTACATAGGTAGTTGGCAACAGTCACAGAAAGCAATTTCATTGGTTTGTTCACATTGGCACACATGTAACTTGGGCTGAGTTCAACTCTAGGCCACCCTGCTTCTGGGGCAAGTTGACCCTAATTCTCTTTTTTCTCAGGACTGTTGAGTCAGGCCTTATCGAAGCCAGATGATTCGGGATGGCTATAGACAGGCTACATCCCCAAAACATGTTATGTGAGGTGCTTCAGTGTGAGGTGCACTTCTCCTCACAGCAGGGTCAGTGGGGGATAGTTTAAAATCTTTATTCTTTCAATACCACCAAGAAGTTCCCTGAGCTACTCATGAGCAGCTCTACCACTGGGGCCTCACAGACTCCATGATGACTTACTGAGAGGTCTCACTGGGCAACATACTAGCACCTAGGCCACTAAGGAACACCCCCAACACACACACACACACAAGCACTGTTTACCTTGGGAAGGGAATCTTATGAATACATGTGTTGCAGGATATTTGAACTCCGAGATTTGTGTTATTTACTAAAAAGATCCCTCTTTCTAGTTGTAGTGAGGCTTAACCCTTAGCAGACACCTTTAATCCAAAACAGTGAAGGTAAAGTTAGTTTGTAGAAGGAAGTACCCATGTTTGAAAGTAATGTGTAATGGTCAAATCAGAGAAAGGTTTGACAGAATAGGATATAACCAACTCTCATGAGAAGAGAGAGGAAAGGGAAGCTTCTTAGTGCAGTGCAGAGAGAGGGAGGGGAAAAAGGAGAAAAGAGGCAGTTTTACTAGGACAGCTGTACAGAGACAAAATGTAGAGAGAACAGTAAGCTAGACACAGGTAAAGACACATGAGCCAGATGATGAGGGTTAAGAGCAGCTAGAAGATCAGAACGGATTGCTAGGGTTAGTTTGAGGCCAAGCAGAGGAGTTCAGGAGAAACTGAAGAGAAGTCAGATTGAATCAGTCAGCTTGGAGAGGAGTTTCAGCCAGAACAGCTGAGTTGAATCAGCCAGCCAGAGCTCAGAAATTACTAGAAAGGATGAGTTTATTCAGCAGTTAGTTCTCAGAGGTTGAACATACGATTAGTATTAGTATTAGTATTAGTATTAGTATTAGTATTAGTAGTTCTCTAGGCCTACATACTATTGTACAGAGGCTAGGAGCTTCCAGGCCTAGGTAGGTCAGCAGACAGAGGCAGTGAGCCTCCAGACGACAATTACATCAGGCAAATAAATGTTACAATTACTTCTGGTGCCCAATTACATAGATCACTGTGAATAGGGACTTTAAAAAAAAAAAGACTTATTTATATGAGTACATTGTACCTGTTTTTGGACATACCAGAAGAGGGCATCAGATCCCATTACAGATGGCTATGAACCACCATGTGGTTGCTGGGAATTGAACTCAGGACCTCTGGAAGAGCAGTCAGTGCTCTTAACTGCTGAGCCATCTCTCCAGCCCAAGACATTTCTTTATGTCTTCCCAGGAAAGTCTTTTTACTCTAGTCTTATTTAGGCCTGTGAGCCTCTCCTCTCCCTCCATGCAAGAATGTTAATAGCCAGAACTTCTAGGAGTCTTATAAGGACATCATAGGTGCTAACACAAGGTGGCAATGGTTATGCCCAGCCTAGATGGAACAGGAAACACTACACAATAAAATGGCATTGACTTTGGCAGACTACATAGGTATAGCAAGATTAGCCATCCGCAGGCGGCTGTTACACACAAGAGGGCGTGGCTAATAGAGAAGGGAACTATAAAGGCTGGCTGCTGAAATCATAAAACTTAAATATCAAGGTCAAGGGTTGCTTCGGAAATGAAAGACAACTTGCCCCACTTTGCTTTCTATTGCTATGGTAAACTCTTGTGACAAAAACCAGCTTGGGAAGGAGGGGTTGTTTCAGCTTATCGTTACACTCCATCAAGAAGCGATTTCAGGACAGGAACTTGATGCCTTGATGCTTGGAGGGGTGCTGCTTACTGGCTTGCTCCCATGGCTTGTTTGGCCTGCTTTCTTACAGGACCTAGTGCCTTCAGTGAGCTGAGGCCTTCCACATCAATCATTAATCAAGAAAATGCCCTATAGACCTGCCTATAAGCAATTTGATAGAGGCATGGTCTGAAGTGAGACTCCACTTCCCAGATAACTCTATCTTATGTCAAGTTCACACACACACACACACACACACACACAGAGAGAGAGAGAGAGAGAGAGAGAGAGAGAGAGAGAGAGAGAGAGAGAGAGAGAGAGAGAACGAACTTGGGCTACATAAATGACTGCATTATGGAGGTATAGAGTATGGTGCAATATGAAAATATGAGTTGGATATAGGCAAAAGGTAGAGAAATGAATGGTCTGGAAGCCACCAGGAGAAGCAGGCTCAAGGCAGAGGAAGAGCATCCTCCGTAGAGCAGAGTTTCCCAGTGTGCCAGGAAAGCAAAAGGGCAAATGAGAGAATAGAAGGGATATGAGTGACCAAGTTTGACAATACTAAAGCATCAAAACACAATGTCCCAGTCACGCTCAGCAAGTGAAGACAGACATTTGTCAAGCATCATGACCTAAATTCAATCCCTAGGACCCACATTTGGAAAGAGAACCATTCCTGCAAATTCTCCTCTGATCTCCATGCTGTGGCACTCGAACGGCCACATACATACACATGTGCACACAAAATAACTGAAAATATAGCAGATAAAGCACTGCGTGACCATCTGTGCCTTGATTACTAGTCCTGTGCCGCTCCTGTAACTTTTCAGCTGAAGCAAGTGTCCCACTTCCCTTCCGCTCTGACCCTCGGGGTATTTTAACAGCCAGGTCCCCTCTGACTATTTACAGAAACAAATACATCCAAGTAACATACGGCGAAGGCAAGCAAGCATTCTCAGTTGAAGGGTTTTACTTGGGCAATGACTGCATGCTCTCCCTCCGGACAGGATTAGCCAGTGTCTTCAAAGGGACATACATATATTAGCAAACGTTTTAAGAACCACAGCCACGTCCTGTTCATTCCAGATCCTTCTGGGGGTCAGGGGAAGCACATTAGTTTCATTAGTCAAAGACGACAACATGGAGATGTGATATGCTTATATTCATTTTAAAAAATAGCTAACTAAAAATTCTTCAAAGCTGAACAGCGAGCTGTTTGGTCTCCATGTAAATAGAACTGTGAAAACAGGGCTCCTAATTTTTAGAAACGTCTATTTATTGTGTGAGAGGAGACTCTCCTCCCACAGTTCAGGTGTGGCGCTGAGAGGACAGCTTGCGGGAGTCAGTTTTGTTCTTCTACCATGTGAGTCTCCGGGATCATTCTCAAGCTGAGACTTGGCAGGACCTACCTTTATCCACCGAGGCATCTCATACAACCTCACACGTTTAAAAAAATCACTTATTCTTTTCAGATTATAATTACATCATTTCCCCTTCCATTTTCTCCCTCCAAATCCTCCTGTATACCCCTCTTTGCTCTATTTTTCTCTAATACACATTCGTAATACATAAATGCAGCCTGTTCAGTGTGTGTACTGTTACTTGTATGGAACTTTTCATGGCAGACCGTTTAGTACTGGATAACCAAGTGTCGTGCTCCTCCCCGGGAAGACTATTTCTACCATCCTCAGCAGACCTTAGTTAGTCTTTGGGTAGGTTGGAAAACTCATGGTCTTTCCCCCATCTACATTAGCAATGTCTATGGTTATCCTTGATCACCTAATGCCTAGGCTGTCATATTGGTGAGACTTTATTGGCATAAAGTCCGAAATTACCAGAAGTCACAAACTCACAGCAAACTCTTTGCTCCTCTGGCCCTTACAAAACTCTCTCCCACTCTTTTTTTTTTTTTTTTTAAAGATAGATTTATTTATTTATTTATTTATTTATTTATTTATTTATTTATTTATTTATTATAAGTCTGTCTTCAGACACACCAGAAGAGGACATCAGATCTCATTACAGATGGTTGTGAACCACCATGTGGTTGCTGGGATTTGAACTCAGGACCTCTGAGAGAGCAGTCAGTGTTCTTAACCGCTGAGCCATCTCTCCAGCCCCTCTCTGCCACTCTTCTGCAATGTTCCTTGAGCCTTAGATGCCAGAGTGTTTTGTAGACATATGCATTGGAACTGGGTTCTACAACCTTGCACTTTGATTGGCTGTGGTTTTCTGTGGTGGGGTAGCCAAGGGAAGTTCCGTTGATGAGGGGTGGGGACTACCCTTATCTGTGGCATAAGGGCAAATAGTTAAAGTGAGTTCGAGATTATCCAGTCTTAGTAAAGTGGTGGTTTTAGTTTCTCCTCAAAGATCCATAACTTTACTAGCACAGGGTTGTGGGCTAGGTTTCCAGTACCAAGCATGATTTAACTCATGTTGAGCAGGATTTCAGTCCAATTAGAGACTACCAAAGTATGTGGGCCCCTGTGGAGCCTTACTGTTACTATACCAGGTACAACGCCATATCTTTGACATACTTTCCTTGGAGACTGGGAGGGCATTCCTCTTGCACCTCTCAGCTGAGAGCATCCAGCAGCTGTGGGGCTAGAGGACACCCCGCTACTAGGTCTTGTCCTTCTAAGCTCATTTTGGATTGCATTGCATGGATGTGGTAATAAACTGTATGCTCACTCTTTCCACGCCATAAAGACCTTATTTCATGTCTGTTTTACAGTTCTACCAGAGAAAATGTCAGCAGCATTGTTGACGTTCAAAGATAAATATCATCCAATAATTATATTTACTTATTCTTTTTTTTCTTTTTTCTTTTTTTTTTTTTTTTCCAGAGCTGGGGACCGAACCCAGGGCCTTGCGCTTGCTAGGCAAGCTCTCTACCACTGAGCTAAATCCCCAACCCCAGTACTCTTTAGATCTACAAAAACTAACACTCAATAATGTTCTTGTCCCCTCCACTGTCTTAAAATACAAAATAGAGTTCAGAGAGCAAAGTTCTATAATTAACTGTCTCTCAACTAAGCACATTTTCTTTTTCTACCATTCTGGGGTGCAGTTTCACAATGTTGTGATTTACTCCTGAAAGAATGAAGTTGAGGAATCATCACCATAGAAGGCAGAATTTTTTTTTTTTTTAACAGAGCTTCTGGGATTTACAGACTTCAAGGTAGGCATACAGAAACACACAGATCCAGGAACCATTTATCTTAGTAAAAAAACGAATGGATTAGGATTACAGATTGTCTGCCCCCACCTCTATTTTTCATTAACCAGCTACCAACTCTCATAAAATCAACATTTTTGATTTATGACAGGATGTTGAGGACTACACTTATCTGTGGCATAAGGGCAAATAGTTAAAGTGAGTTCAAGATTATTCTGTCTTAGTGAAGTGGTGGTTTACTAAGCCAACGCTATTATTTTTAGTTCATAGCTATTTGTTTTACATTATATTAGCTTCTCCTTTTTCTAATTACATGTTACTTTGTAGGATAGGAGTGCACTCATGTGGAGGTCAGAGGACAACTTGTGGGAGGCAGTTTTCTACTTTTACCATAGGGGGTCCAAGATCACGTCCAGGTCACGTGAGTCCTGTTAATTACTTCTGAGGCAGCTTTATTTAAATCGCCGGAGGAAATACATCACAAACACGTGTTTCCCACAATCTCTGTTTTTAGTTTGGAATTCCGTTTTCTAACATTTCAAGCCACTGAGGCTGAAGTGACAATCAGGAAGCCATAACTAGGTCCTCTGTCTAAATACTCTGACTGTTAACTTGATATTCTTGAGGGACTCCTAACAGTGGGAGTGGGGCTGTCTCTGACTCTTTTGTCTGCCCTCAGGACCCTTCTCCTTCTATCGATTTGCCTCTTCCAGCCGTGATACGAGTGTATGTGCCCAGTCTTATTGCAACTTGTGTGTAACTTGTGATGCCAAGTTCAGTCGATATCCCTGGGAGGCCTGCTTTTTTTCAGAAGGGAAATGGAGAAGCAATGGATTTAGGGGAGGGGGAGACTGGGAGGAGTGGAGGGAGGGGACACTGCTCTGTCAGAAAGTACTGTATAAGAGAATAATTTTTTAAATGGCCTGTATTAGACCCGAATACAACATAGTGAATATAAAAATGGAATCGCATACATTAATTCCACATCTCCAAATTCAAACTGACCATCCCAAGGACCAGGAACAAGTCCCTAACTGCCCAGGTCTCAACAGGAGTCAGTCAAATTCTCTCTATTCGAACACTAAAGGCAGCCCAAAGTAAAATGATGTTAACCAATTAGGTTCAGGGCTTCTGTCTGCCTGTTTTTGTCAATTGTTATAATTCCACTCCTGCCTTACAACAGTAACTGTGAAGTGGCCAATCTGGTTTTTGTTTTGTTTTGTTTTGTTTTTGCCGTTTCACTGGCTTTCAGCCGGCCATTATTCATAAAGCTAACTTATTCTGCCTCAGTATATCAGAACACCCACTTTATGGCTGTTGCCCAATTCTAGATTTACACACAAAACAATTACTCTATGAAAATTCTAATTTTGTGTCCTGACACCCTTACGGACATGTTTTCTTTAACCCTGCAATTTGTTTGTGGGGACTTAAAGGGCAGGATAGAAATGCCAGCTCAACCATCAGGAAAGAAGCCAAAGATCTGACCTTGCTGCAAACAAAACAAAGGAAGCAACAGTGGGGAGGGGAGTCAGGACAAAAAGGGAATTTAGGAAGTGAGCTAATAAAGAGTAAAAAGAGAAAAGACAAAAGGTGCAGTGCCTTGGGGTAGGGATGGGGCACAGTCAGACAGCGCTTGTTTAAAGGTGCCCTAGGCCAGAAAGCAGCGGCTTGAATCCCATCCCTTATTAAACCTTTGCATTTGTTCACTTTAATGTAAATTTAGACGAAGCTGCGTTTCTTGCCCAGTCTTTCAAGACATGATACTTGGATAAGATAATCCAAAGGAAAATTAAAATTTAAAATTACATTAATCTCTTCAGGTTAGGCTAAGGTGTCTTATCCCAATCTTCTTACAGAAAAGCCTCCACGCAATCTCCAGTTTAGAGGGAAGGCATAAATATAGCTCGAAGTTTCCAAATAAATCTAATTGACCTATTTTGTTGTTGTTTCCTTTTAACAGAAGCCCCCAGCTTGGGAGGGGTTAATTATAGTTTCACACAAGAAATGGCTACATTTAAATTTTGAAGAAACTCCCAAAAATGTTCAATTTATGAGCTTGGAGGCCAAGGCACAGAAGCAGCTGGCCACTCACCCCACCCCCGAGGCCCAGAGCCAGACTAGAGGAGGATTCCGTTGTTGGCGTCACAGGAGACTGGCGCTGCAGGGGGCCTGAGGAGGGCAGCGTCACCGCTCCCAAGGACAGAAGCCTAGTGAGCGAGTTAGAACCGCCCACAGAATGGGTGGGGCAGGGAGCCGCGCGGGCGGGGCTAGCTGACGGCTTCCGACTTCCGGCTTAGGAACTACTTTTCCGGTCCGCCCGGTTCCTCTCCTCCGCCCGCGCTGTTCCCCGTTGGCTTTCCCAGAAATTGAACAGTGGACCCACCTCCGGGGTTGGATGGGGTCCAGCCCTAGAACTCGCTAAGCCCAGCGTATGCTCTCTGGCCGAAAAGCCGCGATCTTTCCTAGCTGAGGCTGAGGACACTGAGGTTACTTGTCTGCCGCTCCGTAGCTAGTTGGGTGGAGGGGAAAAAAAAAAAGAGTTGCCTGCCTCCCCAGTTCCCTCTCGCACAGCGCGGCTGTCCTTTCCAGTGCCCTATCGAGTTCTGGTGACGAAGGTGTTACCAGGGTCCCGCAAACCTTGTAAACATCTTCATAATATCTTTACAAAATTAACTTGTCCCAGAACATTTACTGGTTTTCCTATCAAGAAGATAAAGAGCATGTGATGTCACCGCCATGGCATTTTGAAAGTTCCAAGGTTTTAATGGAGAGCAGAAACAGCTTTCTCTCCCACAGTACACGTTGGGACCGAGTGTCCACAAATCCCATACAACACTCTAGGAAATAACATGTTTTGCCAATATGATAGCCTGACATCCAAGTGTCAAGATTTTAAGTTTAAAGCTGAGCCAGACTGACTACCTATAGTAAAATTGACATTGTAAACGAGTCAATACAGTCCCTATAAATAAATATATATTTTTTGTTTTGTTTATCTCTGGATGTCTTGGAACTCGCTCTGTAGACCAGGCTGGCTCGAACTGAACTCAGATCTAGCATGCCTCCGTCTCCCACGTGCTGGAATTAAAGGCTCCTGCCATCATTAACTGACTGAAATCCTAAAATTTAGGTGTAAGCTGTTCTTATATCTAAGTACAAAAGAGTAATCCAGCCAGCACTCCACTGGGAACACTAACTAGAAACCCGGTGGCTTTTGAGAACCCAATGACACACATGAAAGCATTGTGAACTATAAAAGCAATTTTGTGCATATTCCAATGTACTCAGTGTTTATTGACTGGTGAAAATTCTTCTTTGGGATGGTTTGGAGGTACAACAGACAGCAGCATCTGCTTCTATGGTATGTCTGTAACACTATAAAGAAACATAATATCCATCACCAATGCAAAACTTTTCTCTAGGGAGGTCAATGTTACAGTGTTTACAATTAAGTCCAACTAAAATTTCCTACAAAGTACCCTCTGATGTGTTTTCAGAAATTCTTTCCCTTAAGTTACAAAATGAGTATTGTTCATTGTGATGTCACAGTCCTCCCAAAGCTTTAAGGTTAACCAAGTTGCTGTCCCAAAAAAAGAACCTGGGTGGGAATCAGGAAGAACATTTTAGAAACATGCTATGTTACTACCCAAGTCAGTGACTGCCATATCAGAATCCTTCATTTTGCAAAGTTTAAACTGAACAACCAAAAATTTTTAAAATTAACCCTATTAACAGAATCTTAAACATTTCTACATTCTCTTTCCATAAGCTCAACCAACAGAGGAAAGATGAAAGGAGTCAGCCTGTCAAATCTGTAATAAATAATTTACGTGTAACATGGACTAATTAAGGAAGAGTAAAGAAGCCAACTCCTCTCCTTTTATTGATGGACAGATCTCTAGATTAACATATACAGCAATTAAGCATATCTCTTAACTAGATTGGTTGTTTAGAGGCTTTGGGGATTTTTAAAAAAGATAATCCTTGTAGGCTTCAAGGTAAGTATAGACCTTTGTAGAAGCTTGATTATATTCTCAAAGCACCAGGTTGTGCTTTGAACCCAGGTTGGAGAGAATCTCGATCTAAGTCAGTGGTTTCTCAACCTTCCTAATGCTACAACCCTTTATTATATAGTTTCTTCATGTTGTGGTGAATCCCCAACCATAAAATTATTTTCATTGCTACATCATACTGTAAGTTTGCTATTGTCATAAATTATAATCTAATATCTCTATTTTCTGATGGTTTTAGGCAACCCTGAAAGGGTTGAGACCCACAGGTTAAGAACCACTGCCCTAAATCCTCTCATGAAGAATGAATTATAAATACAGTCCACAGGGAGACTGTAAATGAGGCTTGATCTGACCTTAGGTGAAACTATTCATGGTAAAAGGATATTTTTGTCACCCACATGTGCAGATGGCCAAAACTCCTGTAGAACATGGGCTTCAGTCCTTTATGGAGGTAGAAATGGCTTCCCAATCCACAAGGGAAACCAGGAAGTCTAGTCATTCAGCTGGAAACCATCAGGTCCCACAAGGTGTGGAGAGAACAAAGTCCCAAAAGCTGTCCTCCGACATCCACTCTCATGCCATACCATACCATACCATGCCTGACACACACACACACACACACACACACACACACACACACACACACACATTAAAATGTAAAAAAAAAAAAAAAACTATGTCACACCGAAAAAGCATGCCACAAATAGTTAATTTTGACAATGTAACGGCACCAGAGTAGTGTGATGACTCAACAATTAAAACTGCTTGCTCTGCAAACATGAAGACCTGAGTTGAGCCAGGCAGTGGTGGTCCAGAGCTTTAATCCCACCATTCCGAAGGCAAAAACAGGCAGAAGTAGGCAGATCTCTGAGTTTAAGGCAAGCTTGGTCAAGAGAGTCCAGGGCTGCCAACTTAACACATAATATCCTGTCAGCTGATGGAAACCATGTAGACAGGCACACACTATCTTTGTAGTCCTGAAAAACTTATTTAATCATAGGGAAACAATCAACCAAATCCAAATCGATAGCACTGCAGACACATTCACTTCAAATGGATTTTTTATGTACTCAAATATATAACAAAATAAATTAAGGAACTCCTTGTTGGGGTTCAGCAATCGCCACACAAACCATAAGAACACCACTCTCAGTTCACCAAGAATAGTTTATTGAACCCACACCCTAATACTGATCCTATCAGGAACACAAAAAGGGATCAGGAACCTAATTGTGGTGCCGGTCTGTTCTCAGGGCAGGCCTATAAAGGAAAAAATAACCCACAAAAACCACGGTGAGCTCATGCACAGGTGCAGGAAGTTGCCCACTGGTCGGCTCTGACTCGAGCTATTTTAGACATAACGATTCATATTGACCTTTGTTTCGATGGGTCCTGCATAAAGCTTTGTGGAATTTCTTAAGATTTACAAACCTCCTACAGAACATACTGAACATGACAGGGGATGTGGTCAGCATGATCCTGCTCCGAGTCAAGTTATTCTTCTGTGTACCATGACTGGCAGGCCTGCTACAGCAACAGTATGAAATAGTTGGCAGGCATGGAACAAAACGGCTACAGCTATGTCAGAGAGGGTGAGGGTAGACCTCAACACTCCTCTAAAGTGAATGGCGCATAGGGAATTGTTTGTTTGAAGAACATCATCACTGAAGAGTTCATTATTTCTGGTTTTATGTTTAAATGTTCAAAATTATAATGTTCATTAGATTTCCAGAGTTATTGTTTCCAGTAAGAAAATGAAATATAAAAAAAAAAAAACCTTCGGGGCTGGAGAAGTGGCTCAGCGGTTAAGAGCACTGACTGCTCTTCCAGAGGTCCTGAGTTCAAATCCCAGCAACCACATGGTGGCTCACAACCCTCTGTAATGGAATCCTCTCCTTGTGTGTTGAAGACAGTGACAGTGTACTCATAAAATAAATAAACAGATCTTTAAAAAAAAATGTGAAAGCTTTAAAAAAAAAAACAAACCTTCAAATAGCCTAATTCTTTACCATTTCTTTAGTTTCTGGGTTTTCCACCCATTTTTGTTTAATTTTTCAAGACAGGGTTTCATTGTATAGCCCAGGCTATCCCAGAACTCACTCAGTAGACCAGGTTCACCTCGAACTCACATAAATCTGCCTGCTTATGCCTCCCAAGAACTGGGGCTAAAGGCGGGTGACACCACTTGCCCAGCCTCCTCTCCCTTTTTCTTCAGGGAAATTCTCCTCGTGGTGAATGTATTTTCATAAAAGAAAGCCTAGGCGAGAGAGATGAATCCGTGGGTGTGGCTTTCTGCGCTTTAATGCTCTTGTCCTAGCTGTCTGGGAGTCAGGCTTCCACTAGCAGCCTTCAGATGAAGATGTAGACCTCTCAGCTCTGCTTCCATCATGCCTGCCTGGATGCTGGATGCTCCCACCTTGATGATAACAGACTGAACCTCTGAACCTGTAAGCCAGCCCCAATTAAATGTCTTTAAAAGACTTGCCTTGGTCACAGTGTCTGTTCACAGCAGTAAAACCCTACCTAAGACAGTGGGTAAAGGGGTTTGCCCCAAATGCCTACCTTTCTGGTTCCATTCTGGAGTCCATGTAAAGGTAGGGTTGGGGCCTTCCCTGACAGAATAGCTGTAGTGATTTTGATCCATGCCTGCCAGTCATTGATGCAGAAAAATAGCTTGATTCACAACGAGGTCATACTGACCAAATACGATATTATGTTCTGTATATTCTGAAGTTTGTTGATCTGAAGATATTCTACAACCATAAGTTCTGCTTAGGGCCAATCAGAATAAATGTCAGTTAAAACTGTTCTGTCTAGTCAGTCAAACTAGCTTGAGTCAGAGCTGACCACTGGGCAGCACTTCATGTGCACTTGCACATGAGCTCATTGTGTGTTTTTTTGTTTTGTTTTTTGGGTCTTTTTTCCTTTATAAGCAAGCTGATCCTGAAAAATGTTTGAGGTCAGTCTTAGCTCCTGGGTCTATGCTGTGACCCTGATCAATTAGTCTTGGGGTTAATAAACAGGGCCAGTCAATGAACCAGCCCTGTTTAACTGAGGCCTGAGTCTGAATTGTTTATAGTTTGTGTGATGATTCCTCAACTTCAACAGGTAAAGGGAGTAATCAGTTTGTACTCTGACCTCTGACCTCTACACACATGCCATTGTATACCCCCTACACACACACACACACACACACACACACACACACACACACACACACGCAAAGAAAGAAGAGAAGGAAGAGGAGGAGAAGACGTCTCAAAAACAAAGAAACCAGGACTTTTGTTTGTAAGATTCCATGAAAGGATGAATTCCTTATCCTAACTTTGATAAGGATCATCCACCACACATCAATGGCCTACTCTTAATTACCCTAACCAACCTTTCAATGATCCCCTTAGCTGTGTTTAATGGATTTTGAAATGCCACGCACTAGAAGTGAAAGCTGACGTATGTATCATGAGATTTCCACAGGCTATGCTGAGACAAATAGCACCTCTGGCATATAAGTGGTTGTTGCTGTAAAATTATAAAAAATGCTTTCTTTTACCCTGCACTAGGTCGGGCACCTTGGTGTCCCAAGATAATCTAGTAGATATCTTCATCTCAGTCAGCAAAGCATCTCACCCGCTTTGCTCTAGCCCATATCACACGGCCGATGGCAACAATCTCTCTACCCATCTAGTTCCCAAGGCAGGTTTCCACCATGACAGACATACACATCCCAATTTCGTGGCAGGCTAACATGTCTAGCCACCACACACTCTCTTGAACTCAAATTGCCACATGAAAGAACACACAACACAATAACCTCTGATCCCATTGATGATATATAATTGCTCATCTAGACACACAAAGCCCTGTACACATCCATCCCTTAAGAAAATTCATAACAACCCGTAAGTGTGTGGGGAGGAATCTTAACACCCGCCTCCGTGATCTCTCAGCTGCTTCTTCCCTCTTCCCATTCCAGTCTCCCCCTCTTCCCTCAAACTTTTCCCATGTCAACAGAACAGAGTAAAGAATGTTGCACAGGAGAAGACAAAGTGTGTTCAGTCTTTCAAAGCTCTGAGTTCAAGTTCCAGTAACGCACAGTCAGTAGCTCTGCACTTATCCCCTTTCTTCTTTCCCCTCATCATGGTTTCAGAAAAAGTCTTGGGGCTGACACATATTCTGAAATAAGCACTGTGGGGAGATGACCGGCAGGAGGTATGGGTAGGAACTGGGGAAAAGGGCAGCTTCATCCAAACCACATTCACTAAATATAGATATCGGGTATCCCCAGGGGAAAACTGAAGAAGGAAGTCAAGATTCCAGGCAGACAAAATAACATGTCCACTACATTTCTCAACAGATCCAGAGATTGCTTACCTCAAATCTGCTCTGTTTTCTGCCTAAAATTTCCCTCCATATTTGTCCTGATGACGAATGCCTTATATGTAATCTTAAAAAAAACAAAAACAAAAACAAAAAACCCTGCACCATACAGTATCTAACACCTTTGCTTCTCAACAAAATTACTTTATCCTTTGAGTCATTTTTGTGTCTTTTACCAATTTCTATTAAACAGCATTAGAAATGTTCAGAACCATTAATTTACATATAGTTATAGCTACATATCTACACACAATATGCATATAGAAGTAGAGGAGTTTTAATCTAGCAAAATGGCTGCTCTGGCAAGGGATCACCTCCAAAGACCTTATAGGTCTGTGTGATCCAGCTGGAATGACACACCTTCTGGCTGGAATATAGACATGCCCTCAGAACATCTTTTAATCCCAAACAACAAAGGTAGTTTGTGAGGAAGCAGCCATGTTTGAAACTGAGGTCTAATTGAGGAGCAGAGAAAGTAATAATCAGAGAAAGGTCTGACAGAATGCACTAGAGGTAGAGTATGCCCAACTCTTTCGAGGACAAGAAAGAGAGACTACTTAGGACAGCAAGTGGCTTGGGGAGGGGATGGGGGTGTCAGTGTGGAGAGCTTTTGGGGCCACTTCTAAGAATTTGGCAGGAATTTGACACTGAGCTAGGACCAGGAATTAGGTTCAAGGTAAAGACAGCTGAGGAATGTGTGGGGTATTCTGATTCCTTTTATCTTAGTCATTCTGTAAGCCCCCCCAACACAGAGACTTTGTCTGTCGCCTTGTTTGAGTACTTTGATCTAAGAACTGACCCTACTTGTGTGTACCCAGAATGGTGTAAAAGCAGACTGGGAAAAAATGAAGGTGCTTCAGCTTCAGCACTGGCTGGAGTCATGTTATAATGTTGTCTAATTGTCTTTTCTTTCTTTAACCCTCGCTCCTTCCCATGAGATTCTTTTGACTGACTGAGCTGGCTTGGTCAGGGATAGTTTTGCAAAGGCAAGTTACGAGTGAAGACAGAACAAGCCAGAGAATGAGAAGGAGCCAGAAGATTAGAACAGATCGCCAGAGTTAGTTTGAGGCCAAGTAGAGCGATTCAGTTAAAAGCTGAGAGAAGTCAGTTGAATCACTCAGCTTGGAGAGGAGTTTTAAGCCAGAATAGCTGAGTTGGACCAGCCAGAGTTCACAAAGAACTAGAAAGAGAGAGCTTATTCAGTAGTAAGCCTCTAAGACAACAATTATATCTGGCAAATAGAAGTTAATTTTACACACACACACACACACACACACACACACACACACACACACACACACGCTCAGGGGTAGAATACTGGCTGAAAGTTACCCTCTGACCAATACCAGCACACAATGGTACTGTACACATACCCCTGAAAATATGTTCATTTAACTTGGGAATTGAATTCAGTTCATTACATTTAGTGGCCAAGTACCATTATCCTACACCATGTCATTGGCCCCTGACAATTTTTTAAATCCCACATTTTCACTGATAAGAAAGAAATCATAATGAGCTGTGGCATGCAGACAGACATCAGATTTTTTCCCCTACTCTCTGATTTTCTTTTTTTAAGCAATACAGACACTGAAAGAATTTTTATGGTATAAACTTGAACTTCCCAGAAAAAAGAAAAGCCACACCCATGTTAGACTATAAAAGGCTGAATGATGATGGGTCAGAACTTGGTATTTTTACAGAGTTAGAACATCGTGCATACAGAGCTAAATTATTTTGAGATATATTTAGCCCACTTAACAGCCATTCTTTGCTCGCCCTCCTGACCTAACATCCTTAATCTTATGTGTGAATGTTTGACTGCATGTGGTTATGTACACCAGGTATGTATGACTGCAGAGGCCAGAAGAGCAGGCAAGACTCTCTTCTCAAACTAGAGTTTGAGGTGGTTGTGAGCTACCATGTGAACCTTTGGCCTCTGAAAGTGCAACCAGTGCTCCCAACTACTGAGCCATTATGCTGGCTAGCTTTACGTCAACTTGACGCAAACTATAGCTATCTGAGAGGAGGGAACTTCAGAATGTCTCCATAAACTCTGGCAGTAGGTAAACCTGGAAGGCATTTTCTTAATTAGTGATTGATGGGGGAGGGCCCATTGTGGGTGGGTGCCATTCCTGAGCTGGTGATCCTGGGTTCTGTAAGGAAGCAGACTGAGCAAGCCATGAGGAGCAAGCCAGTAAGCAGCACCCCTCCATAGCCTCTGCATCAGCTCCTGCCTCCAGGTCTCTGACCTCTTTGAATTCCTACCATCACTGCTTTTAATGATGAGTAATGAGGATGTATGAGTAAAATAAACCCTTTCCTCCCCAACATGCTTTTGGGCATGGTGTTTCATGATAGCAAAGGTGACCCTAACTAAGACAGCCACCTATCTCCAGTCCCTGGCCTGACATCTTCTTGACAATAAGGTAAAACTTTCGAAGTGTATTCTTAACAAACCACTAACTTCTACTAAAGTATCTGCAACCTGAAACAGTGTTTCCACTGGGAGTGCAACCCACCTACTTGAGCTCTCCACAAATATATTTGGTCAATGCATTTATAACTTTGTTTTGGAACTGCTATAATGTATCAGCTTCCGTGGTGGCATATGTATGAGTCTGTTCTTGGATGTCTTGGTTAGGATTATAATTTCTCTGTTGAAACACCATGCCCAAAAGAAGTTGAGAAAGAAAGAATTTATTTGGATATATCCTGAGTCGGTCAACTGAGGGAAGCTACAGCAGAAACTCAAGTTGGGGAGAACCTGGAGGCAGGAGTTGATGTTGAGGCCATGGAGGAGTACTGCTTACTCGCTTGCTATATATGGCTTGCTCAGTGTAGTTTTACAGAACCTGGGACTGCCAGCCTAGAGCTGGCACAGTCTACACTGGCTGGGCCCTCTCCCACCAATCACTAATTAAGAAAATTTTACAGAGACATTCTCTCAATTGAGGCTCCCTCCTCTCAGATAACTATAGTTTGTGTCAAGTTGACATAAAACTAGCCAGCACAGTGGGTCACATTTGGCTCAGAATAAACTCTCTCTTAACAACTTTTGAGTGTGGAGTTGTGTTTTGCACTAACAATGTCATGTTGACCGAATATTTGTTAAGGCTAATGATAATGTAGGCTTGCATTTTTGTCTCGAAGTTTCATGTGAGTAGCAATTATCTTTATAAGATTTTATTATCCTTTATACTAGGTTGCAAGAATTGTTCCTTCACATGTGGTTGCTGGGAAAGTTTAAGGATTGTATAAAGTATACAAAGAAAACCACGAATGCTTTCTTCTCTCCCACCTCCATTCCAGAATATTGGTTTGGCTGTTGTTC
This sequence comes from Rattus rattus, assembly GCF_011064425.1. Taxonomy (NCBI): domain Eukaryota; kingdom Metazoa; phylum Chordata; class Mammalia; order Rodentia; family Muridae; genus Rattus; species Rattus rattus. The sequence continues at coordinate 89,750,863 of NC_046156.1, forward strand.
TGAAGACTGAATCCAGGCCTCAGCTACTCTTATTACTTCGCTATTTTTTTAAAATATATATGAGTACACTGTAGCTGTCCTCAGACACACCAGAAGAGGGCATATGATCCCATTACAGATGGTTGTGAGCCACCATGTGGTTGCCGGGAATCGAAAGACCAGAACCTTTCCCTAAAACACAAACAACCAATTTATCACATTTTTGGTTTGTATAGTATCTTACTTACTATGGCGAAACACCATGATGAAAAACAACTTGGGAAGGAAAGAGTTTATTTGGCTTACACTTCCACATCATAGTCCATCAAGAAGGGAGTCAGGACAGGAATTCAAAGCAGGGCAGGAGTCTGGAGGCAGGCACTCATTCAGAGGCCATGGAGGAGTGCTGCTCACTGGTTTGCTCCTCATTGCTTGTTCAGTGTCTTAGGGTTTTATTGTTGTGAAGAGACATCATAATCATGTACATGACTCTTACAAAGAAAAACATTTAACTGGGGCTGGCTTACAGTCTCAGAGGTTTAGCCCATTATTGTCATGGTGGGAAGCATGGCAGTGTGCAGGCAGACATGGTGCTGGAGAAGGAGCTGAGAGGTCTATATCTTGATCCGCAGGCAGCAAAGCGATACAGACACACTGACCATGTTTGAGCATATGAGACCTCAAAGCCCACCCCGAAGTGGCACAGGTCCTCCAATACCACCACACCTACTGCAACAAGGTCATGTCTCCTAATAGCCGTTCTATTGGCTTATGGTGTGTGTGTGTGTGTGTGTGTGTGTGTGTGTGGTGTGTGTGTGTGTGTGTGTGTGTGTGTGTGTGCCATTTTTATTCAAACTATTCAGTCTGCTTTCTCATAGAACCCAGGACCACCAGCCCAGGGGTGGCTCCACCCACAATGGGCAGGTTCCTCCCCCATCAATCACTAATTCACTAATTAAGAGAATGCCTACAGACATGGTCTGCAGCCTGATTTTATGGAGGCATTTTATCAGTTTCCCTTCTCTTAGATGACTCTAGCCTGTGTCAAACTGACAAAACTAGCCATCATACACAGTACATTATACTCCTTAAAGAAAGAATTGTATCCATCACTATCTCCCCAATGCCCAGACCAGAGCCTTGCACGTACTTGTCAATAAATAAGATTTTAAAAATTGATGAATGAATTTTTCACAGCCAGCAATCCAAAAGTCCCTGGAGCCACAGTAGGCATTAAATCCTGACCATTAGGTGGGTAATTTTTATTTCCTAGGATAAAAAAGGTAAGTGTATTTGTGTATTCTGACTTCACCTGACAACCTTTGGGAGTTTACTGTTGATTTTCAACGACACAGTCATGGTTATTCATGGTAATAAGTTTCCCAGGAAAAATCAGAAACTTTAGTTGCTCTTCACGACATCCTTTTACAGGTGAAAAAAAGTTTAAGGAATTGCCTATATTAAGTAATTTGCTTAAACTCTATAAGCTATTAAACAACAGTGCTTTTTACTCGGTGAGTATTTTCAAGCCCGGCTCTTTACTTTTCTGTATTGACAAGAAATAGCAAAAATATAAAGTAAAATAAAATAAATTATTGGGTGTAGTGGTACACATATTTAATCCCAGGATTTGAGAGGCAGAGGCGGGCAAAAAACCTGTGAGTTCGAGGCCAACATGGTCTACAGAGATAGTTCCAGAACTGCTGTGGGGAGACAGAGAAACCCAGTCTGGAAAAAATAAACAATCCCAAAACAAACAAGCGAGAAATGGAGAAAAATCTAGAAGCATGTAAGTTTTACGTTTTGTTTGTGTTTACTTCCTGTTTCCTTTTCCTGAGACTGGAAGAGGGGGTTGTAGCTCAGGTTGGCCTGTATCTTATGTGGAGTGGAGGGTGACCTTGGACTCCTGGTCCTCTTGCTGTCTCCACCTCCGAAGTTTTGTTTGCAAGCATGTACCAGCATGGCTGGCTGGCCCAGTTTTTTAAGACAGAGTCTTAGACGTTACCCTAGGTCGGCATCAACAGTCTCCAGTCTCAGTGTCTGAGTGTTGGAATTGTGGGCAAATGCCAGAGTCTTGTTTTGTTTTAATTTAACCACAATGTAATAGCCTTTGTTTATAAGACAACAAATTCACAGGTATAAGAATTAGGACCTAAAAATATGGAGGCCAACTTTCTACCTATTAAATTCACCGTCACCCAGGCCTGAGAGACGGCTCAATAGTTAAGAGCACACACTGTTGTGGGCCTGGGAATTTTGTTATCAAAACAATTCCAGAGGACCTAAGTTCAGTTCCCAGCAACCACATCAAGCAGCTCATAACTCCCTGTACCTCCAGCTTCAGGGGGATCTGACCTCTGACTTCCACAGGGGAACCTACACTTACATGCACGCACGCACACACACACGCACACACACACACACGCACACACACACGCACACACACACGCACACACACACACACGCACACACACACACACATTACTTTTTCTGTCAAGTTGACACAAACTTGTATCACAGAGAGGAGGGAGCGTCCATTGAGAAAATGTCTCCGTAAGATCTGGCTGTGGGCAATTTCTTTGTTTGTTTTTCTTTTTCTTTCTTTCAGAGCTGGGGACCGAACCCAGGGCCTTGCGCTTGCTAGGCAAACGCTCTACCACTGAGCTAAATCCCCAACCCTAGGCAATTTCTTAATTAGTGATTATTTGTGGGAAGGCCCAGCCAAGGCCCAATAGTACCACCCCTGGGTTAGTGGTCCTGGCTTCTATAAGAACCTATAGGTCCTATAAGAAAGCAGGGGGAGCATGTCACAAAGGAGCAAGCCAGTAAGCAACACATTCCTCCCACGGCTACTGTAAAAATTCCTGCCTCCAAGTTCCTGTCCCGTTTAAGTTTCTATCAGGACTTTCTTCAATGATAAACTATGATATGTAAGCAAAATAAACACTTTCCTCCCCAGGAGGAATGTTTTTGGCTGTGTTGTTTTAGCAGAGTAACAGAAAGTCTAAGACATAGACATAATTAAGACAATAAAAATACATCTAAAGACATTAACACTGATAATTTCAAGAAGCAGATGCTATTTTATATACATGTAAAATATAAACTTTCTAAATGCTAAGATGTGTGTATACATGTGTGTGTATACAGATACTTACTAAAGATCTAGTCCACCTAATTTACTCAAGATAATGTATTGATTCGTAGCTGATTGAACAGGGCACAAACATCACAAGGCATGGGCATCTATAGAGTGGCTCGCAGTTTCATTCCAAGACTCACTGGCTTTTTTCCCTATTCACAGTAAGTAGGCATTTTACCATTGATCTACATCCCAAGTCTGATCACAGGCTTCAGACGATGCTTACAGGTATTGATGAACTATTAAGAATAAGTATTAATTTTCATATGAAACAGCTTTCTTTTAAAATTCTTAAAATGCTGCTGCTCATAGGCCCGTCAGTGGCTGACGTTTCACAGTTTCATAAGACAGTGCCTTAAATCCAAAGGAGTAAAGAAGCAGAGCCTGTCAGCACTGTATGCAGTTGGGGTGTGTGATTTGCTACGAACAGGACTGACTTTACATTTGTCAAGGATGCTATCTTACCCCCATTTAACCTGCGGGCCTGAGCTACACGGGTGGTGGTACCCTTCTCCATCCTGCAGGCTTTTATTCAGTCTACTTTTCTCGGCACACATGACTGACTCTCACTGGTTGTCTCGCTCAGAATTAAGTGACAACTGACCTTTATTCCTCGTTTTAGAGATGGCTGGCTTCAGTCTGGTGGGCCACATTCAACAGAAAAAAACTTGATTGTGGCTTTTCTCTTTTTACGGGGCCTTTGGGATAGAGATGCTAGTGAAGTTTTATCTTTGTTTGCAGAACTGAAAGTCACCATGTGTCCTAGGGCTGTAGCAACAAATGGCCACCACGTAGGGGATCAAAGGAATACACATTTGTTTACTGTCTAGGGTTAGGTCTCCAAACTTCACTAGGCTGAAACCAAAGTGTCCCAAGGCCAGATTTCCTAATGTGGTCATGCCCTGAAGCTGTCTTCCTACTCATGAACCGACCAAAATCCAAACTAGATGGACAATTTCTGACATTAAATGCCCCAAAGAATGGACAAATGTTTGTCAAAAATAAACACTTGGACTTGATGATATTAATTCTAATCTAGCTCTAAAAACAGCTTGGTGGAATCAATGGCTTGGCAGCTTATCAAAACCAGGCACCTTACCTCTTGGGCACACACATTTATAGATATACCTCCAAAACTGCCCCCATAGCCTGTCTGTGCTCAAAGTCCAACACTTCTATTTTTTGGAGTTGAAGCCTTCTCCAGAGGGCAAGCAGCAATACCAGCAGGCCTCCTGTCGGAGTGGAGGTTGTGGCCTTACTATAAGGACACAGAATAGAGCAGATGTGGAGCCCCGACAGCTATACTACAAAACACTACAAAGAGAAGACCATGGGATGAATGGGGCCTGGAGCTTTCTACTTCATATTCATAGTCTGGAAATGATCCAGTCTGGGGGTCTTGATTGGATTTTCTCTGCCAGTTTTAAAGAGCTAAAAGGCAGAAAAAATCCTAGAGGCAACAGGTAGCAACAGGAAATCTCAATCACCTCAGAGTCAACAGTTAAAGGCAGAAGTTTATTGGGGGGTGAGGGACGCATCCAGACAGCAGACACACAGAGAAAAAGATCCTCTGCAAAGCAAAAAGGATACTCTGAAGATGAAGTCTCTTCTTGGGGTATAGGAGTTCTAAGGCCTCTAAAGAGTCAACCCTACTTTAGGGTTGGTCAGTCTGAAGAAGATGGAAAGGTTGATTGGTCTGAAACATGTGACTTGTCCTAAATAGGCCTTGAATTTGTTGAGTCAGTCCATCAGTAGGAGACAAAGGCTGCTAGGCTTTTGTCTCAAGTCCAGAGGTTGAGGAAGAATTTGGCCATCTTGGAAATTCCATGACTTTTACTTAGCCATAACGCCTCTGTCTCCCTACCAAGGAGTCTAACTCTCACGATGACAGCACAGAACTGAATGTTTTTGGTCATGAAACTAAAGGAATAATTTTAATTCATGAAAGAAGATAGCAAGAGTAAAGGTGATCTCCACCAATCATGGGTTCAGTCCCTGAGACCAACATGGTTGAAGGAAAAAACCAATTCCTATAAGCTGCCCTAGGCCTTCACATGCTTGCTCTGGTGTGCACAAACACACAAATAAATACAACAAAAATCAGTCATATGGTTAGTTAACTTGTGTGGTCTATGCCCTGGTTTCTGCTGCCTTAGAAATTTGACTCTGAGACTCACATTCTACCTGATGTCCTTTATCATGACTTTTCCCTCCCTCCTTCCTTCCTTCCTTCCTTCCTTCCTTTCTTGGCACCTATTGGTTACCTAAACACTCTTCTAGGAAGTCCTTCATTTGGAGCTTAATTTCATTTTATTTTAGGCCCTTTTTGTGGTGTGTTATTAAATTCCTGTAGTATAATAGTGAATGAATGATTACTGAAGGGGTTGGGGATTTAGCTCAGTGGTAGAGTGCTTGCCTAGCAAGTGCAAGGCCCTGGGTTCGGTCCCCAGCTCCGGAAAAAAGAAAGAAAGAAAGAAAGAAAGAAAGAAAGAAAGAAAGAAAGAAAGAAAGAAAGAAAGAAAGAAAGAAAGAAATGATTACTGAAGAAATAAAAGTACCAATATTTGTTTTAGAACTTAAAAACTAATATTTAAATGATAGCCAAAAGACACACTTGCCAGAATGCTGCATCTAATGTCATGAGAGCCATTTAAACACAGGGAATAAGATACTTTAGTACCTCAGGAAAGCCATTAGTCTTTCTGGTATCATCTGAATTCCACCTGTCTTAAAGCAGTAAAAATGTAACTTTCACTAAATTTCCTCTGAGACACATAGAACTCTGGTTGAACTAATAGGATCCCTGTCTATAAAGATAAGCAAGGCTGGGTGTGGTGGCTCAGGCCTCTAACACCAGCACTTGGGAAGCTAAGGCAAGATAGCTGCATCATGGCCAGCCTGGGCCACAGTAATAAATGATAATAGTAATAACAGTAGAATATTATGTGTGTATACACACATTTATACTTATTCGATTCAGTCATTTGCCTCCCAACAGCCTCGCTTGACTGGACTTGTTTCCACTGATGTTTTCTGTGAATAACATATGTCTTTACTCTTCCCTGAATCTTGATAATTCTAAATAAGCCTTGTCTTTCCACGGTTTAACATGGCTGTTTTGGAAGTGGATAGTAATTTGGAAACAAAACTTTCTCCATTGATAACTTACAAACAATGTAATGTTTTTTTCCAAACTTAGATTATATCATAGAAAGAATATGACAGTTACTTGACAAACAAAACCTCGTATAGTCATTGGCCCATCACCTCCTCTGGATTAGTCATGAATGATACTTTAGTGACGTAATGAGGAACAAGTATTTATAACATGTTGAGCCATCTCTTCCTATGGTAGGGACGAAGGTCCTTGTGCTCAAAGATAAGCAACAGGGTAACCAGGAATGCTTTGTTTTTTCAAGACAGGGTTTCTCTGTGTAATCCTGGCTGTCCTGCGTCTTGTTCTATAGACTAGGCTAGCCTCAAACTTAAGAGATCCACCTGCCTCTGCCTCCCAAGTGCTGGGACTAAAGAAAGGTGTGTACCACCACCTCCAGGTAGAAACCAGTAACCTTAATCACAGAGTTGTTCCTTCAAAAGAAGGCGTGTATAATTTGTTACCCACCCAGAAGGCTGGAAGCAGATGTCACTAACAGTCTGGTGACCTTTTCTGCTGGGTGGCCAAGACCACATCAAATCTTCTTCCAGACTCTTATCATGAGCATGTCATCTACAGAACTGATCATTATGGTAGGTGTCAATGTAGTCAATCTATATGGATTCTATGTCACATGTACTTTACAAAGTATTGATAAAGTCACACCTTAAACTTTATTGTCCACATGGGATTGAGTTAAATATCACCAAGAAAATTTTCACCAAATTGTGCTGTGCCTAAAATATGCCTAGATTTGGTGGTGCAGCTATCTGAATCAGTTCTGCTGATGAGGACCCATATTCCTGTAAGTAACCCTCATAAAACTCATTGGTTCACCCAGTTGTTCTTTGGTGGTATCCATACTTTGGTCTGTGGAGGTTCCCTATCTTTGGTGAGTAGTTGATGTGTCTAGTGTCTCACTAGGAAAAGTTTTGTCCCACGACATACCTCTTCCCTGGACTTGTGTCTCCTGTGCTTTCACAGGTTTGGATAAGAAATGCCTGCCACACATGGATCCCGGGAAGATCTTGTCCTTTAGCTAGTGGCACTGAGAGGTGATTTAATCACAAAGGCACATACCTCGTAGATGGGTTAATCCCCTAATGAGGTCATAGCTGGACAAGCAGTTAGGAGTTGGTGACCTCCTTGAGGAATACAACCTCTGTGTATATTCCTCCTTGAGGAACACGACCTCTAGGTATACTCCTCCTTGAGGAACACGACCTCTGGATATAGTCCTCCTTGAGGAACACGACCTCTGGATATATTCCTCCTTGAGGAACTCGACCTCTGGATATATTCCTCCTTGAGGAACGTGACCTCTGGATATATTCCCTCTTCTTTCTGTCGGTGGCAAGGGATTTGGTTTTACCAAGTTCCCACACCATAAAGTTCTGCCTATACAGGGGCCACATGGCTGTAGCCTGAAACCTCAGAGACCATAAACCAAAATAAATACTCATTGTAAATTTTCTACCCGGTGTCAGTGACAGAAAGCTATTACAATCATAAACTTTTTGTTTTCTGAGATTTTTGTTGAGTACTGGTATTCCTGCTCTACACAGGGGCTTTGGTTTTTTTTTGGGGGGGGGGACGACTTTGTTTCGTTTTGAAGATTTTATTATATAGTTCTGACTGGCTTGGGATCAGTCTACCCTCTACTCAAGAGATCCACCTGTCTGTCTCCAGACTGCTGGGATCACAGGCCTGTCCCAACACACTCAGCAAAAATGAGCTGTAAAAATACCTTGCTTTGGTGACATCACTGACAATTATTAAGATGTATCCAAATTCTTCTACAGGTTCAAGGTTAAGGCATGTTTCATCAAGAAATTAAGCCTTAACAAAATAACAATACCAAACCTTTGCACTGAGGTAAGGAGATTTTTTTTTTTCTCCCTAGAGGATATCTCAGAGGACTGAGCTGGAATAAAAAGATCATTGAGAGGCCACAGAGCAGTTGTTTCACGGTCGACCTCAGCTATTTGGGACTTTTAGTGTGGACATAAAAACCACAGCTCTCATCTTAAAGGGAATAGAAGATGGTTGATTCTGGAGCCATTTTGATTGACCATGGCCCGGGGACACAGATTTAGGTTATCCCAAATTCTGGGTAAGATGAAAGCTTTTTTTTCTTTCCGTTGACACGGGAATAGTTACTTTCCCTCCACTCTGCCAAACTATGGAAACCATTTAAGATTAGACTCCCCAGTGCAATGAAATCGCCCGTGTATTGTCCTCACCCTAAATCTATTTTTGGAACTAGGGATTTTCCAGATTACTGTAAACCCTGCGAAGTGAGGTCAGGACGAGGCATGTATTTCTACGGCTACACCCCGACACCCACGCGCGCTCGGAGCTTTCCGGAAACCCACGCGCTGAAACTGAAGCTGCCCAGTTCAGAGTCACTTTGTTACGCATCGGTGTCGCGGACGGCCGGACGCTCCCCAACGCGCAGACCGTGCAGGGGTATCCCGGGCCGACTCACCAGGCCAGATTACTGATTATCTAGTGCCTAAAGGTACTACCAGCCCCGAGCGGCCAGCACCCTACCCTGCCCTGCCCTGCCCTGGCCTGGCCTGCCCTACCCACCCCTCCGCCCGGTGCGACCGAAGCACGGAGGAACTCGTTGGCGCGCGCGCCCGGGGTGGGGTAGGGAGTGGTGGCGTGGTGACGTCAGGGCGGAAGCGTACGCTGCGCGCAGCGGCCTGGAAGCCGGCGGTCACGGGAATATCCGTCGCGCCGAGGACGCTGGTTAGTCTCGCTTTGGGTTCCGGCTGCGTCGGGCGTGCGTGTAGCTCGCTAGAACTATGGCGTCCGGGCCTCACCCGACATCGACCGCTGCCGCCGCCTCTGCCTCGTCCGCCGCCCCGAGTGCGGGCGGCTCCAGCTCCGGCACGACGACCACGACGACGACGACGACCGGAGGGATCCTGATTGGCGACCGCCTGTACTCGGAGGTGTCGCTTACCATCGACCACTCGGTGATTCCGGAGGAGCGGCTCTCGCCTACCCCGTCCATGCAGGACGGCCTCGACCTGCCCAGCGAGACGGACCTGCGCATCTTAGGCTGCGAGCTCATCCAGGCCGCCGGCATTCTCCTCCGGCTGCCGCAGGTGAGAGCCCCGGTTGGTTGCCGGCCTCTCCGCTGCGGCCGGGTTTCTCGAGAGCCTGTGCCGGGCGGCGGCGGGAGCCCGAGCAGGCAAGGGTGAGGGTGCGGAGGCCGGCGGCGCCGCGCGGCCGGGGCGGGGGAAGGGAAGTGAGCGGCTGCACAAAATGGCGGCGGCGCCTGGTGCGGGCCCGCCTGACCCCGGCGTTTCCGTTCTCCTTTCTTGTCTGCAGGTGGCGATGGCTACGGGGCAGGTGTTGTTTCATCGTTTTTTCTACTCCAAGTCTTTCGTCAAACACAGTTTCGAGGTAAGGGAGGCGGAGGCGGACGAGAAGGGATTTCTTCATCCGGAAGCGGGAAGGAAGGGGTAGTAACCAGCTATTCAAGAAAGGGAGTGGTTTGCTTTAGGCCTTTGTACCTAGTTCCCACCCATAAGGAAATGGGGCCCTTAGAACATGTTTCAAGAACTAGAAAATGGATCCCCAGTTCACGTGCTCTGTTACCAAGAACTGCGTTTTCGGGCCATTGCACAACTCTTGTAAGAGTTAGCTTGATTCTGGCCCAAAATTACGAGCAGTTGAGCAATAAAATGCAAGAGCTGATAAGCCCGTGATCTAAAAATACCGGCTTTGATATTTCGCCAAAAGCCTCATCGTAACCTAGAGGGGGGTTTTTTTGTTGTTGTTTTTGTTTTTTAAGAACAAATTTGTTAAACCGGTCTGATCCACACAGACAGGTCTTTTGAGTTCAAGGCTAGCTAGTTACACAGAGAAGCCCTATCTCGAAAAACAAAAGCAAAAGAATAAGTTTCTTAGACTTTGGGCAGAGCTATTTCCAGTTGAACTTTGTACTTCACTTTAATTTTTGTCTTCTGGGTTCTTTCAGATTGTTGCCATGGCCTGTATTAATCTTGCATCAAAAATTGAAGAAGCACCAAGAAGAATAAGAGATGTGATTAATGTATTCCACCACCTCCGCCAGTTAAGAGGAAAAAGGTAAGATTGGCCTATTGAACATAGTTTCTCTTGCTACTGCTGTACTGTGCACCAATCATCAAGTCAAAACATCTTTTCCCCCCTCAAGTCAGTATGGATGCAAAAGAAAGCTGACATTAGGTGTTGAAATTCGCATAGGAACATTGAAACTTTAAATACCACCCCATTAACCAGCTATCTGAAGTTTGTAGAGGCAGTTGCATTTTGGACAATCCTAGCAGTGCTGTGAAGCCGGTCCCTTGGCTTAAAAGTAAACAAGAAAGGGAGTACGGTTGGCTCAAGTGGGAGAGTATTCTGTAAGTTATTTTTCCCCTCCCCTCTCTGGAAAAATGAAGGCTGTAGTTCAAGTTAATTTTGTGGCAAAGTTCCGTGTAGGTTGTTTTTCTGCTTGGAGTCCCAGTTTCTTCATCAATTGAGGTTGGCTTTTGTTAGAGTACTTCTCTCTCAACATTGAACTACGATAAATCGCATAATGCCGGATCTGAAAGGACTGGAGGATGATAAAGTTTGAAGTCAAAGGGAATGAACAGGTATTTTGTTTTGGTCAGATATAGTCTTAGTGCATTAGAAGTATAACTCATTGATTGAGTTGCCTTCAGATAGAGCTCTCTATTTGATCTTGTAAGAAAATACAGAGTCTGAAACAGTATCTTTTAGGTGTAGTGATAACTTGATAACTTTATGTGGGCCTGTGTGTTATTAGGGCAGTACCAAAGTTTGTGGCAGGGCTCCCTGCTCTATGGGTTATCCTAGGATACGCTGATGGATATTCATGGTGTAGATTATTTTCTGAGGAATTGTGAGTTTGAAAGGAAGTTAGCTATGACAAGTTGTTTTGGGAGTTGGGTGTTGTTTAGCATATGCAGTCTTTATTGTGGAAGCTATAATAGGTTGGTGGTAGTGGAAGTTGCCAGTTAAGCAAATATTAATGAGAGTTTGAAATGTTTTTCATAGCCATTTTTTTGCTCTATGTTATTTAGCCCCATCTTTTCTAAGCGTGCCTAGGTACAATTTCTTCTGTTTGAAAACATTTTTAGTTCTTTGTGAAGAAAGTCGAGAAATGGGGAAATTTCAAACTGGTGTTTTGTATGTTCTGAGCTTATTTGTATTTCAGATTACATGGGTTGATTTTTTTTTTTTTCAGGGTGTTCTTAAAACACTGAAATACAAAATTCTTTTTAGTGAAAGGACTCTTGTTTTAAAGGGACATTTTCTAATAGTGTATGAGTTGTTGAGCCAACTATAATCACAAGATCTTTTGGTGTTTTCCTGTGGGACTTAACTTTCCTTTCTAGGTGTCAGAATAGGATCATCTTATCTATAAAACTTCAAAATTTAAAATAATCCAATCTGACTGACTTGTGTTGGTTGTAACTTCATTTTTGATCATTAAAGAGAAATTTGATTTTGTTTCAATGTTTCAAGTTTGATTATAGCATGAAATTCTTAAAGAAGTTAATTGCATGGAAGCCCCCCCTTTTAAAAGCAGGATATAAGTGTTTCTATGCATATTACAAGTTTACTCAGACATGTAACTTGTATATGTTATTAACTTCAACTCTTTTTTCCCTTGCAACCGACTATACAGCGACCAGCTACATTTACCAAAGCCTGGGTGATGTGGAGTGGTACATAGAGATGAAGCTGTCGTCATGGCAACAGTGAGTGAAGTATCGAAATCCCCAAGGAGAAGCCAGTGTTCTGAGAATAGGTCACTGGAATCGGGGACTAACAGGTTGGCCACTGGTGAACCATTTAGAGAAAAACAAACAAACAAACAAACAAAACTCCTGTTTCTTGTTATAAGCTTTTGTCTTTGCTGTCCAAGTTATTGAAACTATAGCTTTAAAAGGTGGTGGGGTTTTTCTGTTTTCATTTTCTTTATTTTTTTTTTTTTTTTTTTGCATAGGGTATAGTTAGAAAGTATTCATAAATGTTAATACTCCTATTAGTTTGTCTTTAAGTCCAATTTGCAAATTAACAGGTTATTCTATGGTCTTGATAATTACAAGGGGTACTTTAATGTAGCTTTAAAGTCACTGTTTTTAGTCATGGCTATATGTAGAGTGTAAAATCAACTGTTCGAAGGGAAAATAAACAGTAAGTACCACTTTAGTTAGTCCTCAACCTGAGATAACTGACTTGTCCCCCATTAGCTTTTTTATAGTTTGGTAATTCTTTAGAATAGCTGAATTCAAAGGAAAGTTAAAGCTATTCGTAGTCACAGTTTACAGATAAAATTTGCTGTTTCTATGTAATATCCCCAGTATATTAAGGGTCTTTTCTTTAAAGACAAGTCTGTGTTCATATCTTTTAAGGTTTCTGTTACAAGAACATAAACTTGTAAAAGATTTAACTACTTTTATTGGTGACTGTTTATGCTATTTTCAATGCATAAAATCTTCAGTTAACATTGAAAGAATGTTTCTGCTTACTTTTAAGTGAACATTAGAAATCTCTATGTTGAGTGGCAATCTTGTCTGTATATTAGCCATCTGGTTTATAGTGTACTTCTTGAACTACTTTCAGAGGCCTTGTAACTCAGGAGTGAGACCAACCGTGCTTGAACACCCAGGTCTAAATGTGTGCAATTCGTGTGTGTTTCAGGCATACTGCAGAAAGTAACTATCATAAATTCCTAATAGCTGGAAGCCAACATTTCCTAAAGACTAAAATTTGTTTTCAAATAAATAAATGAGCAAAGTCAGGTAATAACCTTTTCAAAGGTGGAGCTTGGTAGTCTTGAGTGATACTACCTCTCAGTGATACTGAGTTCTCTGAATACATGAGGATTTTCTCCCTTAGTGTATAGTGCCACCTCTTGTGTTGAACAAGGATGTTTATCTGATTGGGAAGAAATTCTAGCAAGCCTTGATTCAAATTACTGTGTCGCTAAAGATATTCCTAGTTGGTAGCTGCCTTAATATGAAGAGCTTAGTCATTTGTAGAGACATTTTTGAATTTCATCATGGTGTAAAATGCTTCTGTTAAGATAGTTGTTAATTTTGTATTCATTGAGCTTGCCTTGATTTCCGAGGTAAAATCTGAACAAATGAAGACGAGATTATGCTAGTAGTGGCAAGACTGAACAAGAGCTTAGATGGTTGAGTTGTTGTAAGATTGTTAATGGGATTGCTTTCTTGGCCTGTTTTAAAGGCGTTGAGAGGTTTGGAATTTAAGATTGAAGATCTCACTTTGTAGTAGCCCAGGGTATCTGTAATTTATGATCCCTGTGCAAAACCACTTCACTCGTGGGAAAGGTACAAAGCCTGTACCTTTATAGGTTCTTAGGGATTCTTATGAGGTGGGGAATGTACATATGGCAGAGTTGTTAATCTAAGATACTTTGAGCACAGTTAGTATCCTTAAATTTGGTATCACTTGATAGCTATAGTTGAAACAAGTGTTTGATTGCAAATTTTATTACAATTTAAAAATAGTTTCATAAAGCAAATTTTCATAGTAAGTAAATTTTAACGTATGAAGAAAAGTGAGTCAGCACTCTGCCCAAACGCTTTGTATATGGATTTTTAATGGTGCTGTTTACTTACCATCTGGCTTTTAAGAGTTAAGACCCAAGCTGTGTAAGATAAAAAAAAAACAAAACACTGGAGCCTCCTTGACTCTCAATACCAATTGAAGGAGAACCTTCTAATTAGTCTGTATTGGGATTGTCTCCAAAATTTCTTAGAATTCATATAAAAACTGAAAAATCATGAACCTTTACTTGGTGTCATTGGGAGTTTTCCATACATGGGTTGCTCCTATTTGAATTAAATTTGACTTTTTCTCCTAAAGTGCAGTTTGTAGCTATTTTGATAAAATTGATTCACAACAGGCCATTCTTACACTTTTTGATGCTGTAATGAAAATTGAACTTAATGAAAATTTTCCATCATTACTTTTTATTGTTTATGATGTTATTTTAACCAGCTATTAATGGTTTAGTACAAAGTTACAGAATAAATACCTGGGTTTTGTTTTTAAGTGAAAACAGGAAAATACAACATAGCTGGTTTTTACTCTGATAGCCTGCTACTAGGGAGGTAGTTAATGTACTTCATTTCAGATTTTTTTCAGTCTTGAGTTAACTCAGGTTTGTCTCAACTCAACTGATGGAGTGGAGGATGTCCTTGAACTCTTTATCTCCATGTCCCTCTACCCTAACCCCTGCAAAGTGCTGGGATTATGAGGTGAGCCACTACTCCTGGCTCAATATTACAGGTTAGATTGTTTTATTATCTTTAAGGGAATATAAAATAGGTTTTGTTGTTATTGTTGTGTTGTTTTAAAAAGATTGTATATTTGGTATTATATTCTCCCAAGACTTGGTAACTTGGATGAAAATGAATTGAGTATTTGAGAAAGCATTTCAATGTTACTCTGACCATATATTTATTGTACAGTAATTAATAAAAATGTACATCTCGCTGGCTAGAGGTAGGAGTATATCAAACACCATGGTAAATTTGATAGGTTACCTTGACAATACTAAACTGGCAGATTATAGGAAAAGCCAGGTCCTGGTTACACTTGTCTGACATCTGACATGACTTAGGACTGGCTTCAGGATGAGCTCCATAGCAAGACTTCATTTATTTTATTTTATTTTTTTAAAGATTTATTTATTATATATAAGTACACGGTAGCTGTCTTCAGACACACCAGAAGAGGGCACCAGATTTCATTACAGATGGTTGTGAGCCATCATGTGGTTGCTGGGAATTGAACTCAGGACCTCTGGAAGAGCAGTCAGTGCTCTTAACCGCTGAGCCATCTCTCCAGCCCCTTATTTTATTTTTTAAAGGAAACTTTTACACAGGATGATTTATGTCGTATATATGAATGGTTAGATATCCCTTTCCCCCACAACCCTGGGGGCATCCCTCATCCCTCACAGGTCTCAAATGTGGTCTTTGAGTCTTAGTTCCTTCTCTGTGACCTTAAAATCAACCTCATAGGAACTACAGTAACCAAGTTAGCTAATTCACTTTTTACCTTATTTTTAAACATTTATTTCATTTGGCAGTTGAGCTGACTTGTTGGGGATGAGGCTGCTAATTAAAGAATTAAATATTCTTGAAATATTTGTTTATAACATGTTATCCCAAAAGGGAAGTCAGAATTAATTACCTTTTGTTTTTGTTTTCTTAGCTTTTATTTTAACCAAACATTTAGCAAAGGGTTTATTCAATTTTTAAAAAACCTTTGTTCATGTTGAATTTGATAGTAAATCTTTCAGGAGTTGCATTAGTTCTTAACTGTCCTTATTAGTGCCAATAATGCTCATCGCTGAAGCTGTGTGTAAGTTCAACAGACCTAAGCATGTGAGTTTAAGTTGTGTTAGGTTTTAGGAGCTTTGTCTAGTTATAGTTAGCATAACTTGGACAGCATAAGATTAATGCTTTAACTTGTTAGCAGGAGTTTAAAAAGCTGGTTTCTGTTGCCAATAGTTGGTTGGAAGGGAAAATGGAGATGCCACAAATAAAATTTCTTGGATGTGCAAAACAGTTTTGATTTTATTTCCTACAAACTATAGGACTCCAAGCCCCCTGATCCTTGATCAGAACTACATTAACACCAAAAATCAAGTTATCAAGGCAGAGAGGAGGGTGCTAAAGGAGTTGGGATTTTGTGTTCATGTCAAGCATCCCCATAAGGTGAGTTCTAAAGTGCAGACAATACAATTCGTAAGTATTAGGGCTTTTTCTAAAATTTTGAATTCAGTGTGGAGAGTTAACCTCAATTTTCAAAAGCTTTCTTTTGGATGTTGATATTTGTCAGTAAAATGGGGACAGGCTTTATTGTTTCTTTGTGAAAATGAATACTCTGGTTAAATTCTAGTTTTTCCTCCTAACTCATGTGGGATTCTACATGGAAGGAATGAATTGTACAACTGTGGAACCTGGCACATTTAAATTGTGGAAAATGGCAGCTGCTTATTGTAAACCATTAAAAGCTTTCCCTCCTGGCTTTTATATTGTCTTCTAAGCATAGATGTAAGAATTGGAACTGAGATAGATAGCCCTGCCTAGCCAGATGGCATTGACTGGTATCTTCAACTTCTGAAATACGTGATGATAGTGTAGATCCAAAAGCAGCTGTCATAAACTTGTATCATGCACACTTACGTCTTGCTGGGAACCAAATGCAGGCAAGCACTGTATCATTGAGCTCTATAGCTTTTATTATTTAAGAAGTTTCAGTATGCTACACTTTATTTTAGAAATTAGTGTTCTAGAAAATACTGTGGCCATTGTGTACTCTGAACATAGAGTTTGCCTTTGAGTACCCTGAGAAACTAGAAAACAATTAACCACTTCTATAAGCACATTTTATAAAATTAAGTAATGTAATAAACAGCACTGAGTCTCAAGTATGCTTTAGGTTGGTGTATATTTGTAATTTTATAAGAATTGTAACTAACAGTTTTCAGTTGCATTATTCATTGAACTGTATTGAAAGAACCACCAATATGCTAAATAGTTTTTTTCTCCCTTGTCCTCAGATCATTGTAATGTATTTACAAGTCTTAGAATGTGAACGTAACCAAACCCTGGTTCAGACTGCCTGGTAAGTTCCTTTTTTACATTTCTTCTTTAGTCAGGAAAACAGAAGCAGAAATAAAGTAAGTTTCATTTTTCTCTTTCCAAAATAATGAAATAAGTTTGTTTTGGGGTATTTTGTGGTTTTTGTTTGTTTGTTTTTGTTTTTTAACCAAAAGGTACATAATGCTTATTTCTGCTTCCTGTTTTCTTGGCTTGACTAATTACTTTTAATGGAGAACTCAATTTAACTTTGTTCTTTTTTCTACTCTTTAATTAAAGGGTAGTCCATGATGGTAAGTCATAGAACTCTGCCCTCTGCACTTCAGCCCATGACCTCAGGATGGCCTGATTGGCTAGCCTGCTCTCCAGCCAATCCAGTGCAAGCTCTCATCCGAGATTCACTGAAGTGGTCCATATCCATCTGGCAGCATCTTCTAGTTCTGTCGGGGTGTCAAAAGGATTTGTATATTTGCTTCTAGAAGTAACTATGCATCATGCCTATGTATTATTCAATGTATACCTGTAACTATCAAAATGAATATTTCATTTTTGATAGATTGTTGTCCAGCTATTATGAATTGTTTTTTTTGTTTTTTGTTTTTTTTTTTTTAATTGGGTTCAATTAAATTTCTACTTTGCAGTGTGTATAGCATCCTTTCTACCACAGGAGGCTGAGGCTACCTTACACTGGTAGTTTTAAATGGGTACCTGTTGCCGTTTTTTAGGTTTCTCTGCTATTGAGCTGTCGCAGGCAGTGATATAAGAAGCAATTTTAAAGAGAAGTTGATGTTATTTAAATATTTTTGACCTTGGACCTTTGAGAAAGGCTAAGCAAGGAAATTGTGGTTTAGTCATAAATGATTCATGTAACTGCTGATAAACAAGCATTAAATAATTCTGGATTTTTCAAAAATGTCTTTTTATGACTGCCATGCTTTTGGATTCAGTAGATACTGGTAACATTTGAAAAGCCACATTGCTTTATAAATGCATGAGTTTTTAATGTGTTCTATGCAACAAATAACATTAATGAATAAAAGGATTTTATAGAAATAATCCATTGAGTTCCAGCTCAGGCTTTTCAGCAAATTGTAGAGTTTTCTAGTTAAGAAATTTCATGGGAAAGTTTCACTAGAGATTTCTAAGTATATTTAATTGAACTTAAGTCATTGCTTTTATTTATATTTAATTGCAAAAAGGTATATTAAAACGGCCATTGTGACATATTTATTGTTCACTTCTCTTACCTAGATTTTTTGGAAGTGTCTTTTTTTTTAATTATAAGTCATTTGGTGGATTCTTACTAAAAATGCCTTTTTACCCCTGTTCATAGTATTTTTAAAGAACTTGATTGACACTGCTTTTTCGTTATGGATAAAGGAGAGATGGTCAGTAACTAAGGCTTGAAGTATTGTTGGGAGTGGTGAATTCTGAACTTATCAAATTGACTTCTAAAACATTGCTTTTTATAACATGTTAAGGGAAGGCCTTGGGGTAAGAGCTATATGAGTAATGTAGAATTACTTAAGGCGCTGTGGGGGAGTGGTTAGAAACTGTTACATGGTGCAATTTAAAGATGTGAATATAAGGAGGAGAAAAAAGAATGAAGTAGATTGAGTCTCCAATTTTACATGTACTTCAGGAGAATTGGTTTGCTTATGAACTAAGCTTACAGCTGAAATGTTTTTCAGGAATTATATGAATGACAGTCTTCGAACCAATGTTTTTGTTCGCTTTCAACCAGAGACTATAGCATGTGCTTGTATCTACCTTGCAGCTAGAGCACTTCAAGTAAGTATTAGCCTGCTCTGTTTTGCAGAGTAAATTCCAGGAGTTTTTGTTACTTCTGAGAAAGCCTTTGAACCATTCTTCTTTTGTTTAGATTCCATTGCCAACTCGGCCCCATTGGTTTCTTCTTTTTGGTACCACAGAAGAGGAGATTCAAGAAATCTGCATAGAGACACTTAGACTTTATACCAGGAAAAAGGTAATTTCAGTTACTGGTGCTGATGTCATTTTCAAGAGTCTGCTATAAAAAGGAATACTAATTAACACAATTTTCATTCAACAGCCTAACTATGAATTGCTGGAAAAAGAAGTAGAAAAAAGAAAAGTAGCCTTACAGGAAGCCAAGTTAAAGGCAAAGGGATTGAATCTTGATGGAACTCCAGCCCTTTCCACTTTAGGTGGTTTTTCTCCAGCCTCCAAACCATGTAAGATACATTTAGAATTAAATAACATTGTGGGCCTGGAAGTGTATCCTCTTTAGGGAGATTTGGCATTGGTCAGTTGGCCTAGAAACCATTAAGAAATTGTTACTGCTGTGTGTGTTGGGTGTTTTGTTTTTGTTGTTTGGTTTTGTGAGGAACTTAAGGATTTAGAGGTATAGCATTGGGGTTATGTAAGAAACTTGTCCTCAGCTAAATCCTGTATTTAATATATCCTTATCCATTAAAAGCATCACCAAGAGAAGTAAAAGCTGAAGAGAAATCACCAGTCTCCATTAATGTGAAGACAGTCAAAAAAGAACCTGAGGATAGACAACAGGCTTCCAAAAGCCCTTATAATGGGTAAGTATGTATACCTTGAGCACTGAGTGTTAGAACTTTGTAACAATTGTTGCACCTCTGAAAACAATATAACAGATATGGCCTGTATCTTTTTTTTTTTTTAAGTGTAAGAAAAGACAGCAAGAGAAGCAGAAACAGCAGAAGTGCCAGTAGATCAAGGTCAAGAACCAGGTCACGCTCTAGATCACACACCCCAAGAAGACAGTAAGTAATGGGTCCTGGGTGGTACAGGCTTAGAACCCTTAAAAATTAACATGGGATTTTTTTCCTCAGAATTAGGAATAAGTATTTTTTGTTTTAAGCAGGTTTTAGTATTTAGCACCTAATTTACTAGTTACAGTCAAGCATGCTTAACATGAACTTCTAATATAGAGGGGAAAAACTTAGGGATGTGTGTGGGGTTTTTTTGTACATGCATAGGTTGTGGTTATGTATAGAAGTTAGGAAGATGTAGAAAGCAGTTTGCTCCTTCACTTCGTGGGTCCCAGGGACTTTGGACTTGGCAGCGTAGCAGGGACCTGGTGAGCCGGTTCACTGACTGGTTGTAAACCTTACAACATTTTGTTCATTCTTGTCATGTGTTCCACTCCTCCCCCCAATTTGAAGTGTCCAGAAAATGTGTGTGTGTTGGGGGGTGTTATTTATGTTATGTTCCTTATATCCAATTTGTTAGAAATGTGAATATTCCACCAGTGCTGAATTACACAGCCTAAGACTCTTCCTGTCAGCTTTGTTAACAGATTGCAGATTTCTCGTGTTGCTTCAGTGGCACTCTGAGCAGAGGTACTCAGTGAAAAGCCATGTAGTTCAGGACACATTGGTGATACACTTTACTGGAATAGGATGTTTTATCTAACAAAGTTTCAAGTGAGAGGTCAGGATGGGGAGATTGAGGACATAGTTCAGACTTATTCAGAGCTGAGTGTTTGAACCTGTTCTTGAGCAGCACTTAATGATCTGGTCAGTAGACACTGAACCCTAACTTGGAATTTTTATTGTCTTAAGTTATAATAATAGGCGAAGTCGATCTGGAACATACAGCTCAAGATCAAGAAGCAGGTCTCGCAGTCACAGTGAAAGTCCTCGAAGACATCATAATCATGGTTCTCCTCACCTTAAGGCCAAACATACCAGAGAAGACTTAAAAAGCTCAAATAGACATGGTCATAAAAGGAAAAAATCTCGGTCTCGATCTCAGAGCAAGACTCGGGATCACTCAGATGTTACAAAGAAACACAGGCATGAAAGGGGGCATCACAGAGACAGGCGTGAAAGATCTCGCTCCTTTGAGAGGTCCCATAAAGGCAAGCACCACGGTGGAAGTCGCTCAGGACATGGCAGGCATAGGCGCTGACTTTCATCCTCTGACACTGCATCGGTCCCTGGTGTTGCCCATATGCAGTGTGATGATGTATGGACTCAATCAAAACATGAAAAGCAAACTGATTAGGGATTGATTTATTAAAATTGTCTAGGTTTCTAGAAACACTGAGGACATTTTCTTTTGAAAAGAACTATGTTAAGGTTTTTTGCACATTAAAATGCCCTAGCAGTATCTAATTGAAAACCATGGTCAGGTTCAATTGTACTTTATTATAGTTGTGTATTGTTTATTGCTATAAGAACTGGAGCGTAAATTCTGTAAAAATGTATCTTATTTTTATACAGATAAAACTTGCAGACACTGTTCTATTTAAGTGGTTATTTGTTTAAATGATGGTGAATACTTTCTTAACACTGGTTTGTCCGCATGTGTAAAGATTTTTACAAGGAAATAAAATACAAATCTTGTTTTTCTAAACTGCTTGAAATATCTTATTTAAATTGCCAAGAAGCAAAATTTTTATGGCAGATAACTAATTTTTTTTTTGCAGAGGTGTTTTTGGAATAATTAAAATGTCTTACCTACATTATGTAGTTGATCATTGTGTATATAGGAAAAACAAATAGGAATGGCTTGACACTGTTAACCACTGAAATGCAAAACCTGATTTGAACTTACTGTATCAGAAGATAATTTCGAATTAAACTTATTTGTAATGTGAATTTACCAATTGAATAAGCCAAAACTACAGTATAATGAGGTCATAAAGTACAAATTGATCACAAAGAAGGTTATTTGGTGTGCTACTTAGACTAGGTTATGTTCAAACATCAAAAAGCTAATTGTATTGTAATCTGAAGTTCTGTGGGTTCCAGTCATTAGGCACACGTCACCACTAAGTGGCAGGCACATTTTACCCTCCGCCATCTCACCAGCTTCTACATGATTTTTTAGAACTTGTGTTGAGACACTGTCTCACTATAGCTCTTGCTGGGCTGGACCTCCAGAGATTTATCTACAAATAAACCAAAAAGATCAGTTGCAAACTGAGAGACCAGTGTCTAAAAATGTATAAGGTAGACTTGGAAGATAGGAATGTGGATGAAAGCCATGGTTTTTCCACACCACTCATTCTTCCTCCCAACTTTATGGCTTTTTTTATGGTCATTGGTTTGTCTGCATGTATGTATGAGTAGTGAGGGTTGGAACTAAGAGTTTGAGAACTACCGTGTGAGTGCTGGGAATTGAACAAATCCTCTCCAAGCATAGTCAGTACTCACCTGCTGAGCCATCCCTCCATTGACGGGCTCCACTTTGATTCTTGCTATTGTTGCTGTGATAACCTACATCAGGTAGTGCGCCCATGTGCATGTGGGTATGGAGCCATCTGATGGAGCTTGGACAGCCTACTGGCCAGAATGACTGTCTCTCAGCAGCCACACTGAGTAATTACGCCAAGGGTGTGGCCTCAGGAGTTCCCTTTCCTAAATTTTAGGACCTTTTTCTAACTTCTCATACACATTCCTACCACAGTCTCCCTTCACTATTCCCAGCTCTACCTGCCCTCCCCAAGATCTGCTGCTGCTTTTCAAAAAATGCAGGCTTCCCAAGGATAGTAACAGCATGGCATACCTTGCAGCAAGCCCTTATATCAAGGTTGGATGAGAAGCTGGTAGGAGGAAAGGGGTCCCAAAAGCAAGCAGCAGAATAAGAGATCCCCACTCTCTGTCTCATAAAAACCCTAAGCTAAGCAACCGCAGCGTACTATGCCGAGGACCTAGTGAAGACTGCTACTATAGTCTCTGAGCCCTGCTTTGTTGATTCTGTGGTCATCCTGCATACCTGGCTCCTATTCTTCCCTACCTACTTGGGGTACCCCCAAGCTCCACCTGGTGTATTGTTTCTGCATCTGCTTCTATCAGCTGCTGGAGGAAGCCTCTGATGAGAATTGGGCTAGGTATCATTTTGTTGGCTTTTTAAAAATGTCAGGTATAATTGGTTCTACTAGGTCTCCAGACCATCTAGTTTCCAATTCCTGGCCCTTGAGGCAGTGTCTGGGGTGAGCTCCCTCCCTTGGAGTGGACCTCAGGTTAGACCAGTCACTGGTTTGCTATGTCCACAGGCTCAGCCACATCCTGCGCCCTGTGGGTTTTATGGCTGGGTTGGTGTCCCAGTCCCACCACTAGATGCCTTGCCTGGATACTGAAGATGGCTGATTGAGGCTCTATATCCTCCATTACCAGGAGGCCTCGCTAGGGTCACTCTCAGAGGTTCCAGGATGTTTTCACTGCACTAGGTTTCCATCTCTCCCCTAGGCGTCCCCCAATTCCTCCAGAGGTCCTAAGTTCCAATTCCCAGCAACCATGTGGTGGCCCACATCTATACTGAGACCTGATGCCCTCTTCTGGCATGCAAGTGTACATACAGATAAAGCACTCAGACATGAAAGAAAGGAAGGGAGGAAAGGAAAGGAAAGCCATATTTTTATTTTGATCAGTATGCACGTAGAACTGTGGGTGAGGCTTGTTTATCAAAATCCATATCAGTTTAGAGTGCAGTACTTATCATCAGCTCTAAAAGTAATGATCACTTTTTACATAACCTTTTCATATTCTACAAATCCATTACTTCACACTCTTATTGGGGAAGATTGCACCTAGACTCTTAGTATTTTAATTGGGAAAAAATAGTTTTCCAAAAAGCTGCATGACTCTAGTCTAGTGAGCAGTAACGTCTTGGACCCTGTCAGTGTGTTTCTTCTTGGTTCTAATCAGACTTGAATATAAGCAGTGAGATCTATATGATTCCTTTCAGGCCGTTTGAGAAAGGTGTCTATGAAGCTGGCACTTAATTTGTGAGCTTTTGTGGGAGAGAGAGCAGGGTTGAGACCAGAACTTACTGTGTTCCTCTTGCTGGCCTAGAACTCGTATATACTGGACTAATCTCTAACCAGCAGAAATCTGCTAGTCTTCTGGTATGTGCCTTTATGCCCCACTGAAACATTTACTGTTTACACTTAGGTCCCAACTCCATAATTATGTTGTGTATATGCACATATTTTAAAATCTGCAAACACCCAAACACTTGAGATCTTTGGAATATTTGAAAATTTTTGCTTTAATTTTCTTTTCGTTTTTCCCCCCTTGTGGAGACTTAAGTCTCAAGTATAGTTAAGGCTGACTTTGAACTCGCAGTCCTACCATAGCCTCCAAGTGCTGAGGGGTTAAGCATGTTCCAACACTCCTGGTTAACACTTTTATTTCAGAGTAACCTTAGACAATGAAATATTTCAAAAATGCAGACCTTCACTAAGATCCCACAAATGTTATCATCCTCTCTGTCTTCTCTGATATTTTGGAACTTTCCCTTTATCTGCAAGAATTTTTTTTTTTTTTTCGGAGCTGGGGACCGAACCCAGGGCCTTGTGCTTGCTAGGCAAGCGCTCTACCGCTGAGCTAAATCCCCAACCCCTATCTGCAAGAATTTAACTATGTAGTCCATCTTAAAAAAAAAACAAAAAGCTGTTATTCACACTATAATTATCCAAGTATTGGGCCTATTGACTTACTCAACCATATCATTTTTCTTGTAATGCCTATTTTCTAGTTTGGGGTGTAATTTTGAATCGTTTTTGCCTTGAGTTCTTTGATGGTTTGTTTGTTTTTCTTTCTTTTCTTTTTTAAAATAGGGTTTTCTTGTGTAGTCATGGCTACCTTGGAACTAGCTCTGTAGACTTGCTGTACCGCTACCCTGAGATTCTTGATCCCATGTCCCCCATGTGTTACTGTGTGACTCCCAAAGGTGCTGGGGCTAGTCTTGATTTTAGTATCTCATGTATTCCAGGCTGGTGCTTGCTGGCCAAGTTTCAACCTCCCAAGTGCTAGGATTCCAGGGACCAACTACAATGCCCTGCCTTTGGTTTTTATGTGATTGTGGGTGCGGGGGCAAGGGGTGTGTGTTTTGTTTTTTGTTTGTTTGGTTTCCGAGACATGGTTTTTCTGTGTGTCCCTGACAGTACTGGAACTCCCTTTGTAGTCCGAGCTGGCCTTGAAATCAGACATCCACCTGCTTCTGCCTCCTAGTGCTGAAATTAAAGGTATACGTCACTGCTGCCCAGTTTGGGCCGATGTTTTTAATTGACAGTAATTATATATGCTTATAAAGGACAGTAGCATTCATACACATATACATATATATACATATATACATACACACATACATCTATATCTGTATAACTATATAGAAATATATAGTGTACAATGGCCAGATCAGGATAACAAAGGTCTGTCACCTCAGGACCTTGATATTTTTTCATGGAAACCAGTTGTTTGTAAATTATCCTTCAACTTGGCTGTATCCTGTGATTAGATAGTGGTTTCATGATCTGGGTAGGAATACAGTGGAAATGGGGTCAGGTCGGAGAATCATTTTAGTTCATGCTGATTTGCCTCAGTAACTGCTGTTAATTAACTTCAGTCCCTGCTTAAGGTGCTGACAGTGTTCTTTACAAAAACAAAGTATTTTGTGGGGTAAAAAATTTAAGATCATCTTATTTATAAATCCTTCTACCTGCTGGAATTGTAGACCAGTATCTCCTGGACATGACAGGACCCCTGTAGTCAGGAACACAGCAGCTTTTGTTGCCTTCAAAAAATTTGCACAAGATAAAGTCACTTAACATCCTCACACAGAGGGGGAGCGGCTCACAACATAACCCAGCCCCTCTGTCTGAGGCACTGTTGGCAGAAGATAGCTGTTGACGAGAGTCAGTTGGTTTTTGTTGACCAGGGACCAGTGGATGGCCTAATGGAATCTACGGACTGCATGTATTGGACTGGAGGGTCACAAAAGACAAAGTTAGGATGGGGGTGGGCGGGAAGTAGGTCTGGGAGGAGTGAAGTTAAGATGAAATTCTCAAAGGAATTTTTTCTAATAATGCCAGCATCTCCTCTGTCAATTGTGTTTCATGTAGAGTTTGCCTTCATTTATTCCTTAGACATTCATTGTCTTGTTGCTACAACAAAGTCCCTGACGAAAATCACTTGAGGAGCTGGAGAGACGAGGACTCAGCAGATAAGGACGATGACTGCCCTGGGTGGTGGTGGCACACTCCGTTAGTCCCAGCACTTAGTATTTGAGGCCAGCCTGGTCTACGGAGGGCATTCCAGGACAGCCAGGGCTACACAGAGAATCCCAGCACTCACACGGAGTTCATGACTGTAACTCCACACAGGCAAAACACCAATGCACATGAAGTAAGAACAAAGCTTTAAAGAACTAGAGAGGAGTTACTGGGTTTGGGCTTACAGTTCCAAAGGATCAAGTCCACGATATCAGCGAGGAAAAGAGAAGGCAGCGGCCACACTGTGCCTACAGGAAGCAGAGAGTAATGAGGACCTGTGTTCAGTTTGCTTCCTTTTTCTGCAGTTCAGGATCCCAACTCTACCCAATCCTACAGAAATGGTACTGTCCACCTTAAAGGTGGGTTTTCCTACATCAGCCTAATCTAGATAACCCTTCATAGTCACAACCTGACACGGATGCGTGTTTCCATGGTGACTGTAAGTCCCATCAGGCTGACAAGATTAATGCCATCCACACACATGTGTCAGGTGGAGTGGGTATATTCTTGGTCAAGTATCTCAGTGTGGCCAGTATCAATATGTTATACCAGTCCTTTAGGAGCAGGGATGCTGGGAATTCAATTCAGGACTTCATACGCCTAGGCCAGCACTGTTACCACGGAGCTACAACCTCAGTCATAAAAGAGCCCTTGTGGTTCATTAATAATGCACTCGATTTCTTTTTAAACGTAGGAAACGGAGCCATTGCTTAACATGCAGATTAACCATTGATTAGCCATTGATTAACCATGCGGGAGAAAGCTCTGCAGACTAGAACTCTGAGCGGAGTCTCAGGGCTAGGCTTTACCACGGCGTCTTCACTAAAGAGCAGGAGGATTTTAGAGAGGTGGGGAAATGGGCACGAGGGGTGGCCTTGGCTTCCATGGGTGCTGCACTATGAAACCAGAGCACGGAAGTAAGTAATGGTTTGTGGAATCCTCCGTCCGATACTACATCTGAACTGCTGAGAGGTCCTCTTTAGTGGTCAATTTCTGACGTTCCTTGCATACACGGGAGTCAGAAGACCCCTTTATAATTTTATGTCCTCATACTTATTTTGGTTTTTCAAGACGGTTTCTTTCTAGTGCCTAGACCGACAGGGAACTCACTCTGTAGTCTAGGCTGGCCTCAAACTACAGATCTGCATGCTTCTGCCTCCCTCCCGGTTGCTGGGATTAAAGATGATTGCCATCTTAGCCTGGCTTTATGTCTTGATCTTTTTAAATTAATTTTTTAAAGATTTATTTATTTTATTTTTATGAGTACACTGTATCTGTTTTCAGACACACCAGAAGAGGGCATCCCATTACAGCCACCATGTGGTTTCTGGGAATGGAACTCAGGACCTCTGGAAGAGCAGTCAGTGCTCTTAACGCTGAGCCTGTGTTTAATCCTTAAAAGATGCTTTAAAGATGGCGTCAGCCTTGCTTGAAAGGGATGAATTGACTTTAAAGGTCATAATAACTCCGTTCCAAATGTACAGGACTCAGCTACTGTTTTCAGACGTGTCCTCTTCATCCAGAACAATCCTTCCCAAAAACGATCCATCTCCATATGGAGCAGATATTGCAATAAAGATCTGTAATAAATACCTTTGCCACTAGAGGTCTCTGTTAGAAGCTGAGTGTGACGGACAGTCCAGGTTTTACATCAGCTGATCCACAAAGCCTTATTCTGAACACAGCAGGGAATTGTTTACAAAGAAGTACAAGTATCTTCACAAGTATCTTCAGACATGTCAACC
This sequence comes from Rattus rattus, assembly GCF_011064425.1. Lineage (NCBI taxonomy): Eukaryota > Metazoa > Chordata > Mammalia > Rodentia > Muridae > Rattus > Rattus rattus. The sequence goes on from NC_046156.1 coordinate 89,778,551, forward strand.
TAATCCTTTGCTAAATTCTTCTAGCTTAATTAAGGTATTTCCATTTACAACCCTTTTAATGAAAGCCGTATGTGTCTGATGACACCCTCACATGTAACTTTTTATCCTCATTTTATTATTTCCTGCATTGCTGGGAATTGAACTTAAGAACTTAAGCATGTTAAACAAGCACTCTACTAGTGAGCTACATTTCCAGCCCTTTGTGTGCATCTTTCCAAATCCACAAGATTGTGATTTGACACCTCTAGTAAGTGACAGTCACTGTGACACCCAAGTTCGTGAGCCTCAACATCACTTTTGGGAAGTGAACTTGGGTCTTCTCTAGCCCCAGGGCATCCTATGTTCTCCCAGGGCACGTGTGTTCATGGGTACATACCCACATCATATACACATAAATTTTAAAAACATTTAAAAAAAAAACCAGTTTGTTGCAAAGTCAAGATACTTAGCCCCTATACTATATATCTGTCTACTGGCTTTACTGAAGTCCCGTTTTAATCTGTCTTCATTTCCAAGTCGGAGTTTGTTGAGGTTTTTCTGAAGAGTCTTTACAATAGACTAAAGCTGTCAGAGGCCCTCCGGAGCTCAGAGTAGATGCTGCTGGTAAGCTGAGTGCTACAGGAACTAATCCAGCAGAGACATGCAAGTACCTGTCCCTGAGTCCAGCCTGCCCCTTAGGTGTCCAGGTCTTAAGATAACCCATTCAGTCCTGGGCTTAGATATTGGAGGGCACCAGTTTTCCAACTTTAGCCACTGCTTCCTAGAATCGATGTCTACTTGCTTTGGAAACTTCTCAAGTTAAGCCCCGAATTACCTGACATGGCGTGATGCTTGTTAAGGAAGGTATACGGGAGTAGTGAGGGAGCAAAGGAACACGGGCTCTAAAGTTGGACTGACCTTCCCTAGAAGTCTGCTGCTCCTACTTGGTGGCAGTTACTTAACCTTTCTGAGCCCGAGTTGCTTCACCGGATTTTCTAAGACAACACTTACCATTTACAAATGGTTAGCAATGTGCACAGAGACACTGGCACACAGAAGGACGAGGCGCTCTGTCCTGGCATCACTTCCTGAAAGCACAGCCTCATTTCCAGCAACAAGACAAGCTGCCCTGATGTCATGTGCTAAGCATAGGGCTGGGGCCTCTTTCTTAAACACTAGCAGGCTGTATTATCCCTTGAGTATTGAAAACTCATTGTGGTCTGTTGGCAAGCATCATTTCTTATGTTTGACCTGATTGTCCAATTACTCTCCAGCCGGAGGTGAAGTCTTCGTTCCTCTCTGTGTCCCTTCTCTTAACCAGAGTCTCCAAACAGCAAGCAATCACCAACAGCCTGTGGATGAGAGAGATGAACAGACGTCAGTTCCCAAGCATTAATGTAGTATGTACGTGTTAAGCAGTGGTGAAGGAAACCTCACTAGGGAGCTTCCGATGCAGCTAGAACTTTCTCGAAAAGCCTTGACTGTCTTAATCCTGGGAAATAGCTTACTTTGTTAGAGCAATCTGATCAAGTATCCCAAATGGGAGATTAAAGTCAAGGACACAGCCCGAAGCTTTTCACACCAAAGAACACATCATGTGATATTTAGTGCCGGGGACCCTTGGACCATGTGGGCCCTGCAAGTTGTTCCTTGAGACCAGGCCTGCAAGCCTGTTCAAACTAGGGTGAGAGCCCAGAGTATGGGAGACAGCCTAACCTGATGCCCTCTCACCATGAGGTGTCAGCGCAGTCTGAACACTGACACCTGCCAGGCTTGGATTTCCCCCTCCTAACTCACAGCAGTGCTCCAGTGGCTGTAGATTTGGATGTAGTTCTTGGGTGGAGAAAAGGGAGAAAATGCTGAATTCGCCATTTGCCAAAAATCGTGAGTTCCCCCTAAGCGAGTATTTTTAGTGCAATGAAGAAAGTAATTTGAGAGATTTAGGAAAACATCCCTGAAGATCATGATAACAGAAGGAATACTGCACATCAGCAAAAGTGTTACTCTTTAATTTGCGAAAAACAAATTGAAGGTTTGTTTCTGGGAAAAAAAAATTAAGAAAAGCGAAAACAGGGACTGGAGAGATGGCTCAGCGGTTAAGAGCACTGACTGCTCTTCCAGAGGTCCTGAGTTCAAATCCCAGCAACCACGTGGTGGCTCACAACCATCTGTGATGGGAGCTGATGCCCTCTCCTGGTGTGTCTGGGGATAGTGACAGTGTACTCACATACATAAATAAAATCTTTATTTAAAAACAAAAACAAATCAAAACTGTAGTTTACTAGCTAAATAGCCCTTCCCCCAACAGAAAAAAAATGACTTTCCCTCTTTCAGAACTGGCAAGCAGCCTCCTGTAAGCACTTCATAAATATTCATGGACGAAGGAAATGTTGACAGAGCAAAGGAACCATTTTTGCCTCTGCAAGAACCCTTTTGAAATGCCAGTGATGGAAGTGGGGTCTTTCTGACAATTCTCTGCAAATCTTGGAACAAGAAAGGCCAGTGAAGCTGGTTTCTCAAAAGAAACTGGAGGACATCATATTAATCACTCCTGGGGCCTGGGGCTGGGATGGTCCTTATACACAAAGCAGAGTCACCTGATGTGTGGCAGTGTGTGTGTGTGTGTGTGTGTGTGTGTGTGTGTGTGTGAAACAACCACTCAAACTTCCAGCAAGTGAGATTCAGCAGCTCGACTTTGTGGTAAAAAGCTCACCTCTGTTTCACTTTGTGTGGTTGCCAAGGCTGTACTGTAAACAGAAATGGTTAAAGTTGGAGTAGGCGTAGACACCGACTCCCAGTGCAGACTGTCAATCCAGCTGAGGCATTAGAAGGGAACGTGGGGAAACCAATGCTTTGGCATGTTGCCAGGCCAAGGTCTGCTTGTTTTGGCCTGTCTGTCCTCAGCCTTGGTCCATGTGATCTAGATAACAGAAATGAATGTACCTCACCCTTGCCATATTGTCTGGGTTGGTAGTGTCCGATCATGGTTGAGTTATACCAGTAGGGTTTGAAGACCTTCCACGAGGAGACCTATGCTAGTTGGGTCTGACTTTCCTGAAACTTTTTTATTTCTAGGTTCCAAGAAATACTTTCCATTTAGTGGTGGTTGACTTGGACCGGGCAGGGGTGGGACAGTCACTGCTTGGATGTGGGCCTAAGCTATCTTAGGACTAGAACAGAACAATCCTATTTCTCCACACCAACCCTCCAGGCCTCCAGTTCCTTTGCACTGATCCTACCTACACACACACACACACACACACACTCAGTGACAGACAGACACAAACACATAGAGAGAGACACACACATTCACACACACACACACTCATATACACTCAGTGATAGACACACAGACACTCACAGAGAGACAAATATACACAGACACATACCCACAGACACACACACACACACACACTCAGTGACAGACACAAACACATAGAGAGAGACACACACATTCACACACACACACACACACTCATATACACTCAGTGATAGACACACACAGACACTCACAGAGAGACAGACACACACATTCACACACTCAGCACACACACACAGAGACATACACACACACATTCACACAGACACATACACACTCAGTGACAGACACACACAGACACACACACAGAGACATACACAAAGAGAGACCACACATACACACAGTAATAGACAGACACATATAGAGAGACACACAAAGACAGATGCACACAGAGACATACACACAGAGAAAGAGACCAACTGACAGACACACACACAGACACAGACAGACACAGACACAGTTTTACACAGAGACAGAACTACTCTGACAGTCTAGTCCTGTCTTCATATGGACTCTGAGGCTTTCAGGCTACCCTCATAGAGAAAGATCATTCATTGATGTAAGTCCTCTGCCTTCACATGCAAAGTAGACCTTTGTGGAGACGGGCAAGGGGTAGCTGACTCCTCAAATGAGGAAAGGGCTGGTGTTGGACATGAGTCCTTGCTTTGTGCCAGCAGTTGTGAACATTTGATCATAGTTAATCCCACTCTTAGGCCTAGGAAGAAAATCTCTGTTCTGAAGTGCCAGCATTATTTATCGTCAAGAACAGGACACTACTGAGACGAGATGAAGTGGTGTGAAGGTTCGACTTTCTTCAGTTGTCTTGAATCAGTGATCACCAGACATCAGCTGTGTCTCTTATTCCACCCAAGTCAACCTCAGCTGGACCTAAGCCATGTATGGGCGATGCTTTGCCCATGTATGGCAGGGTTGGCACCACGTCTGCTCTGGCTCCCAAGGTCAGGCCCCTGGGTCTATCTCCAGGAAAGGTTGGTGATGACGTTGCTAAGATAATTGATAACTGGAATGACCTGGGAATTGCAAGTAGCTGATCATTTAGGACAGAAAGACCCAGAGTGAGGATCATTCAGGACAGACAGACCCTGACTAGATATCTTTTGCCTCCTTTCCCATTTCAATGACCCCAAGGAACCAGTGAGAAACAGAAACAAACAGAAAATGATTCAACCCGCCTTTGAAGGAAATGCCACTTTTGAAGAGATTATCAGCATTGCTGGACATGTATGGCACTGATTGGTCCTTAGCTAGAGAACTTGCTTGAGCTATTTAAGAAATCCTGGGCCCAGCACAGTCCATGTGCTATAATGCCAATGGTTGCCACCCTCATGACATCATAGATGACATTAACAGTGGAACACCCAGCTAGTTCACAAAGTACAACAGAAATTACTTCAATAAAAGATCATATAACAGCCGGAGAAGGAGGGGGAAGGAGGAGGGGGGAGGGAGGAGAGGTGGAGGAGGAGGAGGAAGGGGAGGAGGGGAGGACAGGTCTGCCAGACACTCCTGTAACTGGGTACTACTATCTCACTGCCAACGCGGAAACTGGGCTATTGCAAGCATTATGTGAGATCAGAGACTAGTACTACATAGAGTTACATTGTAAAAGTGCATAGACTAGTACTACATAGTGTTACATTGTTACCTGGTTGGCTAGTCTATGAGTGGCTTAGCTAAGATTCACCCCCACCACACACCATACAGACAGAAACCCTCCTGCTTCACAGCACAGGCTCCTCCTTTCCACACTGTCTCTCTCTAAACAATTTGAAGAAGTATCCCCTCCTAGGAATGGTTAACTCATGGCCAGGGCCATAAAAGCCAAGTGTTTGTTTGTTTTGTCTTTTTTTTTTCAAAAAAAAAAAAAAAAAAAGATTTATTTTATTTATTTGAGTACACTGTAGCTTTTCTCAGACACACCAGAAGAGGGCATCGAATCCCATTACGGATGGTTGTGAGCCACCATGTGGTTGCTGGGATTTGAATTCAGGACTCCTGGAAGAGCGGTCAGTGCTCTTAACTATTGAGTCATCTCTCCAGTCCTGTTTTTGTCTGTCAAGAGAGGGCGCTCTGTGTAACATGCCCTGGCTGTCCTGGACTCACTCTGTAGATTAGGCTACCCTCGAACTCAGAGATACACCTGCCTTTGCTGGGATTGAAGATGTGCATGGCCACGGCCGGCTTAAAAGCCAGTTTTAAAGCACTGTATGGGAGCCTCTTTAGACCTCTGAAATTTTGTCCCTCGAATTAGGATTGCCAGCTAGCAGCCTTGCTGTTGGGCCCTACCTTGGTGTTTCCCTCCCCCCTCGCTGAGCCTCTTAGCCTACTATAGTAAGAAATTGTTTACACCCTTGGCAGCTGCTCTTAGCCCCTGATTTGGGGCTGGGATTTTCCATGGCACCCTTCCTCCCCACCGAGCCTTCCTGCTTGTTGTTGTTAAGTTGTTTATGCCCCTGATTGGGCTGGAACTTTTACCACACAGACTTTTCCTGATTTCCTGATTGAGGATTTTCACCTGCCTTGTTGTTTTCCTCGGCTTTTGCCTGGGGTATATAAGGAGATCTCAGTAAAGCCTGGGTGGCACTCACTGAAAACGGATGACCCGTGTACGTGTTTTCTTTCAATCCCGCAGACCTACGCCTGATACTCATACACTGGCAGCGCAGGCGCCGACACCTTGCACCTGAGTGTTCCTCAGAGACTGGTGAATAGGACACAGAGAAGTGACCCTGGCACTCACTGCCTCCTCTCGACTTCTCTTTGCCATCCCAATCCTACAAGTTAGGTAGCTTCCCCCCACCACCGAGATAAAGCACAAGTGGGTTGGTTTTTGGGCCAACATGTATGTATGTCTGTGCACTACGTGCATTTCAGCCCCCAAGGGGGCTAGGAAAGAGTTTCAGATACTCTGGAACTAGAGGTAGAGAAGGTTCTGTGTCACCACGTGGGTGCTGGGAATCAAACCCAGTCTTCATGAAGAGACGCTAGTGCTCTGAACTGCTGAGCCACCTCTCCAGCCCAGCAGAGGTGGAATTTAACCACCTGGCCCCCAAACCTGGGTTTTCTGCATTCTTCTCTTGGTAAGTTAGCCCACAGCTGCTCTCACGTCTGTGGCAGACAGACAGATGCAGCCACAGGGATGACTTGGTCATGACTTGGTCTTTGACTATGGAAAGGAATGGAAGGAGAAATTGGGACAATGAGCAAATCTGGCCCCAGTCACACCTATGCATAGCTAAGTTACCTGTTGGCTTGATTTGCAAATCTAATCTGTGGAGACATAGGTCCTCACCTAAGATGCTATCGAGGCCATCCTTCACCCCAAAGCAGAAATGTCCAGAATTGTCCTTGGTCAGATACACTGTCATTACTAGGAACTGACCCTTTCCTCCTTGTTCACCTTGTGATCTAGTGCAAGACTCAACCTTTCTGAACTCGATGTCCTCACTCAGACCTACAGCAGGGCAAATCGTCTGACCTTGCAAGGTTTTCCCGAGGGTTGTGAAATGGTGCATGTGAAAAGCCCAGTGTCTGGCACACAGATGTTTGTGAAACGTGTTTTCACAACCTGAGAAGACTGAGCAGGGACGCAATCATGACCTCACTGAATGCCTCTCGGAGAGGCAGGAGCCGGAAGAAGGCTTTCTTATGGGAACTGTCATGACTCACACGCACAGTCCGTGCAGCCCATTGTCCACATGTGCCCCAGGATGATTATGAACTGACATCATCTGCCAATTACTTTTCTTTTGCCGACTAGATCGTAGGGTGAACTTTGTAGATAATGTTGTGCTGTAATGTAAATGTAGAGGGTTGGTCTGACCCTGCTTTGTATGGTAATGCTAAATACTGGCCGATGAGGCTTAACTGCCTCCAGGGGTGAGAGAGTCTGCACGTAGACCCAGCTGCTGCTATGCAACCTTGCCCACCAAGTTTTTCCTGATTGGTGAACAAATCAGGCCAGGCAGAACTGAGATAGGCAGGGCTTGGGGGTGCCCAGGCTTAGGGTCGGAGGGGAACCATGAGGGAGAGAGGGAGGTGGAGGGAAGATACCACGAGGTAAGAATCTTAAAATCATGGCCGTGAGGGCTGGGCAATTGGAGTTAAGAGAAAACCAGATGGAACACAGTAATAACTAGGGATTATCAATAGGAAAGCAGAGATTAAAGGCATATAGGTAGATATCTGCCCAGCTTTCGTGCTGATAAAGGCTTATTATAAATTAAAGGTCAAGTGTGTCTTTTATCTGGGAATTGAATAGAAGCCCCTGATTGAGATTAAATGTCTTTGACAACATCAAAAGGTTGAACAGGAGTCCTCAGGAACCCAGTCCTGGAACGGGCTTGTTGAGATGCTTTGGTGAGTCCCTGGGATCTCGGTCAGCCCCTCTCAAGCTATTCGTGCTGTGCTTGCCGGTGTTATGAAGGCCACACAATACTTGGCACCAAGTTGACAAGATTCTCCCTTGATCTGTTATGGGTATCTGAAGCCCATGATGCCATCTGCTCAGGAGCCTGTGCCAATAGCGGTCATTAGGCCAGGAGCAGAGTTTTAAAAGGAAACCACTTGGGGTTGGGGATTTAGCTCAGTGGTAGAGCGCTTGCCTAGCAAGCGCAAGGCCCTGGGTTCGGTCCTCAGCTCCGGAAAAAACAAACAAACAAACAAAAACAAAAACAAAAAACAAATAAAAGGAAACTACTCAAATCTGAGAATCGATTGAATGACAAGGGGTATAATGAAGTGACTGTTCTGGACAGGATGATGCTCTCTCAAGGCTGAGGAAAAGTTCAAAGCCCACGTGAACTATATAATGAGACCTTACTTCCCTCCGCACTTAAAAACAACAACAACAAAATGTGTGGGGGAGAGAATGAGGAGGAAGAGGAGGGAAAGGGAAAGGGTGGAGCAGTGGGAAGGGGAGGTGAGAGGAGAGGGGCTTGATTCATTGTAAATCTACTTCAGAGGCTAAGGGAAAGCACGTGATCCGGTCAAAGGGCATGAATTTTCAGTTACACTCACCGACACTAGAGGGCGACTGTTGACCAGATTATCGCACAGATGTGAAGGCAAAGGCTGCGTGTTTTGGTTTTTTGTTTTATTGTGTGGGGTTTTTTGTTTGTTTGTTTGTTTGTTTGTTTGTTTTTTAAACGAAGCTGCTCATCTTCCCTTCCCAGCATGTATGTGACAGTCCAGGTTCACACGAGGCAGTCCTAGCTCGAGGCAGTGAGCAGCTAGTAAGATCACATCTGAGGAAGCTCTCGGAGAACTCCCAGCAGCTATGGGCCACACAGTTCTAATCTACTCGAGCGTCTCTCAAATGATGGCTCAATATTAACGGAGAAAAAGATACACGCCAAGTGTTCTTGTATTCTTAGGGGACTTGGAAAGATTACTGAAATGAATTGGGTGCAGTTTGGCCACTAGGGGCCAGCACGCGGTCACCATTGCTTGTGGCTAGTTAGTTGGGCGGGGGTGGGGTGGGGTTGGGGGTTGGCTGGTAAACTATGGGGAAAGACAGGAGACTCCACCTCTGACTCACAAAGGGCTTTGGCTTCAGACCGTGTTTCCTCACAGTGTTGGCTTTGCTTCTCACTTCTGTCCCAGGAAACTGGAGGGTGGGGCAGGAGTTATTGCCCCACTCCGGGGGCCAAGGAAGGGAGAATTACCCTGGGAGGGTCAGTGCTATATGAGGTCACAGAGTGGCAGAGGCGGAGCCCACCAGGATCCTGGCTGCTCCTGGAAAACTCCTCTCTCAGAGCCTTGGATAAGCCGGGTTCTGTGAGGTAGGTGAGCGCAGAAACCAGGCAGACAGCGGTAGTTTTTATAATGTCGCCCAGCTCAGTCCTTCCTTGCACACCGGCAAGCCTCAAGGGCTCCACGGCTTAGCTCTGCCCTTTACACTTCACCAGAGGAGACTGTGTTCTAGACTCAGACTCAGATCCCCCTCACTCTGTCTCCCTCGGGGCCAAGCACGTCCTTGTCCTTGTTCACGCTTTCTCTGACCCTGTGCAGGTGGGAGATTCGCTTAGTTCCCTCCCTCAGGAACCGAGCACAAAGGGCAGCTCACTTAGCTGACCGGACAGGGAGGAATATGTGTTGCACAGGCCGAGTGATCAGGAAAGGCGATTGATTTACGAAGAAGAAAAGGCCAGAAAACAAAACACAGGCACTAAATGCGGAAGCAATTCTCTGCTCCCTGAAAGGAAGGTCCAGGGTACTGCCAAGAAGAGTGTAGCCGGCACCTCTGGAACAATAGGTCTGCGCTGTTTGTGTGTGTGTGCCTCTTCCCCCAATTTTCCCTCTCCTCTTCGGAGTGTCATCTCCCCCACCCCCACCCCTTCTCTCTCAGCTGCACACACACCCAGGAGATAGGAAAACCAGCAAGAAGGGCAAAATCCTTGCCGGAGTCTGGACACTATGAGACGCTATCTTACCACACAGATACTAGTGTTTAATTTCTTTCTGAGAAAGTGAAGGGGATGTTAAACCTACACGAAAAATGAAAGTAGTATTTATTTCCTTAGGGGGTACATAAATGTCATCTAACTCTGAAGTGTGTACAGCAAGAAGCAGCCTAGGCTAGTTTGTTTTGATTTTTTTTTTCAACTTGAACACTACAGAATACTTTACTTAGAGATGTTTTAATATTTAAAAAGATGTATTTATTTTATATATAAGTACATTGTAGCTGTCTTCAGACACACCAGAAGAGGGCATCAGATCTCATTACAGATGGTTGTGAGCCACCCTGTGGTTGCTAGGATTTGAACTCAGGACCTCTGGAAGAACGGTCAGTGCTCTTAACCGCTGAGTCATCTCTCCAGCCCTTGAGTTTCTAGATTAAAAAATGTGTGCGTGTTTTGCGCGCATATACGGCTGTGCACCACATGTTTGCAGTCCCTTGGAGGCCAAAGGATATCAGAACCCTTGAAACTGGAGTTATAGATGGCTGTGAGCTACCATGAGGGTGCTGGGAACCATTGAACTATTTCTCCAGACCCATTTCATTTTTTTTTTTTTTTTTTAAAAGAAGGAACCAAAAAAGTTGTGGGAGGAAGGAGTTGGTGGCAGAGCAGAGCCAGGCCTGAGGCAAGTGGAGGAGCTTCAGCTAGAGGCCTAGGAAGGTGAGCCAGGTAGATGGCATCCTAAACACTGCCAATCATCCTCAAGGGTCAGAGGTGACAGCCACCGACGGGCACTACCCCTGCTCAGGGTCACGCCGAATGACCTAGGGCTGGTCTGACCAAGCAGGCCCAGCTGTGGGAAGAACTGTCACAAGGGATACCTGACAGGAGACACAGTTCAGTTCCCCGCCTCCAGCACCGCCCTCAGGGGACTGTTGGGTGCAGTTCAAGATTGGGAGAAGAGGAACTAAGAAACTGGATCATGAAAAAGAAAGGAGCCCTTGGCAGACGGCCTGACATTCCTGAGGCTGTGTTCAGCACCTTCCTGTGAGGGCAGTCAGGCAGGCCCTGGTCCAGCTTTCTGCAGCTGAGTCAGCTTCGAAGTGAGGCCTCAGACTCAGAGGGTGACAGCCTCCAGAATTAAAGGGGATTTGAAGATGATTTTGGACTCCTTGTACTGGCACTGGAAAGAACCTGGGAGGAGTTTGTCAAATCTCAGCAAGGGTCGCCATGTTGAATGACATTGGAGGCCAGAAACAGGAAGTGCTGTTTTCCTGCGTAAATGATCTCGAGCTCTTGCTGGTAAGCCAAGAACGCTACCTCAAAGAACGGAGATGAAAGTAGCTGGAAGTGTCTGAGGAAACTGGAGCACCTTTCCAGGGCCTAGGAGGGTGTAGGCAGAAAGGAAACCTTAGCTCTGAACGTGACCAGGACTGGTGGAGCTAGGCCAAACAGCCCGAGAGGTCACATGTTGGAGAAGGTTGGAGGTAGAACATCGGAGACACCATGTCTGAGGTTCCTTTTGTTCCTAGTGCTCCGTGACAGTTCCCTAAGACTCACTGCTCCAAGGAGATCAGAGAGAATCTCTGTGCTGACTTGAGATTAGCAAGCCTGGGAAGGTCTGGCCATGACCCCTCAGGCAGTTGTGACTCAGTCACCATTTTATGCCATGCTGCCTGGCAGTCACTGAAGGACTTCTGTTTGGCCCTCTCTATGGGCTCTGACTAAGCAGAAAAAGGGTAGATGGCTCATTACCTGGCTGGAAGCGTCGTTCTGCCTGATCTTCCCACCTGAGTGGTCTGTCCCTCCTCTGCCTTTTGGAAAGCAGAAGTCTGCCTGCCTTTTCCAGAGGCTTCCAAATATGGATACCCAAGCCTCCCTCTGCATGGGGGGTGGCATGGGAACTTTCACAGGTTTTTCTGTTTGTCTGGGTGTGTGTGTGTGTGTGTGTGTGTGTGTGTGTGTGTTTGTGTGTGTGTGTGTTTTGTTTTTCATAATGGCTGATTAGTTTGGTTACTTTTTCTTCGCTGTGATAAAATACTCAACCTAAAGCAGTTTGAGGAGAGGGTTTATTTGGCTTACAGTTTGAGGGGTTAATCCATCATGGTGAGGGAGAAATCAAGAAGGCCTATTTATGGGTGTGGTGCCATGTGCACCATCACTTGAGAAGCAGAGGCAGGAGAACTCTGTGAGTTCAAGGTCAGCTTGGTCTATAGAGTGAGTTCCAGCCCACCCCAGCACGATAAAGAGAGACCCTGCCTCAAAATGAACTAGAGCCTCGTCTCTCAGCTGTGAAGTGTGGGGTGGTTGGTCACATTGAATTCATGGCAGAGGTAGAAGGGGTCTGGAGCACTCGGTTCCTCCTCTTCACTCATTCCAGGGTTGAATACCCATGAGATGGTGCCTCTCACACGCAGGGAGGGTCTTCCCACCTTAATCCCATCAGGTGATTAACCAAGATTGGCTACCACACATTCTGCTCGTCCAAACCCAACCTTCTGTTAGGGTCACCCCCCCCCCGTCCCCCCAGAGCTAGTCTCTTTGGGTGGAGTCTCTTCCTTGAAAAAAAATCTCCCCTCTGTCTACGGTCACCCTAGCCTCACCTAGCACTGGAGGGTTCACCTTCTCCTCACTTTCCATGTCTCTCTCCCAAGCAGGTCCAGGGTCCCACTTTAGGTATTTCCAAGTTTGTGTTCTTGTTATGATCAGCCCAGACTATTGCAGCCAGCCCAACCATTTTGGGTTGTTAGTGACTGAACATAGTAGCTGCCAGCAGACGTGCACATACATGAGGCTGCTTTTCCTTCACAACAAGGCAGCTGGGTCATCATAAAACGTCCCTGCTTTTAAGGCTCGTTTCGGGAAAACATGATAGTAGTGTGACAGAGTAAAGATTCAAGGCAGTTGGGTGTAATCACATGTTACTAGCTACAGAAGCATTTAGAATCAGGTCTCCCGGGGCTCTAAGGGGCTGGACTCTCGCCAGTCTATACCCAGTTGATGCATACAGGCTGTAAGGACACTTTGTCCCGTCTATGTGACCTTGCATGGCTCTGCCTGACCTCAGATGGCATGCCAACACTCTCAGAGGGTCAGTACCCATTTCTCTTTCTTATGGAGAAAGCTCCCCATGGCGTCCTGCTCTTCAGCACAGGGACTCCCTCCTGCCAACCTCTTCCATCCATCGTTTCTCTCTTTGGAAAATAATATTTGCATTAAGCTTTGCCTTGGCTGTGTCTCCAGATGTTATGGAATTTATGAAGAGATGTCTCTCTACACAATCTATCCTTTGTCTGATGGTAGAGCGATGCCAGTGTAGTCTCTAGTGGAATGAATGCAGCCTGTGTTTTGTTACTTTGTTACTGTTTTAAATGCCCGCAGGAAAAGGATTCCTGTTTTCCTACTGGGGCTACATGTAAATACCCGTTAGGAAACCTACACTAAAACTTTATAAGGTTTAACTATTTACTCCTAGATAACTTTGCATTGCCTTTTAGCAAGGGAACAAGCCATGAAATCATCAAAACAAGAGTCAAAGACCCAGAACAGAGAATAAAGATAAGGAGGAAGCAGAAAAAGTCAAGTAATCAGGGAGGGGAAGCGGACAAAGTTGGGATAGATGAATCCAGAGGGACCTGAGTCCAGGGTAAGAGAAGTGTTAAACTCAATGTTGGCAAGTGTTCAAGGTCAGCTTGTGCTACACAGGGATTTCCAAGATCAACCTGGGATAGGGGTGAAACCCTGACTCAAAACTTTAGCAAAAATTAACTAACTAACCAACTAACTAACTAATTAACTAACTAAGCCTTGGCAAGACAAAAAGAGGACAAGGCAAATTCTAATCTGTGATAGGATGTTAAGAGCAGGTTTTAATTTCCTCTGATCCTTCGATGCTGACAATAAGAGGTAGTATATGCCCACTGCACACTCTCTTCAGGGGCCCAGACCATCTGTGGTGACTCAAACAACTCCATTTTGTGCTAGGCATCCATCTTGGTATCAAGATCTGGTAAGAACGGCCTGTCTGACTCAAGTTCTTGGATGATAAGTTCCTGACAGCCCTGAGTCCCTGACCCCACCCAGAAATGTACCCCGTCTGTTTGTTACGATGTGACTAACTGCTGAAGGCTTGGCTTCTGTAACCTGCTTCTGCAGACATTCAAGGATTATTTTGAGGTCACCTTGACTACCTAATCTTGGCAGAACAAAAAATGGATTCCTGGCAGATTTTATTATGTTAAGGTTTTATATTAAGAAACACAAAACATGTCTACGACAGCTTTACAGAGAATGTAAGGTAGGCAAGCTCAACGCCTTGAGGCCCGTGGTGGAGCTAATCCAAGTGAAGGTATATCAGGAGCCATGGCCTTTCTGGGGGAACTTGAGGGACACAGAGGAATTCAGTATTGTGGGCTCCTGGCTTTATGACCCTCCTCATTGAAATGTTTTTGGTAGTCTTAATGTGATGTGCTTCAACATTTAACACAGAGGGTTCTGCTGCAAATATGACTTTCCTTGGAGCTAGCCCAGGTTAGAGTGATGGAGAGCCTACATATCCTGGCTTGGGGGGAACCAGGCACACTGGAGCTATGCTACCCTCTATGATCAATACCTCTGTCGGGGCTGTCTGTCTTTGGGCCTCGTATTTGAGATGAGGCACTCTCACAGCACCCTGCCTTCCCTTACAACAATAGTTCTCAGATCTTGGTGGCTGTCAAATGCACACATACTCCTAGGTATCCAGTTAGGTTGGTCTAGGGTGGGGCCTGGGGATTTGAGGCCCCGGGTAATTGACACTGCTGCTTCAAGGACCCACCACGAGCCACTAAGACCATCCAGTAACCATGGTGAGCTTACTTCCCAAACCAAATGAATCAAAGCCTCCAGGGGTTGGAGCATCAATATGTTTTAAAACTCAGTGATTCCAAAGATGACTCTGTGATCAGATCTACCATTCCATGTGAAGGGTTTCCAAATAACAGGGGAAATAAAAGCACCGTTGTTTGGTCATGAAGTATGGATGCTGTAATGAAATAGTGAGAAAGTAAGGCTACAGTTGGATAGTGATAGCTAACACTTGTTTACTGCTCATCATTCTGCGTCCGGTTAATTTTCTCCTTCCAACAGTCACGAGTATTTCATAGGTGATGAAACAGGTGCTTCGTGAAGTTATGCAACTGGTCCAAGTGACAGGGCTGGGACCTGAATCCAGGTCCTCTGATCATAGAGTTCCTTTATGGGTCTTCACTATAGGAGCCTGTACACATAGGATTCCTGGACAATATATAATAAATATAATATGAATTATTATGTTATAGTATAATAAATTATATACACTATAAAATATAGTATGTGATACACACACACACACACACACAGAGTATAATATAATCTTGGCTTTGTACTGTCCTTGAACTCACAGAGATCAGTCAGCTTTAAACCTCCCAAAGTGCTGGGTTTAAAGGCATGTGCTAGGGGCTGGGGATTTAGCTCAGTGGTAGAGGCCACCTAGGAAGCGCAAGGCCCTGGGTTCGGGTCCCCAGCTCGAAAAAAAGAAAAAAAAAAAAAAAAAAAAAAATAAAGGCATGTGCTACCATGAGTGGCTATTTATTAGTTCTTTTCTTTCTTCCTTTCTTCCTTCCTTCCTTTCTTTCTTTCTTTCTTTCTTTCTTTCTTTCTTTCTTTCCTTCCTTCCTTCCTTCCTTCCTTCCTTCCTTCTTTTCTTCTTTCTAGACAGGGTCTCACTATGTAGCTCAGACTGGCCATGTACTTACTGTGTAATCCTGGCTACCCTTGAAGGACCAGCCTTGCTCTTACAAATGAAAGGATTACAGGCATGAGCCACTACACCTGGCCTTTGAGCACATGAACATGAGATGGTCCCATTATCTAGTATACCGGGCTAGAATTCCGGATTAACTCACTTAGTGGTGGCTATGGCTTGAGTTTCCCTCTAGGATGTATTTTGAAACAATCCCCAGTGCAGTGGAACTGGAAAGTGTTTGAGTCACAAAGAAGGGAACACTGATTCATGCAGCTCTGTGGGTTCATGGGAGTGGGCTCTCTTCCTTTCTATTGCCACATGAAGAGTAGCATTTTCCATCTCTGGAGGATGCGGTATTCCAAGCTGCACTGTTGAAGCCAACATTTGACCCTTACCAGAAACCACACCTGCATGTGTTTTGGTCTTTATCATTACACAGCTGTTGTTTACAAATGAGCCAGGCTGTGGTATTCTGCTATAGCAGCAGCAAATGGTTAAGTAAGTGTCAAACAACTTGAACAAGTCCTTTGTCATCTCTTCTGGTCCCGTTTTCTTATCTGGAAATTGGACATAAATATGCCCTGCTCAGAGGAAGACTAGGAACAGTTAAAAAAAAAAAGCAATTTGCCAAATTCTAGATGTACAGCCTAGCACAAGGTCAAGGTTCAAGAAATGCCCATCTCTTTCTTCTCCTTCCCTATAAGGTTTTCAAAATCTAAAAGTTTTCCCCTGTTGATTCTTGAGTATCTTTTGAAATAAAGCTCTCTTCATAATTGACAGGTACTATGACTGCAGCTATAAATTCCGAGGGGATGGAGTTTTCCTGTGGGATGGAAAGGGGCACAGACGTTAGGTTTCTCTGATGCTTAGGTTCAACTCATGATGCTTAGAATGAAGCAAATCTGCAAATCCGCGTGAAGGAAGCTAAGGAGTGACTCATGAGCTGCGGTGCCCAGCCTGCCCACAGCAGCTGCCCTGCACTGGTCTAGGCTGGGCTGGGGCTTTCAGAGCCGGAAGGTGTGCTGAGACTGAGTCAGCAGTTGCTAATGAAAGAGCAGGCACCCTGAGTGACTCAGAGCTGTAGTAGTTTGACTAAGATTTGCTTTTTAGAGGGGCGGAAACGGGACAGAAGGTCTTTGGGTAGGACAGTGTGACATTTGGGGTAGGCCTTTGGTAAGGTGCTTTGCAATTAAGTGGATACCATCTGAAGAAATGACAAGGTCAGAAAGATTATGCGGGCATTCGAGGTAGCAGACTGGGAAGAGCGTCGTGCATGTAGCATAGCTAGTTTTTATAACCCCCCCACTTGTTAAAATATTTACAGAAGACCATAAAAGAAGATATATGTTCCTTAAAACTGGCTGAGAGAAATAACGGAGAAGGAAGACCTGGTGGTGGCTGAGAGAAGGGGCTACAGGGTGAAACCATGCCAGGAAGCTGTGCAAGAGGAGATTCTTGAAATTGAGCCAAAAAATGGATTCCTGGCAGATTCGGTTAAGTTTGTATAAGAAGCACAATGAATGTACATCTCTGAGAGTTCTACAGGAATTTAAAGTGGTTCTTCACCTAACCATTTCTTAAAGTACCTGTGTGGGGACTACAGAGTTAACCTTCCTAGATTTGAAATCACCTAGGAGACACATTTAGGTATGTCTGTGAGTTTGTTTCCAGAGAGATTTCTTTGAGGAGGGAAGACGCATCCTAAACTGAGGAAGCATGATCTCCATTAACTGACTGAAAAGGAAACACAGAGACAGCAGGCTGGGGCACACCGTTCCTCTCTCTGCTTCCTGACTGTAGACACACCTGCCTTCTGCCACAGCTACCACGGATTCCCCACTGGGACGGCTTCACTTCAAACAGTGAGCCAAAATAAGCCCTTCCTTTCTTAAGGTGCTTTTTTTTTTTTATAGCTGTTCTCACAGAAACAAGGAAGTAATGCAGGAACCCTGACTCAAAGCTTAGGGGTGCAGAGCCAAGCAAACTCTGTCTAGCACCAGGGTTATCGAACCTTGGACGAGAACAGTTCTGTTCCAGCAAGGAAAATACTAAACCTGCAAAGTACTGTGGTCAGTGCTGCCTCTGCTGGTATTTCTGGCGAGGTGTAACCCTCTTTAAAGAGCAAAGGTAGATTTTAAAGGATGCGTTGATAACACCTCTTAGTTATTGTTCTGTTGCTGTGAAGAGACAGGATGACCAAGACAACTTATAAAGGAGGGCATTTAGTTGGGGGATGGCTTACAGTTTCAGAGGGTGGGTCCTTGATCATCATGGCAGGAAGCATGGTGGCAGGAGGCATGGTATAGAGCAGCAGCTGAGAGCTCACATCTTATCCACAAGATGAAGACAGGGGGAGAGAGCAAGATGGGCTTTGACACCTCAAAGCTCACCCCAGTCACATACTCTCTCCAACAAGGCTACACTCCCGTTCTTTCTAAACAGCCCACCAATTGGGAGCCATATATTCAAACATATAAGCCATTCGGGGCCATTCTCAGTCAAACCGCCACAATGCCTAATTAGGATTGTTTCATGTGACTGCAGCAGTGTGTACACAGCGTCTCATAGCTCAAAGTCATTCTCTGAAAGTCAGAGCAAGCACATGACTGTGATTCTGTGAATAAAGGTTCTGAGACAAAGGCATATTTGCATTGACTTTTCCCCTAAGGTTTATTTTTAACTTTTAATATATATATATATATTTATATATGTATATATATATTATATGTGTGTGTGTTTGTGTGTGTGTATGTGAATGTGTGTGTGTTTGTGTTTGTGTGTGTGAGTGTGTGTGTGTTTGTGTGTGTTGTGTGAGTGTGTGTGTGTTTGTGTGTGTGTGTGTGAGTGTGTGTGTGTTTGTGTGTGTGTGTTTGTGTTTGTGTATGTGTTTATGTGTGTGTGTGTGTGTGTGTGTGTGTGTGTGTGTGTGTGTGTGTGTGTGTGCTGGGGATGCATCTGTGAGTGCAGGAGATTGCAGAAGCCAAAAGATGATATTGGGTCCTCTGGAGTGGGTGTTAAAAGTGGTTTAATCACTGAGTTATCTCTCTAGTGCC
The DNA here is from genome assembly GCF_011064425.1 of Rattus rattus. Classification (NCBI taxonomy): domain Eukaryota; kingdom Metazoa; phylum Chordata; class Mammalia; order Rodentia; family Muridae; genus Rattus; species Rattus rattus. The sequence goes on from NC_046156.1 coordinate 89,797,091, forward strand.
AAGTTTTGGGTTTTGATGATAAAAACAAAACAAAAAGGCAACCAAACAAAACACAAACAAACAAACAAATGAACAAACAAAAACCCCACATCTATTTTACAGCAGTAAAAAGAAGACCTGCTTTGAATTTAGAAGAAGCAAAGATAGAAATTAAAGATGAGGGCTGGAGAGATGGCTCAGTGGTTAAGAGCACTGACTGCTCTTCCAGAGGTCCTGAGTTCAATTCCCAGCAACCACGTGGTGGCTCACAACCATCTGTAATGAGATCTGATGCCCTCTTCTGGTGTGTTTGAAGACAGCTACAGTGTACATATATACAATAAATAAACAAATCTTAAAAAAAAGAAATTAAGGATGAAAACCATCTTCCTAAGTTTATTGCATAGTTTTTTTATTTATTTATTCTATTTTATGTGTATGAGCGTTTTACCTGTATGTATGTGCACCACGTGTGTGCTTGGTACCTGTGTAGGTCAGAGGAAAACATCAGGTGCCCTAAAATTGTAGTTATAGATTATTGGGAGCGTCCATGGGTCCTGGTAACTGAACCTGGGTCTTCTGTATGAACAAAAAGTTCTCTTAACCACTAAACCTCTCTTACTCCCTACATTTATTACTGCTACTGCTACTGCTACTGCGACTGCTACTGCTACTGCTACTGCTACTGCTACTGCTACTACTCAGTCCCTAAATTTATCATCATCATTATCATCATCATTAAATTCATTAGTCCTTCTTTCAGCTATTGAAAGCATTCGAATGCCCAAAATTTAGTACTGACCAGTTTAGGCATGTCCCAAGTCACCAGTTTCATTATCTATCAACTTCCAGAAGCTTCGGCTTCCCTTCTGGATTAGCACAAAACATTCAGCCCAAGGCATCGGCATCCCCGAGAGGTTGCAGGTCTCTTGAATCCAAGGTGTCCCTTCATCCTCAAGAGTGTTGTAGACCTCACCACCTGCAATCACCTTGCTGTCGCTCAGATGGCTAAGCAGCCCTCATTACTTGGGAAAGTGTAAGTTTCAATCTGCCAAGTAAGGAAAATCAAGACCATATAACAGCAGCAGAAAATAATGACAGTTGGAACTAAGGGGTCAGTAGGAAGGCCTATGACCTGTATGCAGGCTCACCGTAAGACCAGACCCCATGGGTATCATAAAGCAGGATAAGGCCTCGTCAGTGGAAATGGCCTTTCAGCAGATGTGAAAACTATTCCTGGCTGTAGCTCATGCTCTCCTTGACTCCAATGGCTGTTGTGAGTCATCTTGCCAGTTTCCAGGAAGGACAGGTCAAAGAGATTGAAGTATTATGTTCACAGGAATTCCTCACAACCCCCCAAGGCCAAAGGATAATAGGACACACCAAGCCCTAAAAGCCCAACTTATAAAACAAAAGGCAAATGCCTAACCCCCTAATATACAATTAATGATGGCTCTAATCACCTAAATATATTCAATGTTTACAAAAACTCCAAATACCTTCCTACCTCAGTCCATTGGCGCGTGCGCCAGGAATAATTCCCCCTATCCTAGTGGGATGGTGTGTTGGGGATTTGATTTGTGCTTACATGGGAATTCGAGTGTCCACTGCAGGTCCCTGCCAACAGTTGTTGTTTTTTGCTTTTTTGTTTTTGTTTTTGTTTTTTTGTTTTTTTGTTTGTTTGACTGCTCAATAAAGAGCCAATGGACAATGGCTAGGCAGGGGTATAGAGGTGGGACTTTGAGGGTTCCTGAGAGGAAACACAGGAGAGAAGGAGCAGAATAGCCATGCTGGGGAGGTAGAGGAGATCAGACTTCCCCGGATTCTTACATGTCTGTGGGTTCTTAAGTCTGATCTCTTGGCCGACCTACACATCTCCTGCCAGCTTGTCCCTGCTTCCAAACCAGTCTTTACCCATGTTAACATCCTTCAACAGGAAACTCAAACTCTGAAGGAGGTCTAAACCACCCCTTCCTGGCCACAGTACATCCAACATACAGCCAGTCTCCTTCCTCTGACCGCCCACCCCACCTCCCTCTCAATGCTTCTTCTGTGCTTACCTCTCCCAGCAGCTATTGGCTGCTGGTCCCATTAACATCTGGCTTTGTAAACCACAGGAGTCTACATCCCCCCTTCCCCTTTACCTTGTCAAGAAGATCCCATCCTACCTCTTCCCATAACATTGTACTTCTATGTGCTAACCCCCTATCTTTCTCTGGTGCAGTAACAGTACTGACGACTACATTAAACCCCCTTCCCAAGGCTTCTGCACCCCATAATGATTGTTCCCCAGGTTTATTTCTATGAACCCAAAGAACACGCCATGCCGCTGGGAGGACACTGAAAGTAAAGACAAGCTTGACCAGGTGATGATTTAGACTACGGACACCCTTGACATATTAAACTCCCTAGTTGGGGTTGATCTCCAAAACCGGAGAGCTCTGGACTTGATGAGTGTTCAACAGGGCAGGACTTGCATTATACTGGGGGAGGAATGCTGTTTCTATGATAATGAACCTGCCTGGTAGAACAAAATGTACAAATACTCAAAGATCTCTGCCAGGATTTCTGAGCACACTCTGTGCCCAACATCCCAATCCCATAGCACATAACCTCCCTTATGGCTTAGCTTCTTCCCTTCCTTGGCCCCGCACTGGCCACTGGAGCCCTGCTCCTTCTGGCATTCTGCCTTGTTCAATTTTAAAAATGGCAGATAAGTTGTATTACAAAAATTACTGCCAATCGGGTTTTGGCTCAATATCAAATCATTCCCAACATTGAGGCTGAGAACTATTAGGAGATCTTTCCATTACAAATGAAAAGAGGGAGATATAGGGGAACCCTGCTACTTAAGGTCCTAGTCCACCATATCTGGCTGGATAGCTGCTCTGATCTCTGAGCAAAACGGAGGACTCCCTTTACCAGCAGATCTTCCCTTCTTTGACCGTATCTGAGGAGCCCAACTGCCCCACCTTCTACCTAGGGAAGGTCCTGAACGCCTGGGCAAACCTACAAGTTCAACTTCCTCTTTCCAGCTAAGAACCCTCCCAGCAAGTACCTGGGATTACTGGAGTACCATTCCATGCAAAGGAGGCATTCCTAGTACTTTAAACTCCAGCCAGTGATCTACATTAACGCTGAAAACACCACCCCACTCTCCAGAGTTAATATACAGCTCTTAGTCACCACGAATATATAATGCACTTGCACAAACTTTTATTGAAAGTTGTCTAAGAGAGCTGTATCACTGTGTACCGTCTAAAAGAGCTATAACACTAAATCCTGGGAGAAGATCCCTCCCCAACCCCCCAACACACACACCCAACACAGCCACACTGCCAGTCAGACCAGGATCCTGCAGGCTCCCCCCAGTTCTGCACCCTACTTCATCTGCCCAGCCTGGTACGCAGAGGTGCCTGGACACCGAGAGGGAGAAAGTGGAACTCAGAACCACAGTGGTGGGACTAGAATGAGAACCAATGTCCATTTGTCCCCTGTGCCTCCTTTATGACAGCTTGAGAGACAGAGGGGTTGAAGAACTGTCTGCAGTCTAGAGATGTGTAAGGAACGACCTGAGAAAACCTGCCACACATACATACGCTGTGGCCTTCCTCTGGCTGCCACATTCCGGACCGAGAGTCCCTGGTGGCCACAGACTCCTGACTTGTTTCAGATAGTCTTGTGCCCTGACACTTGGCCTAGGGATCCGTAGCTTGGTATAGAGCTCAGCCCTGCTTTGCACCCAGTATTGTGCTGATGGTCCCTCAGTCAGGAGAACACAGGGACATTGTGATGAGGCCATGTGACCAAGTGGCCAGAGAAAACACAAAGAAGAAGGAGTCTTATAGCTAGGGAATAAGTTTGTATAGTGTTAGATCTGCCCATATAGCTAATAATTATAATAACTAGCGTGTGTGTGTTTTTATATGGGCTTAGAAGTTCCAACAAGAAATTTGCACCCTACTTTGGGTGCCATATGTAGTAAAAAAAATATTTAAAAATCTCGGTGTAGGGTTTCTTCCCTGCTTTGACCATTTATGTTGTTGGATGAAAGACATATATAGTCTTTATATTTTAAAATATGTCTTAGGCAGCACGATAGCTGGGCAACTGTCTATCTTCTATGTTGTTGGGATCTACCTTTCTATCTGTAACCCACGTTATTACTTTTTATGTTTTATCTGTGTTGTTCTTAGCTTTAACTGGCAAGCCCACATGGCCACATTTTTTTTTCGGAGCTGGGGACCGAACCCAGGGCCTTGTGTTTGCTAGGCAAGCGCTCTACCGCTGAGCTAGATCCCCAACCCCCATGGCCACATTTTTAAGGCTCAGCTAACCCATGGTGGCTCTCCTTTCTCCTCTTCTGTATGTCCTTCTTCTCTCTGTGGCTTATCACTGCCTATAAAATCCTGTACACTTAGTTCCAGTATTTCCTCCAGGCTGTATTGCCAAGTCTTAGATTTCTCTCTCTGCCGTTCAGTCTGATCTATGAGGTTATGCATTTTTTATTCTAGTATTGTCTCCAGCTCCCTTCTCCAACCTGCATCCTTCTCTCCGTGCAGGGCAGGTAGCCCGGGTCTCTCCCACTATGCTGCCATAGCAGCACCAATGCCAGCGGCAGCAGTGGTGTCAGGATGCAGCTAGTCGCAACAAGCCACAGCAAAGCCTCTGGAAGAAGAGATGATCTGAAGTACAGTGAGTGCTGCGTGAGGTATGTCCCTGACTGGCTGAAGGTCATGGCCACAGACAGCACGTGCCCCACTTTAGACTTGCTTCAAGCATCTTGGACATCCATGCAGAAAGTGGTGAGGATCATTCTGTTGGAATCTTGCCCATGCCTATGCTAAACGTGTATGTCATGACCTCTTTAGAGGAAACGGTGTCTGGGGTCTGTCCTTTTGTATATGGTGTTCTGCCTTGGCCTTTCCTGGATTTTTCCATACTACCTCTAATTATTCTGAGAAAATCTCTCAGACTGTTCCCAAATGATGCTACTCAGGGATTGTTCTATAATTCTGGAGAGCTTTGCTCCCTAGGTCTACACGTCTCTCCTTTGCTTGCCACAGACCCACGTCATCAACTGTTCTAATTCTGTGTCTTGGGATTTGCCTTGCTGTATCACTCTAGCATGGTGCAGCCTGTTTGTTAATCTGAAGCACTGCCAGACAACAGCAGACTGAAGCATCAACACTACACAAAACTAGTTATTTCCCTGCTGGACATCTTGTGTCTGTTCTGTTCAAGAATGTACGTGAGACCTTGAGTGACTAAAGTTATGACCCCCCATTCACTTTACTGTCACCGAGGTCTTTGTCAAGGCCACACACTAGTGGGCAAGATGGCCTTCGTAGTACAGTAGCAAGATTTGAATTTATGATGATCTAATTCACAAGTGTGTCTTTTTCTGCAAAACTTGTCACATGGTACCAGTTGTATCCTGGTGGTGCTAGCTATTTTGTTAATTTCCATGGATCTCCTTACTTCAGGGATTCTGTTAGGGCCAGACAGTGGCTGTACTGACAACTCACTCTCTTCTCTGAGTCTTCCCACCTGAAAGATGGAGGAAGACTGCAATTTTAAAAAACGTGATAGCACCTTCCCGGGAGCTTGGCCTGTGCTCCGACCTCTCCTGGTTCCCTTTGCTCCATCAGGCTTAGCCCAGGATTGAACGCAACCAATCCCCAACCCAGGAAAGCCAGGAGCTAGCTGCTGTCCAAGCTCCACCTCTTCCTCCTGGCTAGCTTTGCTTAGCCACCATCAACCGCCCCATCTTCTCTTTCTCCTGCCCACACTAGCTTCTGGGATGAAAAAACAATTGACCCAATTATTATTTTAAAACTAGCCAGATAACACAATGGCTGGGTGCAGAATCTCTAGTCCTAATCTTATCAGCTAACAGCTAGCTCTCACCAACCTCCTCGCCACCACCCATGGCTGCAGGCCCTAGGTACCCTGAGACCTTACATGGTTATTGCTTCTTCCAGTGCATGGCTGCAAAAGCCCCTGTTCTTCCTCCATCCTCTCTCTTCCTCCTGGGACCCAGAAGTCTCACCTTTACCCTTAACCTAGCAATTGGCTCTTGCTGTCTTTATTGACCCAATCAAGAATCAATTAGGGAATCAGCACCTCCCCCTACAGAAGAATATCTGGAGAGACTTTTAAAATAACTTACTACGGACTGGAGAGATGCTCAGTGGTTAAGAGCACTTATTCTGAATCTTGCAGAGGGTCTGTGCTTGATTCCCAGCACCCACATGGCAGCAGCATGGATCCAGATATCCCCATGGCCTCAGGTTACAGCTCAAATCAGCATGTCCCCAACTCCCTCCCAGGGCAGCATGGTCCTCAGATATCCACATAGTCTTCGGTGTCAGCCCAGACTACAGACATCAGGGACTTGGAGTGATCTTCCTAAAGAAGATAAATGACTCATAAGCAAGAAGTCATCACTCCTTTACCTTGTCTCTAACTTTAAATCCATATTTGCTTCTATGGTAATTTGAATGCAATTGGTACCATAGGCCCATAGGGAGTGGCACTAATAGGTGTGGTCTTGTTGGAAGAAGTGTGTCATTGCAGGGGTGGGCTTTGAGGTCTTAAATGTTCAAGCGATGCCCAGCGTGGCACACAGTTACTTTTGCTGTTTGCAGATTAATATGTAGAACTCCCAGTACATTTTCCAGAACCATGTTTGCCTTCATGCCTTCATGCTTTCCACCGTGATAATAATAGACTAAGCTTCTGAAACTGTAAGCCAGCCTCAGTTAAATGTTTTCCTTTATAAGAAGAGTTGCTGTGGTCAAGCTGGTCCCAAGGTCATATAAGCAAGAGAGCTGGCCCTGCCCCTCAGTGGCTATAACACTTGGGAGAGTAGACCCCCACCTGGCCTGGGCAACACAGAATTGGCCCTGATGATGGAGGCACAGGTGAGGCAGCCCTGAGTCTGTTAGAGCAGAAGAGCAGTCCTAGTTCCTCAGGGGCTGCAGTTCTTAGGAGAGTGGGTCCTGAACCTCAACTGGGCAACACAATAGAGCTGGCTCTGGAGGCATGAGTGAGGGTGAGCTGGCCCTGAGAGCTTGAAAGCTGACCCTGCCCCCTCCTGAAGAATTGGGTGAGCTAGCAGGAGTAGTGTTGAATAGCTCACCCTGGTGGTGTGGATAGAGGAGAGCTGGTATGCTGTCTAACTCAGCTATCACCCAGGCCCAGATCTAAGACTCTGAGTTGACCCACCCCAAAATTTACTTCGTCTATGAACTGCTGGAGCACTTGAAAAGGCCAGTCCTGCAGATCCAAATCTGCAAGATCTCTGAAACAGAGGGCTACAACTGGATAACCTAGAGGAGTCCCTATCAGGATCCATTAAGGACTATAGCAGAAGCCAGATGCCTCGAACCAGACCAATGACTCATTACAATGGACATTTGCAAGTAAAGATATATGGACAGAGGGATACACTGTAGGACACACTGACACACTACAGCTTCCATGACAAGACGTTTTCTATGCTTTGCTTTATTCATTTACTTTTTAAAAATTTTCTTTGTGGGACGAGGTTGCAAGGGCAGAGAAAGGATACAAAGGGAAGGGAGATGAGTGGGATTGGGGTGGATGATGTTAAAATCACTAAGAATTAATAAAAAGTTAAAAAAAAGAGTTGCTATGGTCACGGTGTCTCTGCACAACAATAGAAACCCTAACCAACACAGTTTCTCATTCTTAAAAATTTTTAGTTTGTGATTTCATGTTTTCGCTATGAGGTTTCAGTATACACTGGCTTACAGATCTAGACCTAGGCACAAGTTACACAGATAAAATCTGCTTCTGAATCAGGTGGTGGTGATCCCAGCACTCGGGAGGCAGAGACAGGCACATCTTTATGAGTCTGAGGCCATCCTGGTCTACAGAGCAAGTTTCAGGACAGCCAGGGCTGCACAGAGAAACCCTGTCTTGATGACTCCTCCCCACCCCCAATCTGCTTTAGATTCACTTCTATACTCTGGTCTCACATATTTAAAACTGGGCTGATTATAAAGACAACTTCAGGTACTTTAACTTTTGAAGATTTTTTGTTTTTGTTTTTCTATGTGTAATAAGTCACAGAGTATAATTTTTCATCCCACATTTTCTTTTTTACTTCTTTCTCCTCCTCCCCCTCTTCTTCCTTTTTAGACAGGGTCTTTCTGTGTAGTCCTGGGTATCCTAGAACACACTATGTAGATCAAGCTGGCCTTGAACTCATAGATCAATCTGCCTTTATCTCCTGATGCATTTCTTTGCAGGTATTAAAGGCATGGCCTTTTAGTTTCTTATCCCATATTATGTGTGTTAATTTTTATACTGTTTTAGAGTCTATACAACCATCACTTATAATAGCCATTTCCCATTCAATTGTTTTTATCATATTCTACCAAATCATGACCTTCTACTGTTAGATTATGAGTTATTTCTAGTTTCCACTATAGTGAAGAATATTGAAATGAACATTTTTCATTCTAAATTTAGAATTTCTTGATTTAGTCTTTTTAAAATTATTACTTTTTACTGACACTTTGTGAATTTCGCATCATGCACCCCAATCCTACTCATCTCCCATCCCTTTGTATCAGCCCTCTGCCCTTGCAATCTCCCCTGTGAAATAAAATAAATTAAGATAGAATAAAACAACAACAAGAAATCTCGTGAAGGCTGTAGTGTGTCACAGTGTGTCCCACAGTATCCCCTCTGTCCACACATCTTTACTTGCAAATGTTCATTGCAATAAATCATTGGTCTGTTTTGAGACCTCTGGCTTCTGCTACGTTATCAATCCTGAATCCTCATGGGATCTCTCTGATATCTTCTTGTTGCCCTGTGTTATGGAGATTCTGCAGATTTGGATTTGTAGGACCCATTCTTTCACATGATCCATCAGATCATAGATGGAATAGACATTGTGTAGCCAACTCAAAGCCTTGGCTCTGGACCTGGGAGGTAGCCAAGCTGGTTGTCCTGCCAGCTCTCTTTGTCAGCACCACCAGGGTAAGCTCTCCAGCACCGCCTGGGCTAGCTCACCTAACGCTGCACTCAGCCGGTTGTGGGTCAGCTCTCCTGCTCTCGTGTCCTAGGGTTGATTCACCTGACTTTTGCCACCTGGGCCAGCTGTGCTGTGATGCCCAGGTGAGGTGCAGAACCTGATTTCCTGAGTGCTCCCTGGTGGGAGTGGGGCCAATTCTCCAGTGTTCATGCCCTAGAGGCCATCTTACCTATTCCCTGACCATCAGGGCCACCTCTACTGTGCTGCCCAGGCAAGGGGCTGGGCCAGCTCTCCTGAGTTTGGTGGCTGGCAGGGTGTGGAGTCAGAACAGCACAGTGCCTCAGGTAACAGTCTTGGCCAGGGACATCTGCATGGCGTTTGGTTACCTGGGACATCAACACAGACAAGCTGTCCTAGGACCATGGCCTCTGGTAGCAACATGGGTCCAGATGCCCCCATGGCCTCAGGTCAGCAGACTCAAGCCACTCAGATCAGCGTCCCCAGCCCCCTCCCAGGGCAGCATGGCCCTCAGATATCCATATGGTCTCTGGTGGCAGTCCAGATCACAGTCATCGGCTTGGCCTTTGGCGGTAATTAGGGTCACAAACATTGACATAGACACTAGCTGCAAGACCAGGGACCCCAACATGGCCCTTAGCAGTGGCTCAGGCCCAGACATCATCATGGGTTCCTCAGCCTGTTCCTCACCTCTGGAGGTGGAGACTCAAGGTCCATCTTTCTCCTCAGTGTTCAAACCTCTCAGCTTTGCTTTGTCTTCCGTCCCTCCCCCTGAACTCCATCTTTCCATCTCTCCAGCACGCACTGTCCATCACAGTGGCACTAGCAACAGGTGCCTGGGTGTCTTTCTGCTAACCGCCTTAGGCCGGCCATTCCAGGGCCATTGGTTTATTCTTTAGCATATAGATTTCTAGGAGCGGGGTTCTAGGTCAAAGATTATGAATTTTTTTGAGACTTGATCTTACCGTGTAATCCAAGCTGGTCTGGAACGCATGAATCCTTCCTCCTCAATCCCTGATATGCTGGTGTGACAAGCATGGGCCATCGCTCCTAGCTAAACATTCAACACTTTGGATTGTTGGAAATGTCACCAAATATCTTCAAATGATAGCTGGAAAGAAGGGCAGAAAGGTGGCAACTCCCTAGAGCACCAGGCCTTTTCCTGATCTCAAAACAAAGAAACAAAACAAAACAAAAACCCACCTCCAACAAGAAAACATGAAATAGTCTGTGTGCATGGTGCCTCCATGGGCTGGATGAAGGTGTTGGATCTAGAACTGGAGCTATGACCAGTTGTGAGCTGTCTTGTGGGTGCTGAGAATTGAACTCCAGTCCTCTGAAGAGCAGCTAAGGCTCTTACTGCTGAGCCATTTCTCAAACGCCTGACTACCACCCCATATTCTTTATGGATCTGACCCATCCGAAATGTTAAAGAGCTTCATTCGTGGCTTGTAGTTAAGCAGGAAGTTGGGAGAGTATCAGGCAGAGTGAACTGCACATCTCCAGGGTGAACTGAGGTTTCTTTAGCACGTAGTGACCCAGAGTCAGCAGAGTCCTGGTAACTCCAGCACTCTGAGGAGCCTCCATCTAAACACCTGAAAAAACTGAGGCTCGATACAGCCAATACAGTTCCTAAGCCTGGAGTGCATCCGAGAATTAGTTATAGAGATTTTGTCCTGTTGACTTTTTGGTTTTGAGGCACAGTCTCACAAAGCCCAGGCTTGCCTCAAACTCCATTATGTAGCAGGGATGACTCTGAACTCTGGATCCTTCTGCTGTCATCTCCAAGTGTTGATAGTACAACTTTGCATCACCACATCCAGCCCTTTACATGATTGGTAAGAATCTAAGACTCAAGGCTCACCCCTTCAGCCGTAAGGAGTCTGAGGCAAGACCCCGTTTCACTACTGCACGAACGCTCTCCGCTGCTATTAGTATGTGTAAGCACTGAGAAGCATGGGCGTAGCAGAAAAACTGGGGCTTTAGAGCCTTTGATATCTGATCAAATCTCATTGCTGGCTTTTGTTAGTGATGGGATTTCAAGTTTGTTAATGGCCTCTCCGCTCCCTAGACCTCACTTGTTAAGCACAGCGGGGTAAATTGCACAAGGGTTAACTATCACAGCATATGTAATACATCAAGGTTCCTGGCACCAAAGGTTTGATGTTCAGAAATACCATATCCATTAGTACTGTGTGCCTAAGGTTTCACAACTGTCTAAAAGGGAAACGAGAAGTTCGTCAGAACCGTTCTGTGTACCCAGTAAGCACTGAATAATGCTTGCTGCATATCTGTCATGTTTCCATGGGTCAGTCTGGGCCTTTAACCCAGGCCCTGCATTTGAATCTACATTTGCTAGCTGTGCTTCTGGTCCAAGAGTTTCTACATCTTTCCAAACACAGCACCACTAACTTGATAGCAAGTGTTCAAACACATGGACCTTCAGGCACATGTCACATTTAAACCCTAGTGGTGAGACAGTTCAGAGTCCATGTTGCATGGATGAGGCCAAAAAACCTTATCTTAAGCACTAATTTACCTCCCACGTTCAGTTCTCAGCTAAAAGAACCTGTTTTAATTCTGATTAAACAGCTAGGATTGAGCTCATGCTTTAGAAACAGACATTGACAAGAACATGATTTTTAAGAAAATTTTTTTTAGAATTTTAAAAATTATAGTAAGCTTAGGAATACATTATTTAGAGCTTTTTAAAATTTTTATTTATTTATTTATTTATTTATTTATTTATTTATTTATTTATTGCTACAGGGTTTCTCGACATAACTTGGACTGTCCTGAAATTTACTATGGATTGGCTCTGTGCACGACATATCTGGCTCCTGTTTTTTTGTTTTTTTGTTTTTGTTTGTTTGTTTGTTTTTGTTGTTTTATTTCTGGTTTGGGTTTTTTTTGTTGTTTGTTTGTTTGTTTGCTTTAATTGACTATATTGTAAAGTCCCCTCCAAAATGTCCTAGTGCTAATTTCATTCTTTGCTGACTTTCACTTAAATATCTTTAGCATTATATTTTACGTGTCATGGGACAGAATATGAGTGAAAGCCAGACGTCATTTTAGAAATTGTGAGCCTGAGATCTGGCTCGGTTGTGCAGTGTGTGTGAACTTTGGGTCTCCGCTATTTGGTGGTTTCTTCCTGACTGTGACGTGGGTCCTTCGTCATAGGTTGAAACCAGTCTAGGAAGCATGATGCTGGCCCTGTGTTTTTAGGAATTTATTAAGCACCTGCCATTCATTCGGCTTTCAGTAAGAAGTGTAGTGGGAATTAGAGAGCTCTGGGTCTTTAGGAAGTAGCCTGGAGTTTCAGTAGAAGGGATAAATCCCACCTTGAGGAATAACCAGGGACCGGTTTCTACTCAAGAGCTTCGACAAGTTCATCCAGAGTGATTCAGGCAAGAAATAAATGGGAACGCTTAAGAGATGACAATCACAGAGAAATGGAAGGGAATTGAAATCCAATTTCCTGTCTCTTAGTGTTCTATTTCTCTTTAGTCTTGGACATAAAGTCCTGGACAGTAACAACCTGAAACAAAACCGTTAGAAGCTAGCGGGAGCCAGGCATTTTCCTACCAGCACATTCCAGCCCTGGAACTGTCTGAATTCTAAATCTCCATTATCCCGTCCAGTTTCCAGCAGCCTTTTCTGCAAGCCCTGTGCCTTAGACTCTATGTGCCCCAGACAGCCTGGACGAGGCCCAGACTGTGCAAAGAGTTCATAGTGGGCACAGGGTACAAAAACTGATGGGGAGGAATGTTCCAGCAAAGCCATCTCCGAAGATGGCCTCTGGGAGGCCAAATCCCGAGTCAGAACCAACCTGAGTGTTGTTCATGCTCGGTGCCGGGGTGGGGGCATTGGGTGTGTGTGTAAGGGGAAAGCAGCTGTTAATGCTAGTGGGCATTTTAGTCTGAACCCCCTCACCCCACAAGAACTCTAACTCTTGTTTGTTACACGCTCTTCCGGCAACAACATGGAAACATCGACAGGCCATCTGTCCCACTCTCAAATGTTAAGCGAACAAACAATCATATGCTGTCTGGATTATGAAGCTAGAAAGGGAGGTTTGAGAGGCCCCAGTGAGAGTTTAACAAGTGCTACCTATAAAAGTGTTGATTTGGAAACGACTTCCTCAACATCTGAAAGAAAATGGACCACGTTGGTTTTTTTTTTTTTTTTTTTTTTTTTGGTTTGTTTGTTTGTTTTCAGAGTTCAGCCGCACAGCCAGGAGAAAGAGTGACCCCCTTACCTCTGCCACTAATTTCCTGTTGGAGAAGATCTCCCTCACCCCTGCCGACTGACTGTGTGTTCTTGGGATAGCCTTTATCTCTGGGTCTCAGTCTTCCCATCTGTGCTGGCCCAGGAATGTTGGAAGGCCTTTCCTGGCTGGGACATCCCGATTCTGTGCAAGCCATTTTCGGCTCTGCTAAATTATGCATTGCTCCACCCAGGGAGAGCTGACTCTGTGTAAGAGATGAATAACATGCACTGCTAGACTTTCTGATTAAGTGGGGCTCAGCACCTCGCGGCACCGCGCTTTGCCGGGATGATGAGTCTCTGCCTGAGGGAAGACAGAGCTATTTTGAGGCAGAGCTGATTAGAGATAAGGTGTTGCAATTCTTTGCCAAACTCTGGCCATGATTCACCCAAAGCTCTTGGGCTTAAAGCTTAACCCTTGATGAATGGATGTAAGCTAACCTCCTTGCTTGCTTGGGAAAACGATACCAGCTACACCACTCCTTGTGCTCCAGTTTTATCTGTCAGTTAAGAACACCTTTGACCTCTCCTTGCTTAGAGAGCACCTCTGGGGTGCAGCTCGTTTGTAATCTCTCTCCTTGACATCTTCTCTGCTGTGCTCTTTTCTGTTACTCAGTCTTCTGAGTTATATAAAGGGGATCAACTTCACAATCCTCTTAAATAAATCCAGCCACCCTGTTAGGCAGGGTGATGGAAGTGTCACAAGATGCTTGGAAGGGGAAAAAATACTTCAGCATGCAAAAAGCCCAGAATATGACCAAGCTATACAATTGACCAAAAGACCACTATGTTTATGTTACTTTGAAAACTAACAAAATTAAATGGAGGAGCAGCTACAACGTTATAAAATGCTTCAGTGGGTGGATCCCACTATTTACAATCTTGGTGTGTTATCTTTAACCTGTTTGTTTATGTTTTGCCTTGACACTGAGGACAACCCCTGTGGCAGTTTGACAGAACATGGTTAGGACTGGGGCTTACACTGCGCTGGGTTTTATACAGTTGCTTTGGTCCTAACAAGCAAGATGCAGAGGAAAGTTTTAAAATTGACTCAGATTTCAGAAACATTTCAGAGAGTTCATTCCTTTAAAAAACAGCCTGTACTTCACTCAGCCCTTTCTAATGGAACAATCATAGCTCTGTTTGCTTCAGAAAAGGTGCTTTAAAAAATGTATTCTTGAGGGATATAACCCAATGTAGCAAACACTGTTGTTTTATTAATTAATTAGTCAATGAATTAATTTGCCTCCTGACTTCAGTCTCCACTTTCTTCTCTCCTCTGAGTTCCTTACCCACCACTACCCCTCCTGCCCATCCACTTCTCCTGCCTTTCTCTTCTGAAAAGTGTAGGCATCCCATGGATATCAACCAGTCTTGGCATACCAGGTTGGAGAAAGACGAGGCACAATCTTCTCCTGTTGAGGCTAGATGAGGCAGCCCAGTAGGGGCAAAGGGTCCCAGTCAGAGACAAAGTCAGCTCCTGTTCTTAGGAAGACCAAGCTACACAACTATAACCTATGTAACAGAGGGCCTAGGTCAGTCCCATGGAGGCCCCTTGGTTGGCAGTTCAGTCTCTGTGAACCCTAGTGGGCCCAGGTTAGTTGATTCTGTAGGCTTTCTTGTGATTTCTTGTGATTTCTTTGACTTCGTTGGCTCCTACCATCTCTCTTCCCCCTCTTCTGCCGAATGTTTGTCTCTGCATCTGTTTCCATCAGTTGCTAGGTGAAGCCTCTCTGATGATGGTTATGCTAGGCTCCTGTCCCAGCATGTCTTGTAGGTAGGACAAATTGTGTGTCAAAGGTTTTGTATCTGGGTTGGTGTCCCAATCCCTCCATTGGAAGTCTTGTCTGGTTACAGGAGATGGTCAGTTCAGGCTCCATATCCCCCATTGCTAGCATCTAAGTTAGGGTCACCCTCACAGATTCCTGGGAGTTTCCATTGCACTAGTTTTCTAGCTGGTAGCAGAGATGTCTCCCTTTCCCCCATTCCAATTGTCTCTCCCAGTATGCTCCCCCTCTGTCTTCCCTCCCATGATCCCTCCTGTTTCCATCTCCCCTCCATCTAGTCTGCCAACACCCCTCCCCCACCAACCAAGATGTCTGTTCTATTTCCCCTTCTCAGTGAGATTCACGTGTTCCATTGATCACTGTTTGTTACTTAGACTCTTTGAGTCTATGCCTTGTAGCATGGTTATCCTTTACTTTACGGCTAATGTCCACTTATAAGTGAGTGCAAACCATGTTTGTCTGTCTCGGTCTGGTTAGCTCACTCAGGATGATCTTTTCCAGTTCCAGCCATTTGTCTGCAAATATCACAATGTCATTGTTTTTAATAACGGAGTGATACTACATTGTGTAAATGTACCACATTTTCTTTATCTGTTCTTTGGTTGACGGACATCTAGGTTGTTTCCAGTTTCTGGCTATTATGAATAAAGCTGCTACGAACATAGTTGAGCAGGTGTCCTTGTTGTATAGTGGAGCACCCTTTGGGTTTATGCCCAGGAGTGGTATAGCTGGGTCTTGAGGTAGATCTATTCCCAATTGATATCTAAAGTGGCTATACACGTTTGCACTCCAGCAATAGATGACTGGTTCCCCTTGTCCTCACCTGCATGAGCCGTCACTTGAGTTTTTGATCACTAGCCATTTTGACAGGTGTAAGGTGGACTCTTTGAGTCGTTTGATTCGCATTTTCCTGATGGCTAAAGCTGTTGAATCAGCCACTAGAGATTCCTCTCTTGTAGATTCTCTGTTTACATCTTTACCCCATTTTTAATTGGGTTATTTGGCTTGTTTTGATGTCTAGTTTCTTGATTTCTTTATATATTTTTGGATCTTAGCTCTCTGTCAGATGTGGGGTTGATGAAGATCTTTTCCCATATGTAGGTTGCCATTTTGTCCTATTGATGGTGTTCTTTGCCTTACAGAAACTTTTCAGTTTCATGAGGTCCCATTTATTAATTGTTGGTCTTAGTGTCTGTGTGATTGGTATTCTGTTTAGGAAGTTGTCTCCTATGCCAATTCATTCAAGGATATTGCCCACTTTCTGTTCTATTAGGTTAAGTGTATCTGTTTTTATGTTGAGGTCTTTGATGCACTTAGGCGAGTTTTGTGCAGGGTGATAGATATGGATCTATTTTTGTTTTCTTTTTATGTCCAGACATCTAATTATGGTTTTGACCATAATACCAAAAGCAATCTACAGGTTCAACTCAATTTCCATCAAAATTCGAACACAATTTTATACAAACTTCGAAAGAGCAATTCATAGCAAATGGTGCTAATGTCTAATCCATGAGCATGGGAGATCCTTTGATTTTTCTATATCTTCCTCAATTTCTTTCTTCAAAAACTTCAAGTTCTTGTCATACAGATCTTTCACTTGCTTGGTTCGAGTTACAATAAGAAATTTATATACTTTGTGGCTATTGTGAAAGGTGTTGTTTCCTTAATTTCTTTCTCAATTTATCGTTTGCTTATAGGAGGGCTACTATTTTTTGGTTGGTTGGTTGTTTTTTTGAGTTTATTTTGAATAGAACTACTTTGCTGAAGGTGATTATCAGCGGTAGAATTTCCCTGGTAGAAGTTTTGGGACCACTTATATGTACTAGCATAACATCTGTGAATAGTGATACTTTGACTTCTTCCTTTCCAATTTGTATCCCCTTGATCTTATTTAGATGTTTATTGCTCCAACTAGAACTTCACATACTATACCAAACAAATAGATATAGAGAATACAACCTTATAATATACCTGATTTTAGTGAAATTGCTTTAAGGGCAAACACAATTTTTTTTTTTTTTTTTTTTTTTTTTTTTTATAACTTGAATATTTCTTATACACATTTCAAGTGTTATTCCCTTTCCCGGTTTCCGGGCAAACATCCCCTTCCTCCCTCCCCTTCCTTATGGGTGTTCCCCTCCCCACCCTCCCCCCATTGCCGCCCTCCCCCCAACAGTCTGGTTCACTGGGGTTCAGTCTTAGCAGGACCCAGGGCTTCCCCTTCCACTGGTGCTCTTACTAGGATATTCATTGCTACCTATGAGGTCAGAGTCCAGGGTCAGTCCATGTATAGTCTTTAGGTAGTGGCTTAGTCCCTGGAAGCTCTGGTTGCTTGGCATTGTTGTACATGTGGGGTCTAGAGCCCCTTCAAGCTCTTCCAGTTCTTTCTCTGATTCCTTCAACGGGGGTCCTATTCTCAGTTCAGTAGTTTGCTGCTGGCATTCGCCTCTGTATTTGCTGTATTCTGGCTGTGTCTCTCAGGAGCGATCTACACTTCTGCACTTCTTTGCTTCATCCATCTTGTCTAATTGGGTGGCTGTATATATATGGGCCACATGTGGGGCAGGCTCTGAATGGATGTTCCTTCAGTCTCTGTTTTAATCTTTGCCTCTCTCTTCCCTGCCAAGGGTATTCTTGTTCCCCTTTTAAAGAAGGAGTGAAGCATTCACATTTTGATCATCCGTCTTGAGTTTCATTTGTTCTAGGCATCTAGGGTAATTCAAGCATTTGGGCTAATAGCCACTTATCAATGAGTGCATACCATGTATGTCTTTCTGTGATTGGGTTAGCTCACTCAGGATGATATTTTCCAGTTCCAACCATTTGCCTACGAATTTCATAAAGTCGTTGTTTTTGATAGCTGAGTAATATTCCATTGTGTAGATGGACCACATTTTCTGTATCCATTCCTCTGTTGAAGGGCATCTGGGTTCTTTCCAGCTTCTGGCTATTATAAATAAGGCTGCGATGAACATAGTGGAGCACGTGTCTTTTTTATATGTTGGGGCATCTTTTGGGTATATGCCCAAGAGAGGTATAGCTGGATCCTCAGGCAGTTCAATGTCCAATTTTCTGAGGAACCTCCAGACTGATTTCCAGAATGGTTGTAGCAGTCTGCAACCCCACCAACAATGGAGGAGTGTTCCTCTTTCTCCGCATCCTCGCCAGCATTTGCTGTCACCTGAGTTTTTGATCTTAGCCATTCTCACTGGTGTGAGGTGAAATCTCAGGGTTGTTTTGATTTGCATTTCCCTGATGACTAAAGATGTTGAACATTTCTTTAGGTGTTTCTCAGCCATTCGGCATTCCTCAGCTGTGAATTCTTTGTTTAGCTCTGAACCCCATTTTTTAATAGGGTTATTTGTCTCCCTGCGGTCTAACTTCTTGAGTTCTTTGTATATTTTGGATATAAGGCCTCTATCTGTTGTAGGATTGGTAAAGATCTTTTCCCAATCTGTTGGTTGCCGTTTTGTCCTAACCACAGTGTCCTTTGCCTTACAGAAGCTTTGCAGTTTTATGAGATCCCATTTGTCGATTCTTGATCTTAGAGCATAAGCCATTGGTGTTTTGTTCAGGAAATTTTTTCCAGTGCCCATGTGTTCCAGATGCTTCCCTAGTTTTTCTTCTATTAGTTTGAGTGTGTCTGGTTTGATGTGGAGGTCCTTGATCCACTTGGACTTAAGCTTTGTACAGGGTGATAAGCATGGATCGATCTGCATTTTTCTACATGTTGAACCAGCACCATTTGCTGAAAATGCTATCTTTTTTCCATTGGATGGTTTTGGCTCCTTTGTCAAAAATTAGGTGACCATAGGTGTGTGGGTTCATTTCTGGGTCTTCGATTCTGTTCCATTGGTCTATCTGTCTGTCTCTGTACCAATACCATACAGTTTTTATCACTATTGCTCTGTAATACTGCTTGAGTTCAGGAGTAGCGATTCCCCCTGAAGTCCTTTTATTGTTGAGGATAGTTTTAGCTATCCTGGGTTTTTTGTTATTCCAGATGAATTTGCAAATTGTTCTGTCTAACTCTTTGAAGAATTGGATTGGTATTTTGATGGGGATTGCATTGAATCTGTAGATCGCTTTTGGTAAAATGGCCATTTTTACTATATTAATCCTGCCAATCCATGAGCATGGGAGATCTTTCCATCTTCTGAGGTCTTCTTCAATTTCTTTCTTCAGTGTCTTGAAGTTCTTATTGTACAGATCTTTTACTTGCTTGGTTAAAGTCACACCGAGGTACTTTATATTATTTGGGTCTATTATGAAGGGTGTCGTTTCCCTAATTTCTTTTCTTTCTCTTTTGTGTAGAGGAAGGCTACTGATTTATTTGAGTTAATTTTATACCCAGCCACTTTGCTGAAGTTGTTTATCAGCTTTAGTAGTTCTCTGGTGGAACTTTTGGGATCACTTAAATATACTATCATATCATCTGCAAATAGTGATATTTTGACTTCTTCTTTTCTGATCTGTATCCCCTTGACCTCCTTTTGTTGTCTGATTGCTCTGGCTAGAACTTCAAGAACTATATTGAATAAGTAGGGAGAGAGTGGGCAGCCTTGTCTAGTCCCTGATTTTAGTTGGATTGCTTCAAGTTTCTCTCCATTTAGTTTAATGTTAGCCACTGGTTTGCTGTATATGGCTTTTACTATGTTTAGGTATGGGCCTTGAATTCCTATTCTTTCCAGGACTTTTATCATGAAGGGGTGTTGAATTTTGTCAAATGCTTTCTCAGCATCTAATGAAATGAACATGTGGTTTTGTTCTTTCAGTTTGTTTATATAATGGATCACGTTGATGGTTTTTCAGATATTAAACCATCCCTGCATGCCTGGGATGAAGCCTACTTGATCATGGTGGATGATTGTTTTGATGTGCTCTTGGATTCGGTTTGCCAGAATTATGTTGAGTATTTTTGCGTCGATGTTCATAAGGGAAATTGGTCTGAAGTTCTCTTTCTTTGTTGGGTCTTTGTGTGGTTTAGGTATAAGAGTAATTGTGGCTTCATAGAAGGAGTTCGGTAGTGCTCCATCTGTTTCAATTTTGTGGAATAGTTTGGATAATATTGGTATGAGGTCTTCTATGAAGGTCTGACAGAATTCTGCACTAAACCCGTCTGGACCTGGGCTCTTTTTGGTTGGGAGACCTTTAATGACTGCTTCTATTTCCTTAGGAGTTATGGGGTTGTTTAACTGGTTTATCTGTTCCTGATTGAACTTCGGTACCTGGTATCTGTCTAGGAAATTGTCCATTTCCTGCAGATTTTCAAGTTTTGTTGAATATAGGCTTTTATAGTAAGATCTGATGATTTTTTGAATTTCCTCTGAATCTGTAGTTATGTCTCCCTTTTCATTTCTGATTTTGTTAATTTGGACACACTCTCTGTGTCCTCTCATTAGTCTGGCTAAGGGTTTATCTATCTTGTTGATTTTCTCAAAGAACCAACTTTTGGTTCTGTTGATTCTTTCTATGGTTCTTTTTGTTTCTACTTGGTTGATTTCAGCTCTGAGTTTGATTATTTCCTGCCTTCTACTCCTCCTGGGTGTATTTGCTTCTTTTTCTTCTAGAGCTTTTAGGTGTGCTGTCAAGCTGCTGACATATGCTCTTTCCTGTTTCTTTCTGCAGGCACTCAGCGCTATGAGTTTTCCTCTTAGCACAGCTTTCATTGTGTCCCATAAGTTTGGGTATGTTGTACCTTCATTTTCATTAAATTCTAAAAAGTTTTTAATTTCTTTCTTTATGTCTTCCTTGACCAGGTTATCATTGAGTAGAGCATTGTTCAATTTCCACGTATATGTGGGCATTCTTCCCTTATTGTTATTGAAGACCAGCTTTAGGCTGTGGTGGTCCGATAGCACGCATGGGATTATTTCTATCTTTCTGTACCTGTTGAGGCCCGGCAAACACAATTCTTAAGGAGCTATAGAGTCTCTGAGATCCTGACCTTGGAAAAATTGTATTTACATACTTGATTTCTTTGTGAAAATAGAATTGCAAGAGAATCATATATCAAGTTAACTGTGAAGCTAAATGTGTAAAAATAAGTCCCAGACTGGCCTCAAAGAGATCAAATTCTAGTTTGGGTTGTGTCCTTACCTCTTGTGAACTTTTGAAAAGTCATTTCTTTAGACCATATTTCCTTTACCTATAACATAGGGAGGCCATATAAAGTGATCTTTAAGTCCCTCCAAATTCTGACATGCTGTGATTGAAGCGGTTTCTTGTTTAGACATGATTATAAGAGGTAAGGTTGGTAATAGAGGCTGGGAGTATAGCTCAATGGTGGGGTTCTTTTCTAGAATATACAAGATCCTGGGTTCAATCCATCATCACCAGCCCTACACACACACACACACACACACACACACACACACACACACACACACACCCCGACAAGGTTGGCAGTTGATAATCTTTCTTCCAGTTTAATTGATTTTAGTTTAAGCCATGACATAGCATAGGGCATCAAGATACCTCAGTGCTGTGTTACCCTTGTACAGGATGGGATGCAACATTCTAGCATTCGTTTGTTCAGCAAACACTTATGATCACCTACTATGTGCCAGGCTCTGTGCTGAGCATCAGGGATGCACATAGGCATGGACTCTAGCATCTGCCAGGAGCTGTTATTGACACAGAATAGGCACAGGAAAATTAATTAATACTTTATCTTTAAAAACTTTAAGTGCTATTATTATTGGTATAAACATGAAGTGGGGGGCATGCATGTGCCACGAAATGTATGTAGACGCCAGTTTTCTCTTTCTGTCTTCGCATAGGCTCTGGGACTCGAACCTGGATCCTCAGACTTGTGTGATGAGCACTGTACCTGTTGAGCCATTTTATCACATTTGAGCCTTTTGTTCTGTGCTGTTCTTTGGTAGCTTATGGCAACCACAGTAATTCAGGTATGGAATGATCTACTGGAAGAGCATGGGCAGATTACCAGGGACTACCCTAAATGTATTGACTTTCCCTCTAGATGCTTCTCCCAGGAGACAATATTTACCCAGGGAGGAGCTGCCAGATTTGTGAGCCCTTCCCTCTATCCGTGATTGGATGTTGATAGCATGAAAGTTTTAAATATGAAAAGGGGATGGGAAGATTACATAGAACATTTATGTAAACATTATCTAGCTTTCAACAACAATAAACAAACAAATATATACATTTGTGTACTGTGGTGATACAATGCTCAATATTAACCTGTAAGCCCCACCTGCCCAGAAACCAGATAACTTCCTGGAATGCTAGGAATTGTAATTCTTGGTGAATAAGAAAGCCTCATGGGATAGTATAGTGGTATATAAGTTAGTTCTCACAAGCCCCTGCAACACGTGGTTTGAGGCCACACTTAGGTGGGAAATTCTGGGGACTGTCCCTGACCAAAGTCCATCTTTTGGTCAGTATTTCATATTGACTAAAGCTTGCTTCATATTTGTTCCCAAATGATGGAGTCGCTTTTCTGGCGAATTGCAGGACTATCAATGGTTATGAATAAAAATGTCCCCCATAGGCCCACAGGGAGTGGCACTATTAGGAGGTGTGGCCTTGTTGGAGTGGGTGTGACTTTAATGGAGGTAGTGGGTCACTGTGGAGGCAGGCTGTGAGGTTTAGGAAGCTTAAGCCAGTTCACTTCCCATCCGGATGTAGAACTCTCAGTTATCTTTCCAGCATTATGTCTCTCTGCATGTCATCTTGTTTTCCTCCACAAGAATAATGGACTAGACCTCTGTAAGCCGGCTCCAATGAAACATTTTCCTTTGTAAGGGTTACCATGGTCATAGTGTCTCTTCACAGCCAAAGAAACCCTAATGAAGGCACGTACCTATCTCCTTTTTCTGCACTGTCCACCATCTGTGAGTTATTTCTCATGAAATATCATAAAATTTTTACATGTAGATATTTAACAGTTGTACTAAAAAAAAGGTTCTTTTAAAAAGAGCTTCACTTTAATGTTGGTGCTGCTATGTTTCTGGATCTATACAAGCTGTGAGAGATGCTTCAGTTCTTCAGGGCTGGGGAGATGGCTCAGTGGGTAAGAGCGCTTGCTTCGCCAGCTTGAGGACCTGAGTTCAAATCCTCAGCACCCAGTAAAAGACCAGGCATGGCTGTGGGTACCTGTAACCCTAACATTGTAGGGCGGAAGGAGGGAGAACCCCAGAGGTCAATGGCCAGCCAGCCTACCTGAAAATGCTTGCTTCCGGTTCCAGGAGAGGCTCTGTCTCAAGGAATAAGAATGTCCCACTCAAAGGCACAGGCGTACACATGCGCACCCACCACATACACACTGAAAAAAATAAAACCTTAATGATTTCTTTAAGTTTTTAATAATAAACAAACTTAAACTGTGTAAATTTGGCAATAATTCTTCAATAAAGGTGGGCATTGGACTTGATGGGAAGAGGGCACCTAATTTGGCCTACAGTGGAGATGAGAGGACATAGCTGGATCCCTAGAAAGTGCCTTGGTTTCTCCCTTCAGGTAACTGCCCACAGAACTTCCCAGAAGCAGGCATGGGAGTACTCACAGGTGCATACAGCTAGATCCACAAGGCCACCGTGAAAGACGTCCGAAAGCTCTGCCTTTGGGACAGAGGGAAAGGTTCCTGCATTAGCAAGGAGTCCTAGTAACCTGGCAAATAGATAAGATTTCCAGACCAGTGAGATGTCTCAGAGGGTACATCAGCCATGCTGGAAGGGCTGAATTGATCCCTGGGGACCTACATGGTGGAATGAAAGAAATGAATCCTACCAGTTATCCTCTTGTCTCCACCTGAGTGTAGTGGCACTCATGCCCTTCCCCAGAAATGGATAAATAAATGAAATAATAATAATAATAATAATAATAATAATAATAATAATAATAATAATCTTCCCCCACATTCCTGCAGAAAAGCCCACCTGGAGTTCTTAGCATTCCCTGAGCTGTCAGGAGATCAAGCCTCCTCAGAGTCAGACCTGTCCCTGTACATGGAGGCTAAGACACAGTAGTAGGGAAGGGGGAAGAAAATGCCCTGCCTTTTGAGTCGTATCACTTCAGAGGTGCCTGTGTACATTGTGTCTGTGTACTTTTTGTTTCCTTTTGAGTTGTATCACTTCAGAGGTGCCTGGGTACATTGTGTCTGTGTACTTTGTTTCCTTTTGAGTTGTATCACTTCAGAGGTGCCTGGGTACATTGTGTCTGTGTATTTTGCTTCCTTTTGAGTTGTATCACTTCAGATGTGCCTGTGTACATTGTGTCTGTGTACTTTTTGTTTCCTTTTGAGTTGTATCACTTCAGAGGTGCCTGGGTACATTGTGTCTGTGTACTTTGCTTCCTTTTGAGTTGTATCACTTCAGACATGCCTGTGTTGCCTTTACTTTTCATCCGGAAGCCTTGGAAAGATTCCCTTCTTTTTGTCCAGCTCTCATAGCTCTGCGTATGTTGTGAAACAATCATGTATTTACTTCTCCTCTGCTGCCACCACCCCCAACCTTAGATTTCTCAGCCGCCAGTGCTACCCACACTGTGCACACAGCTCCTCAAATTCCCTTCTTTCCAGCTCCCAGACAGTTCTTCAAGGCCTGGCCTCTTTCTGCTTATGAACCTGTCTATAGCTGCCCTGGAATCAGCACTCTCAGAAAGGTCGATGACTAGGCCAAAGGGTCTTGGCCAGAGGGAAAAAGTACTGCAGGAAAATCAAGCAGCAGGTACGGAAGCCCCAGCATATGAAAGCATTTGCTCTCAATCTCATTTGCTTTATTATTTAAAATAGTCATTGACAGGAAAGTTGAACTTTCTCCTTAGGAGAAAACTTAGGAGAATAAGGACCCTCCTGCGTTTATCGCCCAGCACCGACACTTGCCAGCTCATGGCGCGTCTTGTTTGTATTTACATCTCCCCTCTCCCCGACACATCTCCTTCAGTGACTGATTTTAAAGTTACTGCCAGTGGATCCGTTTTAATTCTTAAAATTTTAGTTATTATCTAATAACTAATATTTATATAACTTGAATTATAAAGATACAAAAAATTACAAAGAAAAAATCATTCCTTCTACCCTCAACCTTTTCTTTAAAAAAAAAAAACCCAAATATTTTATAATACCCCCAATTAAAAAGTGGAATCACCTTCACCTTGGGCTCGGCTACAGGAATTTCTTTGGCCAAAGGAACTTGAACAAGCATCCCACAATAATGTTTTTTTTTTTTTTCTTTTCTATTTTTTGGAGCTGGGGACTGAACCCAGGACCTTGCGCTTGCTAGGCAAGCGCTCTACCACTGAGCTAAATCCCCAACCCCCACAATAATGTTTTAAGATGGGATCGTGGGTTTGCTTGCTTGTCTCCTGGAGCGTTGTCATATGAAGAGTGTGGAGCATGGCGGAAGGCTCTAGCCATGCCAGCAAAGCCACAAACGCAATCTGGAGAAACAGTATTCCTGTGATCTGCTCTTTCGGGTGTGAGCTGGAATATAGTACCTCCCAACTCCAACATCAGGCTGAGCTTCCTTTCTTGTTGGGTAGATATTATATAAATATTCATATAACTTGAACTGTAAAGGTACAAAAGTTAAAAAGAGAATTGTCGACCCCTTTATCCCCACCCTTGTCTTACAATAAGACAACAATTTATATCTCGCCAATTAAAAAGTGGAGTCATTTCTGCATCTTCACCTTGGGCTTGACTACAGGAATTTACACACACACACACACACACACACACACACACACACACACACACTATCTATATATCTCTATCTTTATATCTTCCACTTCCCTCAAACCTTTTATTGAAAAATGATAATACATAAATCCCTGATCTAAGTGTATTTGAGATAACAACATGTACTGGATGGAGATTGCTTCTGTATGCCATTCTACGCAGTGACCATGAATTATTTAATTAGTCCTAACTGACAGGCGTTTAGACTGTTCCCAGTCTTCTGCCATTGCATGCAGCGATGCGATGAACAACCCTGTGATCCATTATTCAGCACAGGCGTGTGGAATTCTGAAGGATGAATCCCCAGCTGTGGCTCTCACAAGGGAAAGTCAGTACAGCAAGGCTGAGCAAAGCTTTCCCTGTGAGGAAGGCAATACTTTGTTACTGGAGAGTCTTCTCCCCTGCCACAGCTGTCTGGCTACGTCTTCCCACAGTACTCCCCCTTAAACCTTTGGCTGACAGGGACACAGCTGGTAAAAGAAAGCCCTTGCGGGACTGCCCATCTCACCCAGGCTGAGGCCAGGGCCACAGGTTCCTGCCAGCTCTCTGTCTCTGTGTCCGCTGTGAGGGGTCTTCTAACCTCTGCTCTTCCAGGCACTCCAGTGTGAAACACTGCCTTCTGAACTCGGAGAACGGCGGTTCAGGAGACAGTTCCTGTGAATTATGCTTCACTTACAGACACTGACAAGTCCGATAAACGCAAGGGTCTTTGTACAAACGAACAAGTGTCTGGAGCTGACCTCAGCAGGGCAAAGGGCACTTTATGGAATGACTCTAATTTAATAATCGCTCCACCCTCAGGTCGTTAACCCGGTAGGCAACTCAAGCTGACAAATCTAAGCACATCTGAGCTGCAGAACAAAGGAGACGCCCCTTGGAGGTTTGGATTAAAGTTGACATAGAAGACTTGCTACCAGTGCCCAGCAAAGGTACCTGTCTGCTTCCTAGTGAGGTCTCTCCCTTTCTGCTTTAGTCCTGTGTGGTTTTGTTGTTGTTGTTGCTGTTTTTGTCTTTTTTTTGGTATCGGGGATCTAGATAAGGTTTCTTTGTATAACCCTAACTGTCCTTGAACTCAATCTATAGACGAGGCTGGCCTTGAACTCACAGAGATCTATCTGCTGCTGCCTCCCAAGTGCTGGGATTAAAGGTATATACCATCACCACTTGGTTACCTTTTGGGGGGAGGGTCCCACTTTTTAGAGTCACTTTTCTACAAGCTGAGCAGGGTCTGTAACCTCCATATTCCTCATCATGGACAGCTGTTCCCTTCACTAGCTTCCCATGTAGACCGAGGCTCAGGAGAATTTGTCCCTACAAAGTCTCTATACTTTCTGCCTCCAGGCCGAGTTTGGCATCTGCTCTGTTCTATGTCAACAGTCATTGGAACCTCACCCTTCCTCCCCTCCCCTGGGCCTCAGGGCTTGGCTTTCAGATCCCTGTGGTCATTCCTCATTTGGAAAATGACCACCATGTGAGGTCTCAGAGGTGCCTGGCCCTCTGCCACCATAGAGGAAGAGGTCTGGGTATGTGTGTGGGGAGGGTGGGGACCTGGGCTTGGAGTTCCCAGAATAGGGAAACCGATGGAGCTGATTCTGTCCACACCTGATAAGGCTGACGCCAGAGTTGAGGTCAGAACCCAGCCTGGCAGGCCCAGGGACAGATAACCTAAGGATGCTCTGGGTCTTCTGTAGACCTCAGGAAATTTAAAATACCCGTGCAGACAGAAGAGTGCACTTTGTGGAAGGGAGAGAAGGAAGAGAGTGTGGGAACAGGCCTAAGAGTGGCCACCTGGGCTGGGGCCCCCGGGGTCTCACTGCTTTCATCTCCAAAGTCGCAGACACTGGAGCTAACTTTATCTCTTAATGGTTAGATCTCAGCGGCCCGAGTTGCTGGAGAGTGTTTCTTGTAGTGGGTTTCTTTACTCCCTGATGTGATTGATCCCTTAGTCTTTGGAGGGGTGGGAGAAGGAAGCTGAAGGGTAGAAGAATAGAAGTATTCTCACTACTTACCAATTTTCTTTCCTAGACTAGATTGTTAATAAATATCAGGGATTAAAAACAACAACAACAACAACAACAACAACATGATTCCACTTTGTGGATGGGATTTAGTTTGCACTATAACCAGGGCTATTATCGATTGAGCTACTAATGCAGACATTGTACATATGGTATCTAATTGAACCTCTCTGCAGGGTAGGCGTTGCCTGCATAGGCTTCACCTTCATTTAGTGAGAGAGGAAAATGAAGTCTCAGAGAAACTGAGAATTATGTCCAAGCTTCTAAGAGGTCAAGCTTGGGTTTCTATCTTCAAGATTCCAGGATCCAAGATGTTCCTGCCAGCATCCTGATGCTGCTTCCAGACTGAGAAGGTCAGAACCCTGCTAAAGGACCAGGACTTGCTTTTCTGCTCATCTCTGTTGGCCCTGGGAACAAGCAGAGGCCCAGGACAGATGAATCTCTGGTGTTGCATACACTAGCCTTTCTCAAGAGGGAAGGCAATCTCCCACACCTCCTGTATGCACTGCACGCGCGTGCACGTGCACACACACACACACACACACAGGCACACACACACATAGGCACACATACATGCACAAACACAATGTGATATGAATTTTTAATAACCTTTCCCAGATTAATCTTTTTCACTTTGAAAGGGGCCCTAACGGTAATGCAGAGCAAAGCCCAGTGCCCAGCACGCATGGATTCAGCACATGGAAGGTCCTCAGTAGATATCTGATGAAGGAGCATGAAATATAGTGGTTCTAGATTTTTTGCATCTCCTACATCTCCTAGATGTTTTTGATTTGAGCGTAATTAATTCCCATTTCTCCTCTAGTTGTCTTTATAACTGAGTCTGTAGACAGGCTCCATGAAAAGCTGTTGGCTCCCTTTAACCAGGAAGAAACTCCCATAAAGAGAGCCGGTGATTTACTGCACAGACCCATAGGGAAGTGTGCTATTGGAATTAATAATAAAGATTGTCTAATTCTCTGTCTTTTCCCAGGCTCTTTTCCAAGACATCATGTGAAACCCTGCTGTTTCTGCATCAGATAAATCAACGATAATCTTTAACTCAGCAAGGGGCGAGTCATGGGGGTGTTCTCCTGCATCCACGGTATACTGCTAAAATCAGATTTCCTGGAGCCCATTCACCAGAGGTTTTGAACTTGCCAGATTGCTTGCTGGGCCTAAAATACTGCGTGCCATGTGGTGACCCTGGCTTGGTTGTTTCCATGAGTTCTCTTTCCCTAAGTCACAACCGACACTTCCAAGTCACACAGAGGAAAAGAGCTCCAGACTCCACATTTCCATTAATGGCCATCGGCCAGGTCTGGCGTGTGCACTGTGCACTACTCTCTTCTGTCATCGATTCTGCCTTGGGGGAGGGGGAGCAGAGAGAACTGAGGAAGACCGTGGGTGGGGATGCACGTGCCTTCTGCAGTCCGATTCCTATTTCCCCTCCCCATTTCTTCCCCCGCAGCAACTTTTGGCAAGAGGATTTTTTTCTCCAAACTTACGGTAACTCGTTCATCTGGTTATGCTTTCCTTTATTCATCTGCTTATGTAAGCTACACCAATGGAGCCTTTGTTGTGAGGTAAATGTGCGGGAGCCGTGAGATTTAAACTCGGCATATAAAATAATGGATTTCATCACGACGTCTCCACACTCGGCTATAGTTGGACGTTGCTCATATTCACCCTGTTGTTCGTTAACCTCTTGTTCTTTCTGCTGCTCCCTGTCTTCCCTCCAAACAGTCTCCCTTCTCCTTTTGTGTTTTGTATGTATTGGATTTGGATTCTGAAGAACTGGATTCAGGAGGTGGGGAGAAAACCAAGTCGCCATGAATTGAAATTCTGCCAAAGCCTGCAAATGCTAAGTTAATATTTTAGGTGGCAGATCTGTGGATGGCTTGTCTTTTAACCTGTGTTTCTAAGTTTTCTTTCAGTCAGACATATTAATATTTGTATAAGACAAGTTATTCAAAAGGTGACTGCGTGATGAACATGTGCTACACGCACGAGGAGGTATGGGTAGCGTTCTGGAAGGTGGAGAGGAGTGTGCTATGTCTGACTTAGGTGGGGCTGTTGGACAAGGTTGTTGTCGCTAGGCTGGAAGCTGAAGCGTGGCCTTGTAATGTAGCCTGGGAAGTCATCTGCTCAGCACCTTCTCTTCTCTGCCATCCATGCACCAGCCAAATCTCATCCTGCTCAGTTTCCAAGGTACAACAGGACCGAACGCATTCAGGTGTGGATATACTACAGACTGGGTCACCTCTTCCTCCGTTCTGTGGCCTACAGAGGGCTGCCTGCTCTGACTTTACTGTCAGATCTCTTCACCTCATCCTAGCACTGGACCAGCCCTAGACACTCAGACTCTTACCTAGGGCTCTCTTTTCTATTTAGATTTGTTTATTTTATGTGCGTGAGTGTCTCACCTGCATGTGTGCATGTGCACTACATACATGCCTGGTGCCTGTGGAGGCCAGAAAATGGTATTGGATCCTTTGAAACTAGAGTTACAGATGTTTGTGAGCTCCTGTGTGAGTTCTGGGAAGCAAACCTCAGGCCTCTGTAAGGATGACGAGTGCTTTAACTCCCGCCAACTCTCCAGACCCTGGATTTTTCTTATTTAAGGTTAGAAATGTCTTTGGTGGAAGCTTGAAATTCAGGAGCTGTTCCAGATGATAGCAGGCAGTTCGAGGAGCTTACTTGCTACCTCGTGGAAGAAATCAACATGTCATGAGAGACAATGCTATGACCACTTGATGAGGAGGGGAGGAAAAGGGAGCTGAAGAATTATGGTGGAGTTCAAGGTCCTAACCCAGTTGCTATGATATCTGTCATAGCTCTCGTTCAAACTCATCTGGGATCTGAACTTGTAACTCAAATACCCTAACAAAGAAAGAACAAACGGAGTAAATGACCTGTGTGTTTGGCTGGAGAGGTCGGTGATATGTATGTGTTGGGGTGGTCAATTGGCAGAATTCAAGCTTCAAGATTTGAGTCTCAAGCCTACATACAGCAATGGTCCATGCTTCTCCTGGACCCTAAGATGCCAACGCTCTCTGACCAGCACCCACCGCTTCCCTGCTTTCTCCAACCCACTTCCCTAAAGAATTCAGGAATAGTAAGATCCTGTGATGGTTACTGTGGCTTGTTATCGTCACGAGCCCAGGAGAGAAATCTGGGAGTGTCTAGAACAAAGTTTCTAGCTTATGCTAATGCAGAAGGCATATTTGACTGGAGGTGGCATCATTTCATGGGTTGAAGTAAAAAGAAGAGAGCAAGATGAACAACAGCACCCATTGTTCTCTATTCGGGGCTGCAGGTGCAAGGTGATCCACAGTGTGATCGGTTCCTGCAGTCAAGGTGAGCGACCTCATCAGGATGGGCTGCATCCTCAAACTGTGAGCCGACTGAAACTTTTTTCTTTTGCTTCTGATTTTCTCTTTTATTGGAAATGGATTCTTTTCTTACAGAATATATCCTGATTGCAGCTTCCCCTCCCTCTATTTGTCCCAGCCCCTCCCTCCCTCCCTCCCTCCCATCCAGATCCACTCCCTTTCTGTCTCACATTAGAAATCAAACTAGCGTCTATGGGATAATAACAAAATATAATAAAATAATATATAAGAGAAAACGAAATTAGGACATCAAAGATGAACAAGACAAACCAACCGAAGTAAAGGAGCTCAGAAGAAGACACGAGAATCAGAGACCTACTCATTCACACACCCAGGAGTCCCGTAGACTGGAAGCTCTGCTATGTACACAGAGGACCTGCTGCAGACCCATGCAGGCCTGTGCGTGCTGCTTCAGCCTCTGTGAATTCATGTGAGTTTTGCTTGTGTTGATCTAGGAGGCCTTGTTTTCTTGATGTCTCCAATCCCCTCTGGCTCTTACGCTCTCCTCAGCAGCACTCCCTGAGCTCCGCGGGGAGGAATTTGATGGAGACATCCCATTTAGCACAGAGGGTTTAGTCAGTATCTTAGTCAGTGCTCTCTTGCTATGAAGAGACACCATGACCACAGGAACTCTTAGAAAAGAAAGCACTTAATTATGGCTTGCTTACAGTTTCAAAGGTTTAGCCCATTATCATCATGGCAGGGAGCATGGTGGCATTCATGGTGGCAGACATGGTGCTGGAGAGGTAGCTGAGATTTCTACATCCGGATCTACAGGCAGCAGGAGGAGAGAGAGAGACTGGGCTTGCCTAGGGATTTTGAATCCTTAAAACCCATCCCCAGTGCCCCACTTTCTTTAACGATGCAACACCTACCAGACCTTTTCAAGTAGTGCCACTCTCTGATGACTAAACATTCAAATATATGACCCTAGAGGGGACACTCTTATTCAAACCACCACAGTGTTCTAAGTTCTCTCACTTTCTGCATACCGTCTGTTCCCATTTGCTGCAGGAGGAAGCTTCTTTGATGGTGGCTGAACAAGGCACTGATCTATGAGTACAGCAGAAAGACACTGGGAGTCACTTTACCATTACCTTTGTTGTTGTTGTTGTTGTTGTTGTTGTTGTTGTTGTTGTTTAGGTCAGCAGTATTTAGTTCTACCTAGGTCCCTGGGTATCTAGTGTCAGGTTCTTGGTTATTCAAGCAGTGTCAGGTGTGGGTTCCATCTTGTGAAATGGTCCTTAAGTCAACTCAGTATTGGTTGGTTACTTCCATAACTTTGTACCGCCATTGCCCTAACATATTCTTTCATCAAGGAAAACCTTCTTCATTAAGTCACTTTTGTCAGGCATTTTGTCGTAGCAATTAGGAAAGTCAGATCCTGAGGCAGTAAGCCCATATAGGAAGTATAGCTGTAGATATTCTTTTTCTTCTAGGGGACAATGAGAGTCAGGAATGCAGACATTGCACCTCTATCCTCTCTTTCTTTAAATTTAAACATGTATTTATTTGTGTGTGTGTGTTTGTGAGCATTAATGCTTGCTGAGGTGCGTGCATGGAGGTTGGAGGTCAACTTGCAGTAGTTGGTTCTCTCTTCTAACCAAGTGGCTTCCTAGGATTGAAATCAGGTTGTCAGGCTTGGTTTCAGCCCGAAATCAAGAGGTTGCTTTGGCCTCGAATGAATGACTTCATCCACTGAGCAATCTCGCGGGCTCCTTCCCTCCCTTTCTGTAACTTAGACTGACTCTCCTCCCCTCTCCATGCCCTGCTCCCTCTTCTGGATTGTCAGTGTAGATAGACTGGATGGTTAAGTGCAACCTCTCCTTTGTCCTTTGAGACCTAGTCTGTGGATCTTCTAAGGGAAGGCCAAGAATAAAGGGTAAGGAAGTTTCTGGTGATGCCCTCACTAGCTCATGTATTCCAGGAGCAAGAGGAACTCAGATACATAGTATCACATGGCTCCTAGAGAAAGGCTTTGCTGAAATCTTAGGGGGGCCCATCCTGGGGAACACAGACTGACTCAGAACATAGAGTTGACCCCAATCCCTTTCATTCTAGGATGTTCCAGGCAAACCAAGGACTTGTATCTAGAAACTGGGCTTAGGCCGTCAGCACACACTGACAACTAGCATCCATGTATACCTTCAGATCCTCATTCTCTGCTTCTCTCTTTATCACCTTGTCTAGAAACCTACTCTGGAAGAATGTCCAGGGAGTCTGAGCTGTCCCACATACCAGACTTTTCTCTTTAGGCCCCAGAACACTACTTCACACAGATCAATAAGATTGAATAAGACTTTCAAGCTAGGATAGGAAACTGTCTGGACATGTAAGTAGAGAGAGCAGGATCCACAGGTTGCTTCTGAACCTGCTCACCCAGTTGCCTTGGCAACGGCATCTGCACTGGACCGCAGGGGAAAGCCAAGGACCACCTGCTGCTGTCTCAGTTGGGAGGGTAGGGGAATGGCGGAAGGAAGAGCTCTACTGGTCACTGCCAGGCCACCCACAGCAAGTCCTCTCACAACCTAGGCCTGTCCTGGGGTCTTAGGTTTTTTTGGTTTAAGGATACTGTGAAGGGCACAGCCCTCTGAATATGAAAACCTCGTTTTTCTAAACATAATTAGGCACAGGGACTATGTCTAGGAACAATGATTCTTCATTGTTATTCTTCCATAACTTAACATTTTACCTACCACCCATGGCACAGAATAGGCTTGCTAACCAAGCAGAAGGTTATGTTCTTAAGATGCCAGGACTTTGCCAGGTTGAATATATCTTTAGCTGTAGTAGGAGGAAAACTTGGTTTTCATCTTTGAGTTCACATAGAATAAAAGATATTGGGGTAGTCAATATGACTCATGAACCTCTTAACTCCAGTTGAGTGTTACTACCTGTCCTGTAGTGAATAACAGAAGGAAGCACTTCAGCCCATTCTCTGAAGCCTTTGCCTGCAGTGTCTTCTCCTTTTAAAAATCCCTTGCAATGCTGAGGATGAAGCTCAGGACCTCAGCCTGGTAAGTCTCTACCACTAAGTACATCCTCAGTGCTGCCTTGGCAGCATCTTGAAACCATCCACTGGGGTAGGCATTGCAGACAACGCAGCAAGGCTAAAGACCCTGGGCTCTTAGGAGTGGTCCAAGAGGACCTGGAGTTTGTGCCCTCTGCATCCTGGTCCAGCGGCTTTTCCTTGGACATGTCTCATGAGAGCTATTGGGAAATGTACGTGTCCTCTAGCCTCGTGTGTGACCGTGGTGCCTTGGCATCGTACTCGACAGAGCACCTCTCTGAAGAAAGAAGAAAACTAATGTTCATTCGTTCAATAAGGAATTTTATTGCATGCTACCCTGTGCCAAGTGGGGGGGGTGGTGAGCACTGAGAATTCAAAAGGGAATGAAGTGTAGCCTCTATTCCCAAACAGCTCCATTCATTTAGACATTTCCCTTGGATTATGTATATATGATGTTGACAAGGAAAAGAATCATCAATTATGAGATTCCCTAAGTGACACTCTCTGCCCTTCAGTGAGTTCTGTACTGTGTCCACTGGCAGAAGAAAGCACACTTCCAAAATTGTGACAGAGTAGTGAGGAACAAGGAGCAAGGGTGAAAACCTTAAACAAACGTTAGCTGAAGGTGCCTGGGCTGTAGCCCTCCGATTAGTGAAGAAACACTTCCAGAAATGGGGCCGGGAGCAAATTACTGAGCAAAGGCTGAGGGGCTGACAGGAAGCGAGAGAAGCCTGAGAGAATTGCCACATGGTCAGCCACAGCCAGGGCTGTCCTGTGGATACTCAGCCTTTTGATGGGGGTTGGGGACAAGATCACCCACACAGCAACTCGCTTCTGTGTTGGTGAGGTCAAACTGTAAGGGCAGAGACTTAAAGCTGCAGACTAGCTCTGAAATGAGGACTCTGCCACTAAGGCTAGAGACAAACTTTTAAGTATTTTGACTTCTTTCCCTGGGCTGGGCCTAGTCACACCTTGGTTTATGTATAGTAAAATCAACAGCTTTTGGGAGCTTTCTTAGGTCAGCTTTTTATCTACTCAGTGAAATGTTATTGAGGGATCATATTCTGCACGAAGAGCCCAAGATTTCCAGGCCTACATAGGGGCCTCATGACATAATTTTAAGACACAGAAAATGACCTCCAACTTAGATTTCTACTTTCTTCTGTAGAACTTGTAACCCAAACACATGGTATGGATTTAACTCCAAAGACCAGAGAACACAGAGAGAAGACTCAAGGGAGTTCACCTTAGGAGCTGCCTCACCAGAAGGCAGATGAAGACCCACATTTTAAATTAGTTTCATTCTAATGTCGAGGGACACAACTCACAGAACAGGAAGTGACGTTGTTTTGTTCTTGAAGATCACCTTCATATCAGCTTATCTTTGAAACAACAACAAAGAAATACCTGGAAGGGCCAGATCATTATTACAAGAGGAGCTGAGCAGAGCTGCTGTGAGCAGATAACATTTGGGAGAGGTCTTAGAAATCATCAAATTCCCCATTTTTCAGTGCTGCCACTGAGTAGTAGAGGTTAGCTCAGCGGGAAAGTGTTTGTCTAGCATGCACCAAGCCCTGGGCGCCATCTCCAACACAGCAAACAGACAAACAAAACATGTCTG
Source organism: Rattus rattus (assembly GCF_011064425.1). NCBI lineage: Eukaryota > Metazoa > Chordata > Mammalia > Rodentia > Muridae > Rattus > Rattus rattus. The sequence continues at coordinate 89,832,903 of NC_046156.1, forward strand.
ATTGACACTAAGGATGGTTGGCTCTCACTCGCCGATGGGAAAACTTGCTACTGAGTAAGGACTGTGTTCTGATTAGTTAAGGGCTATCCTTACAAAGTTCCACAAACTGTATGTCTTGGACAACAGATATTTATTGTTTCCTGGTTCTGGAGTCCAAATCAAGGCATTGGCAGGGTGGTTTCCTGAGGCTTGAGGGAAGCTCTGTTCCGTGCCCCTCTTGGCTAGTAGTTTTCTAGTCTCTCTGGAGCTTCTTATCCTGTAGAAGCATTGTTTTAATTTTTAATCTCTCCTTCCCGCACATGTGCACCTTCTTCTTGTTGTATTTTGTTTTTTTGAGACAGGGTTCCTCTGTAGCCCTGGCTGTCCTGGAACTTGCTCTGTAGACCAGGCTGGTCTCAACTCTTCCTCTCAAGTGCTAGGACTAGAGACATGTTCTACCACCTCCCAATGTTGTGCATCTTTTTCTATGCCCATGTTATTAAGGACACCACCCACACTGGATTAGTCTACTCCAATGACCTCATCTTGACTCATGTCTGCAATGACTCTACTTCTGTATAAGGTTATATCTTGAGATACTGAGACTAGGATCTCTGTGTATGGATTTGGTATATACTCTGTAACAGAAATCATCTATAATGTGTTGGATCCTTACAGGAGGAATGTAAGCTGGATATGATTTGCATTCTTCTGATACACCAGGCCCAGTGAGCTAGGCAGCAGAGACACATCCCCAGAAGCCCGTGCATTTGTTAGGGTTCTCTAGAGCCACAGAACTTATGGAGTGAATCTATTGGAGTGACTTACAAGCTGTCGTTCAGCTAATTTAACAGTGGCTAGCTGTGAGTGTAAAGTTTAAGAGTCTAGAGGTTGCTCAGACCCACAACGCTGGTCTTCTGTGTATGCTGGAGTCCCAAAGAAATAAGCCCCAATGCCAGTGAAGGAATAGATGTGCTAGTAAGACAAGTGCACACAGATTAAAAGCAAAAGCTTCCTTCTTCTATGTTCTTATGTATACTTGCAGTAGAAGGTATGACCCATATTAAAGGTCTGGCTTCCCACCTCAAGATCCAAATTAAAGGCTGGTGTCTTCGTGCCTCCTGATCCAGATCAAAGGTGTGGCTCCGTGCCTCAAGGGTCCAGAAGTAGATTCACTCACTTCAAACAAAGCAGTTTTTTTTTTTAACAGGTTTGCCCCCACCTTCCATTTCTGAATTGTAGCTCAATTCAGATACAGTCATGCTGACAACCAAGACTAGCCATCGCTCCATGTGTGCACGGACTCCAGAACCTCGCTGGGGGTTTGGAGCTCAGCCCTGGGTGGGGCAGCCTTTGGATGGCTTGTCCTTTAGTCTATACTCCATTCTTTCTCCCTGTATTTCCTTTAGACAGGAGCCACCAAACCCAGGCACTATTGCTGATGCCAAGAAGCGCTTGCTGACAGGAGCCTGATATAGCAGGAGGCTCTCCCAGAGCCTTACCAATACAGATGAGGATGTTTGCAGCCAACCATTGGACGGAGCACTGGGTCCCCAATGGAGGAGTTAGGGGAAGGACTGAAGGAGCTGAAGGGGTTTGCAACTCCATAGGAAGAACAACAATATCAACCAACCAGAACCCCCAGAGCTCCCAGGGACTAAACCGCCAACCAAAGAGTACACATGAAGGGACCCGTGGCTCCAGCTGCGTATGTAGCAGAGAATGGCCTTGTCGGGCATCAATGGAAGGGGAGGCCCTTGGTCCTGCGAAGGCTCAGTGCCCCTGCACAGGTGCTAGGGCGGTGAGGTGGGAGTGTGGGTGTTGGGGAGCACCCTCATAGAAGCAGGGGGGAGGCAGGGATGGGATAGGGGTTTGCTGAGGGGAAGCCAGGAAGGGGGATAACATTTGAAATGTAAATAAATAAAACAACCAATAAAAATTAAATAAAGGAGCTCAGCCCTGTCTCTCCTACGGGTTAACAACTGTGGCAAACGTTTCCTCCATTTGTTTGTCTCTAAGATGAAGATAAAGCAGGTTTACAGTTTCAAAACCTCAAGAGCTCTGAGTACCAAAAATAAAATTGTACTTATGACCTATCTGGGAGCAAAACATGTCCGAAATGAGCACACTTGATACGAAAGCACAGGCTTCCTACGCCCTATTTCTGCATACATTTAGAAAAATGGTCATCGGTCTTGATACGAAAGCACAGGCTTCCTACGCCCTATTTCTGCATACATTTAGAAAAATGGTCATCGGTCTGAATACAGGACGTGGCTGCCGACACAGAGGGTGTCATGGAGTCAGTGATATGCACATCCTGCGACTTTTTCCAGATCTCCAAGTTCTGCCATGCCGGTGTGGCCCAGATTGGAATTAGGGACTGTGGATTTTTCAGTACATGTATTGTCACCATGAACTGTGCAGTTTGAATCCTGGCACCCTGGCTGGGTCACAAGGACATGAAGAAAGGACAGGTACAAATGTCCACCTACAACGAAGCTGGGAGCAGGTGGGGCTCTCTCACAGCTGCAGTGCGAAACCTCACTGTGTTAGGTATGGCACAGGGGAGGGGTTAGCTGGTTTCAGTAGGAGCTGTCTGAGGGTGAGCGGTCTCAGGCTACAAACATCCAGGAAGAGGAAGCACAATTGGTTGGTTGGGTTTTTTTTGGGGGGAAGAGGGTGCAGCGAACTTTATTGGTGGTATTCACGAGAGCAGGGAGGGCTCCTAGGCCCCTCCCATTATTATGGGAGTCTGAGATGGAAACTGAGAGGGAGATGCTCAGTGTTGGGGGCTGAGTTGGGGCAAGGATTCCTCAGCAACTGAGGGCCTTCTTCTTTCTCTCAGTGTCCTTGCTGGGGTAGGTGACCTAGGGTTTCTTACTCCTTGGAGGCCATGTAGGACATGAGCTCTACCTCCCTGTTGCAGTAGCCGTATTCATTGTGATACCAGGAAATGAGCTTTACAACGTTGTCATTGAGAACAATGCCAGCCCCAGCACCAAAGCTGGAAGAGTGGGGAGTTGCTGTTGAAGTCACAGGAGACAACCTGGCCCTCAGTGTAGGCCAGGATAGCCCTTTAGTGGGCCCTCAGATGCCTCCTTCACCACCTTCTTGATGTCATCGTACTTGGCAGGTTTCTCCAGGCAGCATGTCAGATCCACAATGGCAACGGATATTTTGGGGCTAGGAACACAGAAGGCCATGCCAGTGAGCTTCCCATTCAGCTCTGGATAACCTTGTCCAGAGCCTTGGCAGCACCAGTGGATGCAGGGATGCTGCTCTGGGCTGCTCCATGGCCATCACGCCAGTTTTCCAGAGGGTCCACCCACAGTTCTGAGTGGCAGTGACTGTGGTCATGAGCCCACATCCATGATGCCAAAGTTGTCATGGATATCATGGTGGTGCAGGATGCATTGCTGACAATCTTGAGTGAGTTGTCATATTTCTTTCTTGTGGTTCATACCCATCACAAATATGGGGGCTGAAGTGGCAGAGATGATGACCCTTTGGCCCCACCCTTCTCCATGGTCGTGAAGACACCAGGAGACTCCACGACATACTCAGCACCAGCGTCACCCCATTTGATGTTATCGGGATCTCGCTCCTGGAAGATGGTGATGGGCTTCCCGTTGATGACAAGCTTCCCATTCTCAGCCTTGATGATGCCGTTGAATTTGCCATGGGTAGAGTCACATTGGAACATGTAGACCATGTAGTTGAGGTCAGTGAAGAGGTCACTGATGGCAACAATGTCCACTTTGCCAGATGCAGAGGAGAAGGCAGCCCTGGTAACCAGGCACCTAATATGGTCAAATCTGTTCACACCGACCTTCCCCATTGTGTCTATGGGACAAGGCTGGCACTGCGCAATATGATGCAGCTGTCTCTGGAACAGGGAGGAGCGGAGCTGTTTCGAGACAGCATGTCATTGTGTGGCTCTGGCTGTTCTGGAACTCACTCTAAAAACCAGATTGGCCCAGACTCAGATATCTGCCTACCTCTGCCTCTCAAGTGTTGGAATTAAAGGCATGAGTCATCACTTCCTGGCCTTTATTCAGACTCTTAAGGAAAGCGTTGCCATCTCTCTGTGCCTGACCCTTATGGGTAATGGTTTTGTCAATTTACCATAGACCATGGTCTTGGAGTCCTTAGCAGGACATATTCATGACAAAAGACACATTCACTGCGGACTTCACTGTGTCAGAGCTTTCTCCACTTCCTCCAACCACAGCGCTATGGAGAAGAATAGGTGCCATTTCAGAATACATCCTGGCGGGGGTTGGGGATTTAGCTCAGTGGTAGGCGCTTGCCTAGGAAGCGCAAGGCCCTGGGTTCGGTCCCCAGCTCGAAAAAAAAAAAAAAAAAAAAAAAAAAAAAAAAAAACCCAGAATACATCCTGGCACACAAGTATCATGTGTGTGCGTGTTAAAATCACAATAGTAACTCTCTGGTCTAAAGTCTCTGGTCGTAAGGCACTGAAGAAGGTTCTGGAATAAATGCCCAGTCTTAGGGGCCATGCCTGTTGTGTGTGATTCTGCTTCTGGGACTCCTGATCTGGGGCTCATATCTCAAGCTTCCCAAGCTAGCCCTGTACTTGTACTATGGTGAAGCAACCTCTGCCTGCTGGGGTGGGTGTCGAATGATACGGTGTTCCTAGGTTGTATTAGTCTGCAATGGCTGGTGCAGCCATGTACTACAAACTGAGTGACCCAAACTGCAGAAACGTACTGTCCTGCAGTTCTGGGAATAGATAGCCAAGACCCAGTCATTGGCAGGACGAGTTTGTCATTTTATTTTGTTTTTCTTCAACATTGTCTTCTTTGTTCTCTCTTCTTAAAATACACCGGTGATGTTGAATTCAGACCTATTCTCTGATTTTTAACTTAATTATCCCTTTAAAGTTCCTAACTCTGAATACTGTCACATTCCAAGGTACTAGAAGTTAGGCCTTCAGTGTATAAATGGACTTGAGATGCCTATAACACTATTTTTAGAAACTAAATGAAATGTCATTCTTACTGGATGGATGCCACGTGCTTGCCAGCTTGTGTCTGCCTCTGTGAAGACAAGGTCCAGGACCACTTAGAGTCAAACCATTTGAGTGCTTAACAAAATCTGCCTGCTCCAAACATGTACGTCATGATCTGGGGAGAGGACAGCAGGACCCAGCTATGGTGCATGCTTGTTTTTGCATTAAGATAAAGGTTTCATTGAACTGAGGAATGTAAGGAATGGCTGCCAACAGCAGAAGCTCTCTTTTATCCCATAACCACTGTAGCCTCCAAGGAAGGGTCACTGAGGGACAAGCGGAACTGGACTGTGTGAAGTCTGAGTGGGAATCCCCGTTTATCCTCAGGGTGCTTCAGGTATCTTTTGTCTACTAAGGCTTTGACAGAAGGAACAGTCTCATAAAAGCCAGCCTCCAGGTAGCAGTCAACATCTGCCCCTCCCCTTCAGCGCAGTTGCAATGTGGATACCAAGAAAGGCCTATGGGAAGCATCTTCCTAGTACAGGGCACGATACGGAATGCAGGCTGACATCAAGGAGTTCCAGTGTTAATTTTTGGGGGAACTTTTCCTCATCCCACCCTCACCTCTGCTCCTGGATGAACCTGAAGTAATTTACCCTCACAATGGTCTAAGACAGTGTGGTTCTCAACCTGTGGGTCACGACCCCTTTGGGGGCCAAGCGACTCTTTCACAGGGGTCACCTAGGAGCACCGGCATATTAGATATTTACATCACCATTCACAACGGTAGCAAAACTACAGTTATGGAGTAGCAACAAAAATGATTTTATGGTTGGGGCATCACCACAACACGAGGAACTGTATTAAATGGTCACAGCATTGGGAAGGCTGAGAACCATTGGTCTAAAGCCTGAGCCCTGAAGTAGTGTTTCAAAAGATGGGCAACAGCGCCATTCCAGAGCCCACTGCCGGTTGGGAAATAGAGGTTGAGTTGGGTTCTTGTTGTTGACGCCACTCCGAAGCTTCCGATTATGTCACGTGAGGTAGGAAAACAGCAGGGTCATGCGTCAGACAAGCAATGAAAGGCCTCTGGAGTGGGTGTCTGTTACAGGTGTCCGTGTGTGCACACCCGTGTCCCACGCCTGTGCCGGGGTGGCTACCAGCCTCCCGTGCAAAAGTTCCAGCAAAACAGCTGGTGAGTGGGCTTCTAAATGGAAGTGATTTTCCTAGCACCATGACAACAAGACACCCTCGGAGCTAATGGCGACGCTTCAGCCCTCATCTTTCTCTGCTGGTTCCTGCTTACACTTCATGTTTCTTAAAATACTTGCCTGGCAGGCAATGTGGTGACTCACCTGTACCATCGCGCAGAGCAAGTGGGAGACACTTCCTTCTGCAGAGGAGTCCGGAGCCAGCCCAGTACCTGAGGCCTTTCATTCACATACGGTTCCTGTCAAGGGCGGTTTCTCACTCTGCCAAAGCAGTGATTGCCCAAGAAAGCAAAGTAGTTTGGATGTGTCAAGCTGCAGGACTCGGACTACACAGGGTTCAGGGAAATTAGGGAGATTTGCCTGGATATCTCTTCCTCATCTTCAGTCTGTGTGAGGTACTTGGGCCAGGTGCTGAAATACTAAAGCTCGCATGGAGTCACCATTGCCTGTGGTGCTCTGGTGCACCTCTGAGCCAGTTTTTTCCTGGAATTCCACGAATTCTGATGTACTAAAATGATTTAAAGTTCTGAACTTGGTGACTTGGAACTCACACAGTTTACAATGTTAAAGCAGTAAAAAGAAATATTTGCCAAGAACTTTACTGTCAACTAGGATCGTGTCTGTGTACCTTGTATCTACTTGAGTTCTGCAGGCTGCATATTGTGGTCTACATGCCTGGGAGTCACATTCAAATCCTTGGTTCACTGATGATTAGCTGGGTGACTTTAGTCAGGTTATTTTGTCTCCTGGAATGTTTATTTCCTTAACTTTTCATAATAGTGTCCCTCGAATTACATAAATAAAATGAGAGGCCATGCATGCTCATGAAAGTACAGGGGCAGGAGAAGTTTCTCAGGGCTTGCTGCTCTTCCGGATGACTTGAGTTTGGTGCCCAGCACCCATGTCCACATGCAACTTCTGCTTCAGAATATTGGGCAATCTCTTCTGGCTTTTACAAGCAAACAGCAAGATGCATTGTATAAAAATAAATCTTCTGGATAAAAAGGAGAGATTCAGTATAGAGCAAGGCCAATGTATATTTGTGCCTTTTCCTATCTCTCTGGATCTTTCTCATATTTAGGAGTGAGCACCATTTCTGACTATCTGGTGTTAACATCAATATATTTACATATGTGGGTTTGCCTACCTTTAGAACATGGTAAATAATTACCCAAGAAATAGATGATCAGGACACAATACCCTGAGACCATTGGTGGTAAAAGTCACAAGGAGTGATTTGGATGGTGTCTTAGGGTTACAATTGCTAGGATGAAACACCGTTACCAAAATCAGCTTAGAAGGAAAGGGTTGGGGTTGGGGATTTAGCTCAGTGGTAGAGCGCTTGCCTAGGAAGCGCAAGGCCCTGGGTTCGGTCCCCAGCTCCGGAAAAAAAAAAAAAAAAAGAAGGAAAGGGTTTATTTCACTCACAGTTTGTCATCAAAAGCAGTGAGGGTATTAACTCAAACAAGGAAGGAACCTGAAGTCCGGAGATGATGCAGATGTCATGGAGGGGTGCTGCTGACTGGCATGCTCTTCATGGCTTATCCAGCCTGCTTTCGTATAGAACCCAGGACTACTAGCCCAGGGATGGCCCCACCCACAATGGTCTAGACACATCGCACCAGTCACCACTTGCCCTATATTCTTGCCCACAGCCTGATGGTACAGAGGCGTTTTCTCTTCTCTGATGACTCTAGATTGTATCAAGATGACATAAATTAGCCAGCTCAGATAGACTTCATAATGTTATAAAATCAAAGCCTCTAACTTTCAGAAACCTGTGGGTAGTTTCCTTCTGGAAGAGCCATTGCAATTCTCTGTAATATAAAAAGTTGTTTCTAACTTCAGGGTGCCAGCCGGTGGCACACTGGCAGCTGTTCGCTCATTTTGCTGCAAGGCTCCTTCTAATGCCCTTCCCTCAGCAGCATCCCATTTCCTCAGATCTGGCTCAAGCTTCTGACAACTTCTGGATGTCCGTCACGGAGATCTGTGTTTCTCTTCAACTTTCAGTGTTTGCTGGTTTCCTTTCTGTTATTCTACCTGCTTCGGTATTTTGGTCTACCACATGATACTGGAATGAGATAGGGCTTGAGTCCAGTCACATCCCTTACCCCTCTACCCGACCACTGCTTTTTCCTTTTTGGTTTTCTGAGATAGCATTTCTCTGTGTCACCCTGGCTGTCCCAGAACTCACTCTGTAGACCAGGCTGGCCTGGAACTCAGGTATCTGGTTGACTCTGCATCTGCGTCCCGAGTGCTGAGTTTAAAGGTGTGAGTCACTGCTAATTGGCTCTACTTCACATCTTTCTAATGGATCTGTCTTAGTTGCTTTCTCATTGTGGTGAAGAGACCCCAGGACCAAGGAGACTTACAGGAGAAGGCAGTAACAGGGACTTACAGTTTCAGAGGGTGAGTCCCTGTCCATCATGGCAGAGAGCATGACAGCAAGAAGGCCCAGTGCTGGAGCAGGGTGACACCGCCATCCAGACAAAGTAGAAGGCTATAGGATAGGAATGGATATTTACCAATTACACATCTGATATAAGGTTAATATCTAAAATATTTGAAGGAGGAGGAGGAGGAAAAGGAGGAGGAGGAGAACACCCCTGGATATCAAGGAAACAAATAACTCAATTTAAAAATGGGATACAGAACTAAACAAAAACTTCTCAAAAAATAAAACATGAATGGATGAGAGACAAAGAAATGTCCAACATCCTCAGTCATCAGGAAAATGCAAATCAAAACTACTTTGAGATTTTATCTTGGCCAAATTGGCCAAGATCAATAAAACAAATCCAAGCTTATACTGGCAAAGGTATGGGGTAAGAAGAACACTCGCCCATTGCTGGTGGAAATATAAACTTGTGCATTGGGAAGGCACCTGCCTAAGATCCAACTGTAGTACCCTGGGGCATTACCCAAAGGACTCGCCACTCTACTACAGACACTTGTTCACTCATGCTCACTACTGCTCTATTCATAATAGCAAGACATTAGAAACAGCCTGGACCTGCATCAGTGGGCGAATGTGTAATTAAAATGTGATACCTGTGTACAATGGATTATTAGTCAGCTGTTAAAAATTCAAAATTATGAAATTTGCAAGTAAATGGATGGAGCTAGACAAAGATCATACTGAGTGAGGTAACCCGGACCCCCAAAGACAAATATGGTGTGTATAAGAGAATACCTTATATATGGATGTTAGCATTTAAGCCTTCAATAGATATACTGCTATCAGTACAACCAGAGATTATAGAGTATATTATAGGTATAAAGCAAGAAACTAGGATGGGGTAGGATCTCCCAAGGAAGAGGAGATGAAGTATATAGTTCAAGAGAGGTGGAGCGTACAGACTGAAAGACAGCACATATCTCACTGAACGTGGTGAGGTCAAATTGGTGTCTAACCAGAGCTGAACAGCATCATGGTGTTGGAGGGCACTGTGCATGATACCAGAGGAGGTGTGTAAATGACAATCTAGCTGTCTACAGTGGTGATCTGCCTGTACAGTACACTGGTACAATAGTGGCCCAAAAGTTGTGGGAGTCACCAACCAGCCTATGATTGGACTGAAGGACTAGTCCATGAGATGAGACCCATGCCTGAAACTGTTTGAGTGGCCAAGAACTTGGTCCTTGATAGGCCATGGACCTAAGGGAAAACCAATTTTTTTGGTAATGGAACCTAGCAATAAAATGATTTTTTAATGACTTCTGCTGTACTCATAGACTAGTATCTCACTCAGTCATCATCAGAGAAACTTCCTCCTGTAGAAGATGGGAACTGAGGCAGAGAACCTTAACTGGACAATGTGCAGAGACACTGGAAGATTCAGTCCTAAATGAGATATCTTCATCAAACTCCTCCCCTCAGGACTCAGGAAGACTCTAAGAGCTGGAGGTGGTGGATGACACCAAGTAAACTGTGTTTTCCAGACACAACAGGACTGACACATACATGAACTCATAGAGACTGTGGTAGCGTGCTTACAGCCTACACAAGTCCAAACCAGATGAGGTCCCTGCACTAAGATGGGGAGATAGAGATGACCTTCCATCCCCAAAGGAAAAAATGGTGTCTCCAGGGGAGTCTCTGGTATACACACCACCCTTAAGTGTGGGCCCCACGGCCAGGGGAAGGTGGTCAACCAGAAACAAACTCCAAGGTACACATTGCTTTGTTTGGACTTTTGTTTCCCTTACCAATCTTTTGCTTGTATGTTATGGGTTCTGATTTTGTGTGTATCTCTCTGTGTATGTTTCTCATGCTCTTTTTTTGTTTCTTTTTCTTTTTTTGTTTGTTCATTTAGTTTTATTCTTTTTAAGGAAATTTGCTTGTTTTACTAGCTAGAGAGAAAGGAGGCATAGAGTTGGAAGGGTAAGGAGGTATAGAGGATCTGGGAGGAAATGAGGAAGGAGAAATTGTGATCAGAATATATTGTTTTTTGTTGTTTATTTTTTTCAGTTAAAAAAAGGGGAAAACCAGCAACAAATTCCCATTTGTTTCCCCATCTATCATGCAGAACTTACCTCCTAGTAAGATGTCTTCTATCCTGAAATTTTAAGGAGACTCTGTGATAGAAAATCATCAACAAAGCAAGTGTCTAGGCACCTGGTGCTATTCTTCTCTTCGATCTACCATTTTGCTCTGGGGTGGGGGTGCTACTCTGTGTAATGTGGCAAACACACTTCCCTTTTACTTTCCTGTGAGGGACCTGCCACAGGGAGTAGGGCCGAGGACAGCTCCCAATGTTCTCAAAATCATCCTTCCTCTATCCTGGATACTCTGCCACTTTGTGACCATACCCATCTGTTTGGTGCAGCTCCTCCAGAGAGGGGAGTCTCCCAACCCCTATGGACTTGGCTTGTTGGTTCACTTGGCATTGAATCATAGCAGGAGCTCCAAAGAAACGAAGATTGGAGATTCAAGTAACTTTCCTCAGATCTCTCAACCCACAGATGACAAAGGCTAGCAGCAAACCCAAGGTTAAGTCCCTAATCCCATGACCTTCTTGGTTCCCCTTGGCACAACACCTTGATACATGGGTTGCTCTGCCCTTGATCACAAACGAGGACCCACTGTGGTAGCCATTGCTTCCTGTGCATCCTTTTCTTCTCCTCTGGCATTTACATCTCCTTCTGCTTGGTTTCCTTGTTGGAAGTATGTACTAGGACAAAATAAAATGATATTGTCATTTCATCTCCTTCCCAACCATAGCTGCTCTCTCCATGCACCTATTATAACTTCCATGTTAGATGACAGAACAGAATATCTGGGGAATAGCAAGGAGTAGTAATCTTAGCCAGTGTTACTGGATTTGAGAAAATCACAGGGTCCTTTACTTGATCCTGAAAGCACCAATAACCTAGCTAGCCCAGAGCCCTATGGCCTTGATTTCCCTGTGGTTTCCTCCATGTGTAGCCTGTTGCCCACTGAGGTGATGTCCACCCCTCTTATCCCATTCCAGTGATGTAGTGTCTGTTCTTCCTGGTGTGAATTCTTAGTGGCCCCACCCTAATTGAATCATTTCCACTCCTCAAATTAGAAATCTCGTTGGGGCTAGAGGAAAATGCATATTGGCTTGTCTTGCCTGAGGGGACCACTTCCCAGAATTCTGGCCACTTTCTTTGATGAGATACTCGTGCAACACTAACCATAGCTTTCAAGTGCTCACGTACCTGAGTATTCAGGATGGATTCTTTATAGGACTAAAGTGTGTGTGTGTGTGTGTGTGTGTGTGTGTGTGTGTGTGTGTGTGTGTGTGTGTGTGTGTGTGTGAGAGAGAGAGAGAGAGAGAGAGAGAGAGAGAGAGAGAGAGCGCCAACTCTGGTCCCATGCAAGAGCAGCAAGTCTCTTAACTGCAGAGCCATCTCTGGGCCCCAGGCTGGACTTCCTAAAGATCTTTTTGTATCATGGGACCCCCACCTCACTCTGCCTGTCCCTGTACCCTCTGCCTGCTCATTCTCCAAAGCACTCATCTCCATATTGAGTTCTCTTCATCTCCCCGACAGGAAGCACTTTGAGAATTGCCTTTCTTGAGCAGTGTCTGGCCCATGGCGGCTGTTCAGGAAGTATCTCTTCACATGATGGCCAGAATGCAAAGAGCCTTGGCAGTTGATGCCAGAACCCATGTATCAAGGTGTTGAGAAGACCAGCAGTTCCTGTTTCTCAGGTGTCACAGATGCCAACTGCCACAAGGCTGCCAAAGAGGATTTCCAAACTTCCTCCTCCATCCTTCCAGTGCCCAGCACCATCCTGGATTCTGTGGGGAATGCAAAGCCCCAGGTGGTCTGCTATCAGAGCCCACCCGTGCTGATCATTTGACCTCTCCTGCAAATTCTCAGAGTACAAGCCTTCCCAACCTAGGGTTGAGCTGTATGCATGAGCTTCTCTCCCTCCTTCCCAGAAATGAGTCTGTCTTACTCACACCCCTGTTGCTCAGCACCATGCAGAGCAACTGTGCAGGATCTTATCAATATCTGATAAGTAAATAAACACCTGAGATTCCACATGTAGCAAAGACCAGCCCTTCTGAATTCCCTGGCCTGACTCCAGGGAATGAGGAGTGTATTTCCTCTTCCTGGGAGTAGTAATATTTTTAAACAAGTGTTTGAATTCTCAAAATCTTCGTACATTGTAAATATCAAAATATTCCATATGCTATCATGCTCTTTCCAAAAGATACAGCATAAATTTTATAGTAAAATTCACAAGAGTTTCTTTCTCTAGCTACCTTCTTTTTACTTAAACAAAAGACCGTAAGAGTGTTTCAGATATTGAAAATAAAGGCTGTGGAGATGGTTCAGTGAGTAAACATGTTTGCTTTGAAGGCCTGACGACTTGAGTTCATTGCTTAGAACCCATGTAATAAACCCGGATGCAATGGTAGGTAGTTGTAATTGATTAATCTCGATTCTCAACTTCTTAAATGAAAGACAGACAGACACAGACACAGACACACACACACACACACACACACACACACACACACACACACACACACACACACACAGAGTCTTCTATTTTAATATGCCTTAAACTGCTCAATGTCTGGGCCACTTCAATCCTCCATGTTGCTAGCACACTCTCCCTTCTGAAATTCCTAAATTATTACTTACGAAAACCTATATTCCATCCTGGCCATTCTGGACCCAGGCCTGCAGTCTTCATGTGTAGGCCACGATCCCTGACTCTTACATGTAGGCAGTCTCCCTGTCTCTCTGTCTTACATCTCTCATGCCCGGACCTTCTCAATCCTTGGCATGGCGTCCTCCTCCTCCTCCGATGTCCTTGCCTGAGAATCCTAGTGCCCCACCTCTGCCTCCCTGCCCAGCACTGGCTTTCAGCAACTTTACTCACCAAACGAAGCCAACTGGGGGTGGGGACCCTCATGTCTTACACACAGACGTGCAGGTTCCCGTGTAATTTTGGGAGCTGAATTAACGCAAGTAGCATTAGAACCAATCCGCAACTATGGTGCACATCTGAAATCCCAGTGCTCCTAGTAGGAAGATTGGAGCATTCCCAAGAAGCTTGTTGGCCGTCTAGCTGGAGAATACTGCAAGGCAGGAGCAGTGAGAGTTCTTAGCTTCAACAACGTGTTGAATCTTCTTAATGTGTTGCTGAATGTAGTTTGCAAGTATGTTGTGGAGAAGTATTGTATCTAAGTTCATCAAAGACATTGGTCTGGCGTTTTCTTTTGTGTGTGTGAATCTTCATCTGGTTTTGGTCTTAGAATAATTCTGGCTTTGTAGGATGAATTTGGTAATGTCCTTTTGCTTTCTGTTTTGTGGAACAAGAAGAATCGATGTGGGATCTTTGAAAGTCGGTAGAATTCAACAGTGAAGCTGTCTGATTCTGGGCTTCTCTTTGGGGAAAAGACATTTATTTGATTGTAGCTTTTCTTCTCATGGCTTGTAATCCATTTGGTTAAGTTCTTTTTGTCTTCTGGGTTTAATTTCAACAGGTGGCATGTGTTTAGAAATTCTTCATTTCTCCTGTGTTAGCCAGCTCTTTAGAATAAAAGTTGTCATAGTAATTTCTAATAATGTTCTATATTTCACTGAAGTCTGTTGTACTGTCACCCTTTCGGTCTCTCATTTTATCCATTTGTGTCTTCTTCCTCCTTTTGTTAAGACTGGCTAAGAGTTTGCCAATTCTTACTAACTAATGTTTTCAAAAAACCATCTATTTTGATTTTGGGTATCACTTTCCTTTTTTCACATGTTTTTTAAGACAGAATTTCTCTATATAGCCCTGGCTGTCCTGGAATGCACTATGTAGACCAGGCTGGCCTTGAACTCACAAAGATCTGCCTGCCTCTGCCTCCCAAGTGCTGGGATTATAGGTGTGTGCTTTCACAGCCTTGCGGGTATTATTCTTTTAATCTAGATTTTATTAATTTTTCCATTATCTTTATTCTGTGTTAAAGATTGGCTCCTTGTCCCCCCACACCCCCAAGCATTTTGTGGTGGTCGTTTATTTGATATCTTTCAATTTTTTTAGCACGATCACTTATAGACGTTCTGTTTAGGATTGCCTTGGCTGCACACCACAGTTTCTGATAGGGTGTATTTTCATTATCACTTGTCTTTAGGAATTTTAAATTCACTCGTCTTCTTGGATGACCCCGTTCTTTCAAAAATATCTTATTTACTCTCTAAGAATGTTTGTGCTTTCTATAGTGTCTCTTATTGTTGACTTCTAGTTTCATTCCATTGTGTTCTAATAGGACACATAGAATTGCCTTCAAAGTTTTCAATTTATTGAGATTTAATTTGTGTCCTATGATATGATTGGTTTTGGAGAAGGTTCCACGAACCGTGTATTCCCTACCTGCTTGGGTGAAACATTATCTATGTCTCTGTCAAGTCCACTTGATCCTAATATATTTTAGCTCTGAAGTTTCTGTCTGTCTTGAAAGGTCTATTTAAATGTGAGAGCAGAGTCTTGAAGTCTCTTACTTTTATTGTATCAGAACCTAAGTGGTCTTTTATGTCTCTTTGTGGTTATTTTTAGAAATTAGGGACTCTGATATTTGATTCACAAGCATGTGTAACTGTTAATATCTTCTTGTTCAAGTGCTCTTTTTATTAATATCTGGCGTCCCCTTTTACATCTTCTAATTAATTTTGGTTTGAAGTTTGTTGTGCCTGATATCAGGATAGCCACACTTGCCTGTATATATTGTCCATTTGCTTGGTAGTTTGTTTTCCACCCTTGATACAAAAAATTTTCGGTATCTGTGATATGTAGGTGTGTTTCTTGGAGACAATATATAGTTGGGTCTTTTTTTTTTTTTAATAAAATTAAATGTGTGTGTGTGTGTGTGTGTGTGTGTGTGTGTGTGTGTGTGTGTGTGGTGAGTTGATGCCATGTATATTTAAGGTTATTACAGAAAGGAATTTGCTCTTTTCTATGTTTGTTAGATGGAGTCCTGTCTAGTGTTGATATTTATTTTCCCTCTCTCATATCACCTTTGAGGGCTTTCTGAGTTGCTGTGTTGGACACATTGCTTCCTTCCCAGGTCTAGTTTGCTTATCTGTTGCCCTTGTGGAGTGTGCACTTCTATGTATCCTTGTGGAAACTGCTATCTTTTTTCTTCCTCCCTGTAAAGGATGACGAGAACTCTCTGTAATGTGGGCTTGCCGTGAACTGCCGTGACTTGTGTGTTTTTTAAAAGTACCTTTATTTCTCCATCAGTTTTTGAAAGTTAGGCTTTCAGAGTATAGCTTTCTTGGTTCACAGTTATTTACTTTCAGAGCTTAAAATACATCACTTCCTGTTTCTCTGACTTTGGGGGCTGCTACAGAGAAGTCTGGGGTAATTCTGACTATTTCTGCCTTTATATGTGAGTTTGTCTTTTTCTTTTTCTGCTTTTGGGATTTCTTCTTTACTCTGTGTGTTTGACATTCTGGCTATAATATGTTGTGGAGAGTTTCCTCTCTGGTCATGTTTGGAATTCTACAGGCCTCGCGTTTGGATGCCTACTTCTTCCTGTAGACTTGGGGACCTTTCGGCTATAGTTTTATTAAACAGTCTGTCTTAGGATTTCTTGCTGTGAAGAGACACCATGACCAAGGCAACTGTTATAAAGGCAAACATTTAATTGGGGTGGGCTTATAGTTTTGGTGCAGTCCATTATCATAATGGAGGGACGCATGGTAGCATGAAGGCAGACATAGTACTGGAAAAGCTGAGAGTTCTACATCTTGACTCAAAAGGCTACCTTCCACACTGGGTGGAACTTGAACTAAGATCTCAAAGCCCACCCCCACAGTGATGCACTTCTTCCAACAAGGCCACACCCACAGCAACAAGCCCATACCTCCTAATAGTGCCACGGTCCATAGGCCAAGCATATTGAAACCACCACATAGTCTTATCATTCTATTTGATTTTTTATTTTATTTTTTTTTCTCGGAGCTGAGGACCAAACCCAGGGCCTTGTGATTGCTAGGCAAGTGCTCTACCACTGAGCTAAATCCCCAAGCCGTCTACTTGATTTTTTAACCTCTGTTCCTCCCACTGTACAATGAATTCTTGGGTCTGAATGTATCCCAGGCTTCTTGGTAAGTAGGTGCTTCCCTGAAGTCTACAAGTGTCCTTCATCGTTTTTCTTTTGGGGACATTCTCTTTATACTTTCCACCATCCACCAACTAATAGTTATTGCCAGACAGAGCAGGGCACTACCACTCGACAGTGTCTGAGCTCGTAAGAATTGTTCATTATTTTAATCTTACTACTTGAAGAGTGTGTATGGGTGGATATAGCAAGATGGGGTGGAGAGGAAAGAACATGGCCTGCACTGGTCCTCACAGTAGCTATCCTGTGTGTGCTTATTCCACAGCAACATCTGTGGTTTTTTTTTTTTTATTTATTGTCTTGGGTGCTTGGTCCATCTGTGATGTGGAAGTTTGAAGGTGGCAAGCTTGTGGTCCAACCTCCAGTCTGATAGAGTGCTCCCTGATTGGCGTGCCCTTTTCTTTGTCCTTCTGAGTGTAAACGACTATCTAATCTCTTGCTGTGACCTCTTGGTAGCCCTGGTCTTAGGGGCTTGAAAGCCTTTATTACGGTCACCTTGAGGCAAAGATCACCTTTGGCTCTGCAGCACAGACTTGGGTTTACATTTGGGCACACAGGTGACACAGGAGCCTAGCATTGCTTGCAAAGTCCATAGTAGGGTTTCTCTCTGCCTGATCAATAACTGGGCTCATCTCTCATCGTTCTGGAATGACGAGGGTAATAAAGTCTTACTCTGCATTTGTAATGAGTCATTACTTTCCCATCAGGATTCTTCTCCTCTATAAGCTTTTGTCAGTGTAAAGAAAAACAGTAATAAAACAACTACGCCCAGAAAACTAACTCTGCTTCTTTCTGTTGTGATGTCTCCTTCCTTGTCCAAACTCTCCTGAAACCCACTATGATTTCTCCTATCTCGATTCTCCTTGCTTCTTGGTTTCTGCTCTCAGAGCTCCACTGAATGAATGAAACCAGGATTGCATAACTTAGCAGTAACTTCCTCATTGCTAAACTGAATGGACATTTTCCAGTTCTCATGTGCTTGCCATCACAGGCATTTCTCACTCACGACTACTTCCTCAGCCCGGAGAAGGCTTTCGTGTGAAATGCGTGAGGCTGTTCTCCACCCTGACTTTCATTCCACTTCATCTCCTCAGAATGTCTCATTTGATCATTGAAGCAGAGATCTGTGAAGGTTCAGTTCTCCTGATTCTACGAGATACTCCCCACACACCCCGCAACCCGTCCCTGTACTTTATGGCCGTCTGAGCCCTGCCCCTATTTCGGAGACCACCTTTTGTTGAATATTCCCTATTGGACAACTCTAAGACTCTTATACTTGGTGCCTATGACCCTAACCCCTCTTGGAGACATGCATCTGGTATTCTACAGACACATCCGGAACATGATCAAAGCTTGCCGCTTCCTCTCAGTTCAATTTAAATGTTTGTTTTGGTTTGGTTGTTTGTTTGAGACAGAGTTTATGTATCTGAGTCCTGGCTGTCCTGGACTTGCTTTGTAAACCAGGCTGGCCTTGAACTCACAGACATCCACCTCCCTCTGCCTCCTTAAATGTTTTTCGTTTGTTTTAAAACTAATGATCACAGTAAGTGGTATTACTGCATAGGAAACTGCATGAGGCAGAAAAAGGGAATCCTTTTTTATTCCCATTTTTTCCCCCTTTTTCTTTGCTCTGTGCAGTAAAACCTTGTACTGGTGCCTAGTATGTAAGGTATCTGCCCCAAGTGGGAGAAATGAACTACTGGGATTCCAAACATCAGGCCTCTTAATTCAAGTCTGAAACTTGATAAATCATTCTACCCTTCAAAGTTTCTCACTCTTTTTTCATTTACCAGAGGGAGTCCATGGTCTTTATGTTCAATCATCCATGATTTCACATGCTCCATGCTGACACTTTACACAAGCATCCACTTCCTGCCATCCCTCCTTCTTCAGCCTGCCCCACCCAGGGACACAAGATAGAGAAAACAGGACTTATAGCTGGAACCACCAGCACAGTCCATGCTGCTGAGAAGTGCCTGGGTGTGAATACAAGTGAACTGGGGGAGGGGGTGACCCCCCCAGTTGTTCCTTCCTTTGCCTAGGAGATCCTACAAGATCAGTTCCCTAATCACCCTCACACTAAAGCACCTCTCCTCTTGTTCTACTGCTGGGATTGTCTCCCTTTCAGAACATTGCTCAAATATTTGAGTGCTTTTCACCAGCAGGTGCTGTGCTGAGCAATGGGTACCTCATCTCCTGGGAATGCCAGGATTCAAGGGGCTAGGCTCCATCTTAATCTCCCTGTCACAGAACAGGAAATTAGACTTCACTAAAGACATTCAGCTGCTGTTACTTGGTTAAGCATCAGATCAAACCATTCTACTCTGTGCCCAAGTTCAGAGCCGCTGTGGTTACAAACACTGATGTATTGATATGTCTCTTTTGCAGACCCATGTGCTTTGAGTGCCTGGTCTCTAGACCTGATAAATGGCCCAGGAAACAGTCACAGACATACCAGCAAGATCTGGATCTGATACCAGCTTGCAGAATCCCAAGTCACAGCTTTTTCGTTAGCTTCCTAAGATGCCAAAGAGCGGTGGTATGCGGAAAAGAGCCTGTGCCTTTAACACTGGCTGTCCTCCGGCAGTGCACAGTCCCTAGCAAGCTGTCAAGAAACCTGAAGGACAGAGCTCTGTTCACCGTGGGCCCCTAGCTGCTTAGCCCTTGAGGCCCTGGAGCACTCCGTCCTGGATGCTGTTCTCGCCTTACGCATGCGCGCTAGTAGCCCACCCTGTGGCCTTCCATCTGGCCTCAGCATGGCCTGAGAAAGTCATCACTCCCAGCAGGGATAGGGTTCATCCTGCCAAGAACCCTCAGGCTCTTGAGGGAGGCGCCCAGCATTCGGCATTCGTTAGCAAGGCCAGAGCCTCTGTCTGGCCTCTGGGAAAGCTGCTCCCGTGCTAGAGAGCATGTTCCCCTCCTCCACGCAGCTGTGCACTGGACCACTGGACGTGCAGGGCAGCACAGGAGAGGCCAGTCCTCCCCATCACGGAGGCAAACATTCTCCAGGCTTCAAGGCACAGCCTGGGGAGGGAACGGGAGCCAGGACCCTGCTGTCTCAGAAAGCTAGAAAGAGTTTCCTCTCAAAACTGATACTGCTGATTAAAATGAATACTTTTAAGGTCACCAAAGACAATTTATCCAGGCTGAGGGGCGCTAATGGAGGCATGGAGTTCTGATAACTTGATGCCTCCGAAAGGTGTCTTCAGGGTGGCAGACCCTTCACTACTGCTTGGGGTGAATGTGAAAATCTGGAAACCTTTTTAAATTTAAATTTAAATTTTATTTTTATTTGCTTTTTTTCCTTGCAGTGTTTGAAACAGGCCAGGTGACAAGAGAGGGGAGAGGGCTATCTTCTTCACCCATTGTGCCAGCTTATCGCTTATCCCCTTGCAGAGTCCCGTGCAGAACTGAAGCATTTAATTTGTTGAACTGGAGAAGGATAAAGATACTAACTGAAAAGTTTCTCAAATAGTGACAATAAATGAAGTATCAACGTTCTGATTTTGCGCACCTCGGTACCACGGTCTCTCCCTTCCCTTAGCAAGCCCAAATTGTGGGTCGGCTCTGTTTCTGGGATCGAGTCCCTGGAGACACAGACCTGCGCAGAGGTAACCTTGACTGTTAAGGGTATTCTGTTGCAATTTCAATTATTCCGTCTTTTTTTTTTTTTCTTTTTTTTCGGAGATGGGGACCGAACCCAGGGCCTTGAGCTTGCTAGGCAAGCGCTCTACCACTGAGCTAAATCCCCAACCCCCAATTATTCTGTCTTTAAACAGAGCTTTTCACCCCATGGTAAGTTTGAAAAGGAATAAGGTCCTGGGTACATTGCTGCTCTGGGCAGAATGGACCCCCAGCCTGAGTTTTCTTCTGGATAAGGAACAGAGAGAGCTTCCTACACCATAGAGGGAGGAGCACTCTAGAGAGACGATGAGCATGATGGGAAATCCTCTTGGACGTCAGTTCATTTCTCATCAGCCAGCTTACTGTGATTTGGTTTAACTAATTTCATTTTTCCCCTAAATCCTAAAATATCTGGAAAAAAAGAGATACTGAAAACAATTTTAAAAGTTAAACAGGGTACAAGGGATTCTTCCATGTGAGCATTTAACAGTTTTTTTATCTAAGGATTATGGGGTTGTGTACATACGAATGTCACAAACTCCAAAAAACTTCACCAGAAAGGACGGTTACCCTGGAAAATCTTCACTTAACATGCCGTTTCTAAGATTTACTAGATCAGAATAAGGGCTAGGGTGGGGATGTGTAGGGTGCGTGAGAGGCAAGGTTTGGAAGCTTCCAATACTCCTCATCCATGACTAACTGTTCCATCAATGAGAGGAGAGTAATCCTGGCCTGCTGCCAAGGTAACAGGAACTGACTGCCTGGCCAGGAATCCCTACCCCGGGAACCAGCTCGCTCTTAGACATCTACCGCCCATTCAAGAGGCAAGTGAAAAGATGGTTTACTGAGGGTATGGTAGAATCCGGAGGCTCTTCCTCAGCATGGATCCCAGTCTCTGTATCCTCCGCATGACAGCTATTTCTAGTCCTGTGAAAGAAGATCCCCAAATTACCATTATTATATTTGGTTTGTTTTTCAAAGGTAGGACTTTCTGTTCAAATGGATGTAAACCCAGGAAGAGGCTGGAGTCCCATAAAGAATAGGGAGGCAGGGCCATCCACAGGCACCCAGGGGCCAACTCCACAATGGCCCTAATTCTACCTGAAACACACAGCTCATCTCCAATGTGGGTTAGTAATTCCTACCCCTAATCCTGTTCCTTGTCCTGACACTTTGCATCCATAGTAACTAAACCCAGGTCTAGAAACCAGGAAACTTGGCTTGTGAGGGAATTCGGTCTCACAGGAAATGACTATCAATAATCTGTCTCGTCTTGGTTTTCTATGAGAATTCATTTCTATTTTTAAAAAGCAAGATCTAAGCTATATGAGAGCTTTTCTTTTCTTTATGTAAATATAGTAAAAGAGAAAATTCCGGAAGTGGCAACTTAATTCGCATCTAATTTCAGCAAAATGATTGTAGACTGCTTCCAGCTTGAGTGAGCAGTGAGGCAAGGCTCCCGTAGCTGCTTATTTTAGTAGTACTCCCTCAGGAGGAACGCCACCTATTTTCAGTTGCATGTGGGAAAACCATGGGCGCTGCCAAGCTGTGGCAAGTTGGCATGGTGTGTGATCTGTCAACCAGATTCTTCTCTTATTGCAGTTGGCATACGACCTTCCCCACTCCCCTCCTTTATTCAGTTTGGAGTCCTGCTTACCTCTTTCTCTGCCATCCTACCTTCCGGCCTGTCTCTACCCACACAGGTGCCTTGTTTTGGCTGCTTCATAATAACAGCGTGGATGCCAAGTGGGTTGTAAAAGAGTCCTTAGCAAGATATGTGAAATGTAGGGCATTGCTCCTGGGGGCTCACAGGGACCAGCGTGTAGCCATCAACAAACACCAGCTAACACACTGCGAAATCATACATTCCTCTTCATGGCTTATACGAAATGGGGTGAGGCTGAGCTGAGACCCTCAGATGGCTCCTGGTACATGGATGGCACAGCCTCACGGCCTATAAAATGGCCCCCAGTAGCCATCTTTTGCTAATTCCACTCTTGTGCAGCTTCCTCTTGAATGGGATGCCCTACTGGGTGATGTGAGCTATAATGTGAATAGCGCCATGTGGTAAGAAACTGATGCTTATAACAAACACATGTGGCGGGCCTGGAAGGTGATCCTCACTTAGTAGAATGATAAGTTGGTTGACTTTTGCTCATCCAGAGCCAGATGATCACTAGTCAACAGCTGGGTTCCAGGTTCGCAGAAATCATGAGGTAATGGTCTTAAGCTCTTCAGCTTGGGGGTAATTTGTAGCAAAGTGTAAACTACACTTGATACAGTATAGTTCCCCCAAGTATGATGGTATACTGAGCCCACCAGAGCGCTAATCTCACCTGCCTCAGACTCTGTATAGCCCCCACGGCTCCTTTTGGCCATGCCTTTTCCTCAGATGTCTTTATAGGAATTTTTCTTCTGTCTGAAATGAACAGCTTTTTTTTTTTTTTTTCTTCTCCAGAGAATAGATTCTGTCTTGGTGCCTGGCTCAAACGTGCTCTCAGAAGAACCTCTCAGTGCGGGACACTATTCTGTCCCATTTGGGGTCTTAATGGAACTTTGTCTCTGCCTATACTGAGCACAGCTGCCTATACTGTACTATTTTTATCGTTAGGTGCCTTAGTCCGTATTGTACTATTGTCACAAAGTGCTTGGGTCTGGGTACTTTATAAAGAAATACATTGATTTTTCTCACAGTTTGAGAGGTTCAAGAAAATAGTATCAGCATCAGCATATGGCAAACCACATTGACAGCATCGGTTTTGACAGCCTGCAATTCCTGGAGGGCAGACGACTACATCAGCTCTCATGCCCTGCTGTCTAGTATAGCGCCATGTTAGAACACCATTCTCAGAATAGATGAATGATTATTTTCTAAAGCAAGGACACTAGGTAGAAGAGGGCGTCTAGTGACTGGTTCCACATTCATGCAGTGTGTTGGAAGCATCTGGGGGAAGCCTCCTTTGGTTAACTGGGCCATTCATCATTTCGAACATTGAACTACAGAGATAGCCTGAAGGGCTGTAAAGCCCTCTCAACCTGATGCTGGCCCCTCAGTTAATGTTTGAAGGTCTGCACTTCTATAATCTGGCTCGACATTGCTTCAGTCTGTAACCTTGGAGTTGAAATAGCCCAGGCATCACAAACACTCCTGCTCTTCATTTTTAGAGAAAGCTGGAAAGAAAATACACTGGCATCCATAGGAACAAGCTCAACGGACGTCTTTAGGCACAGACTGAAAGCAGTGAGGAGGCTGTGTCTGTATCTCAGATGATCTAGGGCCTGAAGACAAGCACTCACTGGAAGGTAACTGATAGAACACACAGGCGTGAACCACACTGGCAATCTGCCTGTTCTATCACCCAACATTGGTTCTTTTCCTAGTGCACACCCATCTGTAACAGCTTCCAAATCAGCCTAACTACACCTGCTACCCTTTCCAGGCCCTTCTCCACAGAGCAGCCAACGCAGTCTTTCTGAAACACGTGTTGCCTCTTACTGCCTGTCTGGTTCAGCACTCACTGTGTCCTGTGTATGGCCTGGTACATTCCCTTACCTCTGGTTTCACTTACGCCTTTCACAGCCTTGAGGACACAGGTCCTGTCCCACTCCAGAGGATAAACATGGTCTTTGGGGCCTAGTTAATCCTATTGTTGTTCCTCCAGCTTTCATCTTACTCATTCCTTAAAGACTTTCCAGGCTTCCCCTATTAAGTCAATCTGCCCTCCTCCACACACAGATTTCCGTTGGAATGTTATGCTACTTTGTGTGTTTTTCTATTCTGTAAGTCCCATGAAGGCAAGAGCCACAGGGTTCTTTGAGGACTCAGTATTCTGTGCGTAGTATGATCTGGTAAAGAGTGGACATTTCATTAATAGTTGTTTATGAATGTATTTTATGTCCTATTGAGGACTCACAGAGGAAAATGCAGAATCAGTGAAAGTTTAATGGAACTGTCCTGGTTAGAATTTTGGGAAGAGAAACATCAGTTTAGGAAATGCCTTCATATGTAGGCAGGTCTGTAGGGCGTTTTCTTGATTGATGATAGATGTGGGAGGGCCCAGCTCACTATGGCAGTGGTCGTGGGGTTTGTGAGAAAGCTGACTAAGGAAGCCAGGGGGAGCAAGCCAGCTAGCAGCATTCCTGCAGGCCTTCTGCTTCAGTTCCTGCCTCCATTTCCTGTCCTGACTTCCCTTGTGCTGGATGGGTGGTGACATGGAAGTGCAAGCCAAATAAACCCTTTCTTCCTGGAGTTGCTTATTTTATTGTTACCACCTTCTCCTCCTCCCCATCTCCCTCCTCCCTCTCCTCCTCTTCCTCTTCCTTTACCCCTTCCTCCTTCTCCTCTTTCTCCCCCTCCTCTTCTCCTCCCCCTCCTCTTCTCCTCTTCCTCCTTCTCTTCCTCCTCTACCCCTTCCTCCTCCTCCCCCTCCTTCTCCTCTTCCTTTACCCCTTCCTCCTCCTTCTCCTCGTCTCCTCCCCTTCCTCTTCTTCTCTTCCTCTCCCTCCTCTTCCTCCTCTGCCTCCTCTTCCTCAACCAGAGCAATTGAAAGTGAAGCTGGGATCTGGAAGGCTGGGTAGTTTAAATGAGAATGGTCTCATGGGCTCATATATTTGAATATATAATTCCTGATTGGTAGACTCGTTCGGGAAGAATTAGGAGATGCACCCTTGACAGAGGAGGTGTGTCCCTAGGGACAGCTTTGCGGTTTAAACAAACAAACAAACAAACAAACAAACACTAGGGCCATTCTAAGTCTATCTCTTTTTCTGCCTGCTACCCTACCTATGGATCCGAATTTGAGCTCTCTGCTCCTGCTCCAGCAGCCTGTCTGTCTGTCTGTCTGCCTGCCTGCCTGCCTGCCCGCTGCCATGCTCCCTACCTTGACGCTCCTGGACTCCAGCCCTCTGAAACTGTAAGCCCCAAATAAGAATGCTTTCTTTAGTAAGTGGCCTCAGTCATGGTATCAACAGGACAGTAACTAAGACACAGGATAACTAGAAGAACGCCGTCCTTAAACAGCAGTGGGTGTTCTTTAAGCAGAGGTTAAGTTCAAAATGTGAAGAAAGAACCACATTTACAGTTAGAAAAAAGCTCCCCTTGACCAAGGCTACAATAGCCTTGGGGCAGACCAAGGGTTTCAGGCCAACTCTAGTCATCCTCTCTGCTTTCAACCTCCAGTGCTGACCAAGCTCGCCAGGCCTCACACATGGGGACTACTGCTCCCCTGAAGGGAGAAAGGGCCGGGGTGGGAGCAGGTCTTCCAGGCCCCTTTCTCGGGACACCAGGCTTTCACATTGCTGCCATCTGCACAGCCCTGGTGACCTTTCTCCTACACAGCACCTGTTCTTGCCTACAGCATGGCCCTTCTCTGGAGAGAGAGGCATGTGGTGACTGCCATTGCTGTCCCTGCCCCTGTTAGTCTGGTATGGCACCCAGCAGAGTGGGATTTAATTTCCTCCGAGTGTGGACGATTTTTCAGGTGGCCTCTAATGGGACAGTAATCAGCCGGCCTCCCCCTCCCTTTGTGCCCCACTTCTCCTTGATTGCCATTTCTCTCAGCAGCTTTATGAGTTTAAAGGTAAATACTCTCTTCTTATCCGCTAAAATAGCTTACATCTAAAAGTATGGTGCTGTTAATTGGTTTCTGCTCCCAATTCTGTTTCTCAAGGGGGCCTGAGAGGACTGGCGAAGATGACCATTCACCCAACCTGAGTGTCAGTGAGAGAGGAACACAACACCTCAGGTCCAGGAAACAGGCCACCTTGTCCAGACTCTGTGCAGGCATCCTCCTGCATCAGACGTCTCACTATCAAGTGAGCACTGACTCCACCCTCTCTGCATTACTTCTTGCCAAGAGCCAGGAGTCTAGAACATCAATCTTGTTTTTCTTCAAGCATTTCCCACACCGATAGTAACACCATTTCCCTTAGTGTCTAAAGTACGAGTCTATATACGGGACACAGAGAGCTTTGGAGTCATTGAAATGCTTATCCGTCCTCTCTAGCTCGTCCATATCTTGGAATCAGCAATGCAGAAAATGGGATTCAAGAAGAAAACAAAAACCGAAGTGAGGCTTGAAATGAGCAAAGCAGTGCAGAGGGCTGGCAAGAGCCGGGCACCACTGGAGCCGGAAGAGCATGGAGATTGTCATCTAAGGGAGCGCACAGTGAAACTGGCTGCCCCTTAGCAATATCCGACACAGAACACTCCGACTTGGGGAGGGATGAAAATACCCGGTGATATCAGAGGCTCCTAGCACAGCCAGGGCATTCTAGAGGTGTGCGGTGTCAGGACGGCCTGTGCTGGCCTCATTTATCTACCTGAGTCATTTGAACAAAGCACTCACTGGCTTAGCTTTGTTGTGACTAGAATTTGGAACCAATCCCCTGGCTCTGCCCCCATGGATTGCTTCTGCAGCACGGAGTGGTATGTAGGGACACGGACTGAATTCTGTGGCAATCAAGGATAGACGGTTCCTTCTCTGGGCCACAGGCTTCTCTAGGAAGGCGCCTTGGCCAAGTGTTTGTGTCTCCAGAACCAAGTATAGCGCCTGGCAACCGGCAGGTTCTCGCGAATAAATGGCAAATCACAGAGACACATTCTGGGAAACACAGGGTTTTTGTGGTGACAGCATGTTCACTAGCAGAGTACCGCGTTGTGGGACTCTTTAGTTTGTGGGACTCTAAGAATAATTTTCACGTTCTGGGAAACCTGTCTGGCTCTGATTACACATGGGGAAGTGCCGTGATGTGGGGATTGGGGTTGTCACAGGCAGACGGAAGACCTCAGGAAAACACACTAAAATGGAGGTATTCATTCTGGGGAGGCTGCAGAATACTCAACGAGCTGGCATTCTTATTCTTCGAGCGAACAAGAGGCCGTGCTTGAACACAAGGGCTGCAGAAGGCCTTAAGAAGCCTTACTTCAGACTTCCCTAGGACTCCCACATATTCCTCAGCCTTTCCACTAGGGGGCAGACAGAGGCCAGAGAACATCCCAGGCAGGAGATCAGTCCCTCACAACGCTGCCAGCCTCCCATCAACACACTAGGCTGTTTGTGCTATGCAGAAGGAGAGGCTAGGCCTTTCTTCCGGCTTGACACAGTCTCATTGATAGTGTATGGTTTGCCTGTGACATTAGACACCGAAAAGTATGATGACCAAAATGTATGGTTCAGAATGAATGTTAATAAATAGAATAAAAAAAAATAGGAAGAAAAAGAAAGGAAAGAAAGATCCCTGATGTTTTTTCTTGCCATATGTGGTTTGCGGGATCTTTCCTCATCCTGAGCAATCATGATGTATCTGAATTCAGTGACTTCTAACTAGAAAACTGCATTTGGCCTCTTTCTTGACCTCTTTCTTTAAAACAGCAACGTGGTTTCCATACAAGTTACTGTTTCCTTGGAGGCCCCATTCTACAGCCCTTTGTGTATCAACACACAGAAGGAAATATTTCAAGGGAAATTTATTTTTTAATAACTCCCACATGCCTTAAAAAGTCATTTCCTCCTAAGACATCCAGGGCAATCAGGGCCCCTTAATTGGCTTAATTTTTTATTCTTAATCCTCAAGGGTCGAGGGAAAACAACACAACTATCTTCCTGTTCCTATTATCCTCTCATAAATAGTTGGGCTCATGGGCTTGGCTCTAAAAGAAACTACAGAGCCTAAAGGAGTAAACATTTGTCAGACCAGATCCCAGATCGTCGTAGATGTGAGTTACTCAAATGAAATCGGAGGGTCTGAAAGTTGCCCTCTGGCTTGCTGAGGATGTTGTCTTAGAACTGGCTCCACATTTGCTAGCTTTAATAGAAATGTACGTCAAAACGATATTTTGTGACTTTTAATGTATCTTTAATTGTGCTGAGAAAAAAGTAAGCAAAATACAGGAGCTTACTTACAGGGAAGGATCAGCCTGTCCTTAAAACATGGGTTTCTAGTGGAATCGAAATTCTTATGCAAGTCATTTCAAGTCATAGACTTTTTTTTGAATGCTATCCCCAATTTCATGCTGATATTTTCACAGCTCAGAAATAGCCTATAAAGACAGAGCCTGACATCAAGTTGCTTTCATGGTCGGCAAAATGATCTTAAGAATTACCTAAAAATGTGCTGTTTTTAAATGACTTGTTCATCTAAAGTAATTTGATTTTCAATTAAAATAAAATAAACAGGCTTGGATATATTTGGACACAGATGTTGCTGTGCCTTCCAGATTCCTTTGTTTAAAGGTGTTTTCTAACTGACAAGATGTGTGGAGAAGACATTCATCTGATTGGGTATTCAGGCTTACAAAGAAAGTAATTACAGGGCCAGAGAGAGGACTTACCCTCCTTCATCTAAATTCCCTTCCACATATCAACATAGTTTGACCTTGATTTTTTTTAGATGTAAGTAAAGGACACTGATGTAATCCAAATAAAGCAATCTTTCAAATAACCCAAGGAATCTGAATCAGAGATGACAGGCCCGAAGGATGAAAGCCTGCAGGGCTAACAGACTCTCCAGTCCTCACGCTGGATGTGTCTTCCCTTCCTATTGAGCTAAGATATTTTTGTCTTCTTTCCAGGGAACATTTGTTTGCCCAGTCCTCTGGAAAACGCCCAAATGCTGGCTTCCCCTTTCCCTCCCTCTCTCCTGCTCCCCCTCCCTCTCTCCTGCTCCCCCTCTCTCCCTCCCTCCCTCCCTCTCTAAGCCCTTCTGGTTTTTGAGTGTCCCACTGACATTTGCACCAAGGCAGCCTCTGTGGTCAGAGAGGTGACCTCCAACCTTCCTCGCCTTTCTCGGAGGGCAGAGGCCCTCCCTTCTGCCCCTGACAAAGCACTTTCAGTCAACTCTTGGGTTTCTTCATGGTTGATTAAACTGTCTGTGTTTATTCAGGACCCTTCTCCTCTTTCTGTGTCCGGCCGCTGACCTTTCTGTTGCTTCATTGTCAGAGGAGAAAGCTCACGGGGCAGTCAGTCCGAATGCTTGTTAGCAGCCCTGGAAAACAGCTAGGCCACGGAAATTATTAGCGCGTCTTCAAAGCCAGTGGCTTTTCACCTGGGTAGCTGCCGTTGGCGGACGAAGCCAGAGGCACATGAAGAGAGCAAAAAACATTAGGTAGCTTGTGAGTAACGGTTCCTGGGTCCTTCTGGAACCGAACGGATGCTGATCATCGTGTCGTTAATGTCCTCGCGGCTTCCTGTAGTGTGAGGTCCTGAATGATGGTTGATCAGACTTTTGTCGCTTGGAGAGAGGAATGAAAAGGAAAGCGAAGCTCAGAGTTTTGTTGAGTAGCCAAAGACCAGCCAGGAAGGATGCTTTGAGCCAGAACTCCCTGCTTGCCGCAGTCCCCCTCCTACGCATGCATGAAAATTCTTGTCAGTAGGATGGCTGACCCCTACTGTAACCCTGCCCTGGGCACGCCCAGGTCCCAGCAGGGCCATCAGCTGGTTAAAACCCAATCTTCATGTGGTTCTACCACATGGGAGCATCCCTTCTTTTCCTACACATTGTGACCAGCACCTGCTGTACTTTCCTCTCCAAAAGGCATTTTTGTATTCCGCTTCTTTGTGTATGAATTTCATCCTCCTGGCTTGGCTGCCAGCGCTCAGACAGTGGGAAGAAACCACCTTTATCTTCCTGTGCCTGGAAGCACGGGTTGTATATTTGAGTGAGAGTGGATAATGGAGGTGCAGATGGACGCTCTCCCAGCCTTCCTCTTACATTCCTTTGATGCCACCTAGTCCGCTGTGATAACTTTACCCCCTCAACCCCCATTGTCCCTCATAATGCTCAGCTCCTGGTGTGCACAGGGCTTGGGTTCATTTACTTCTTATTTGAGATATGTGTCTACATCACTTTTTTTTTTTTCCCGGAGCTGGGGACCGAACCCAGGGCCTTGTGCGTGCTAGGCAAGTGCTCTACCACTGAGCTAAATCCCCAACCCCTTACCTCACCTTTCTACCTCTGCCCAGTCGCTGCTGCCCATCTCAGACGGTTAGCTTTCAGGGGACTGGGATTCCATTTATGCCCTTAGTCACTGGAAGAGACACAGAGTAGCTGACTTCAGACTAGTCAAAGGCAATCACTAGGACTGATTTATTTATTGTTTATTATTATTATTATCATCATTATCATCATCATCATCGTCATCATCATCATCAACTTCAGGCTGGCCTCAAACTTTCTATATAAGTCCAGCATTGTCTTGAACCCCTGGCTCTCCTGCTTCTGCCTTCCTGTGCTGGGATTATAGACAAGTACTGCCGTTATTCCTGGCTAATAAATTAAGTTGTGATGGTCAAGGACTCCGTGCAGGTTTTCCGGTTACCCTTGCTCTGTTCTGGTTTTTTTTTTTTTTTTCTGTTTAGTCAGCGACAGCTGGGCTGGTGAGAGGATGAGGCTTGCTCTAGGCAAGGCTTCTTCAGCTCTTTGACATCTGGAGTCTGCTGCCTATTGTAGGTTTACAACATTCCTTATCTCTGGCTTCTAAATTCCAGTAGCAACCCCCATCCGTGGCAGCTGAAACCTGCTCTGTCATTGCCAAATGTCCCTAGAGTCCAAGTGGGGATAGACTGATGGCCTCTGGGGAGGCCACAGCCATGGAGAGAGAGAGAGAGAGAGAGAGAGAGAGAGAGAGAGAGAGAGAGAGAGAGAGAGGGCTTTCTTCTTTTCTAGGAGGCTTTCTTTTTAGACTTCTATTCATTTGTGTGTGGATGGCAGAAGACAACTTGTAGGAGTCGTTTGTCTCATTCCATCATTGGGCTGTAGGATTGAAGTCCAGGGGCTGGGGATTTAGCTCAGTGATAGAGCGCTTGCCTAGCAAGCGCAAGGCCCTGGGTTCAGTCCTTAACTCCAGAAAAAAAAAAAAAAAAAAGATTGAAGTCCAGACTTCAGACTTGGCAGCAAGCACCCTTACCCACTGAGCCATCTTGCCGACTCTTGGTTTTGTTTTGTTTTCTTTTGAATGTAACCAGTGTCTGTCCTGGCCAGTTTGGGGAGAAAGTGGACTTACATTATATAGTATTTTAGCACTCTGTGTTAATTGTCCTCCCAGAGCCATTTTCTTTTTAAGTTGCTGCTCCTGGGATGGATCCTTCCGTCTGGGGCTTGGACTCATCTTGTTTCAGGAACCCCGTGGCTTACTGAAAACTCTACCAGGGACAGGATGAACCACGGGAAGAGGAAACAGCTGGGCAACTCCGGTGGCGAGGATAATATTTGGGGTTTGATTCCTCCACTATCTTGACCTAGGAACTAGATTTTTACCCTCCTCTTCCCTAAGGATTCATAAACATTTGGGAACAATAATCACACAATCTGAACTCACACAACACCTGGCTACAAACCAGATGTTACAATACTGATTCTCCCTAGAGCTCTTGCTAGGCTCTGGCAGGCAGCATGGAATGCAGTCCAGAGTGCTCACAGGGCCCCCAGGCCAGCAAGCTCTGGTCTCTGGTCAATGTCTGGCCCTTTCTGCCTATCTCAGCTGCCACAGGGATGACCCCGTGGCCTGGGCTCGGTCTGTGGGGGTGGGGCAAAGAAGACAGAGAGTTAAAGACTTGCGCAGTCTTCAGAAATCATCTGTACTGCTGGTTCCACGGAACGCCAGCGGCCCGGGGCAGAGCGCCCATGTCTCTCCCTACTGGGCACCTTCCATTCTCAGGAGGGAGAATAAGAAAGAGACTGTAATGTCCAGGCAGAGGTGGAATCAGGACAGAGGGTATGGTGCAGTCTCTGGAGATAGTCTCTCCAGACTTTGAAAACCCTGTCAAAATAACATGTCCTCAGAGACGGGAGCTTCTTCATGACTCATGGGGCTGAGCCTCTCTGGCTAGATCTCGTTCTTGAGCTCCCTGGGCTGCTCTCCCTGTGGACTCCTCTCGTTTGTCATCCCATGCTCATGTGAATGCCCATCCCCCCTCCCCCTCAGTGCTTACTTAGCTTTTAAAGCCTGGTGACTCCACAGGTTTCTCCCCAACAAAGGCCACAGTTCCTTGCTGCCCCTGCGTGGTGACCGTGGGTCCCAAGTTCTCCAAAGGCCTCCCTTTAGAGCTATTTTTCTTTGCTTGTAGTGCAGCTGACAGATCGTTTTGTGGATAGCAACTGCCTTTGGAAAGTTCGGATTTCCGAATCGTGAGATAGGAAAAAGGAGGAGAGCCGTGAACTCACGTTTGCAGCTAACGCTTCCGAGAACCTTCCTTTGAGTGAGTGGCTAAGGTACCTGGTGTTGTCGGTGACTCCTGCCCATCCTTTGGGTCATTTCTGAGGGCTTCTCTGCTGGGCTGGCACTGATACTCAGGATGAGGAAATGCCTTGGCTCAACCTGCTTTTGTGTCAGGAATCAAGTGGGGCAATAAGCTAACCACACTGAGTTCCTTTTGTCACTTGAGTCATTTGTACTGTCATGGCTGGGACTTTGTCAGAGAGTCCTTTGTCACTTTTGAAAGTGTTATTTCTTAGGAAATAAAAGAACAGTACGACCACAGTTAGTGCTGCCGGTAAGTTCTATTACGTGAGGCACATTTGCTGTCATAAAAAAAAAATATGAATCTGATCAGTGTGTTAGGAAGCCAGTTACTATACCAAGGCCATCTTCATTGTCCCCAAACACTATGGTACCCGAGCTTCAATAACTTGTTCTTTAGAAGCTATTGTGTCAGGGAAACAGGATGAACAGTGCTTATGTGGTTCTAGTTTCCTTTAAAAGAGAAGAGGTAGAAAGACGTGTGTGTGTGTGTGTGTGTGTGTGTGTGTGTGTGTGTGTGTCACACTTCAGAGATATGCGTTCTGTTAAAGTGCTTTGATTATAGACTTGAGTGTTTGGTTTGCTCGAATCTTAAAAAGAACACGAAAACTGTCATTCTTACATCAAGTCATGAGGTGATTCCCTCACACCCTGAGATGGGTAGTGTTCCGGATTGAGTCATATCGTCCCAAAATGTGCTGATGTGCTACATCCCTGCCCCCTTTCAGAACATGAACTTATTTGGAGACAAGGGCCCTTGAAGATACAATGAATTGAGCTTAAAAAACTTATTTGTGGGATGAAGAGAGGAGCCCTAATCTGATACGACTGGTGTGTGTCTTAACACAATGGAGGTTAGGGGCAGACATGGACACAGGAGGAACAGGTAAGGCAAAGGGTGACCTAAGATTCTCGACAAACCATCATGCATGAGATATAAAAAAAAGGGCACCATCGTACGGTATTCTCTGGCCCCGGTGGTCTCCATGCCACCATAGCTAGTCCTGTGGGTGGCTGCCCATCTCGCAGTTCTCTTGCTGAGGACTCTGCTCACATTCCCAGCCGTCTGCCCCCCATGGTTAGCTCTCACAAATCCCCGTAGCCCCATCAAAACAAAACTCTAGAGGTTTATAGTTTATCAGTCAGATTTATATTAGTAAATTCTCAATCCACAAAACTCCCGCACGATGAACTCAAAACTCAGTTGATGTAAACACAAGCTGCACACCTGGGTGGGGTGAACACAGCCGACTTATTTCATCATCTATCTAGGAGATCCCCAATACCTATGGCTCTCAGGACTGTGTGCTCCTGACTCCTCCTCCTCCCCTATATGCTTTATCTTGTCTTCTCCTCTCCTTCCCTTCCTCTTCTTTCTCTGAACTCTAAAATTCTCAGCCCACCTTCTTTCCACTGCCCAATCACAGGTTCTCACCTTACCTTGTGCCTGCCTTTGCCCGCATAGTGACAGCAATGCAGTGTTCAGAAGCCTGGAGCAGATACTTCTCCAGGCCGCCCTCCACCCCCACCCCTGAGGACCCCACCCTACCCGCACCTTGGTGTTGGATTTCCAGTCTCCAGGGCTCATGCACACTGCACGGCCACTGCTTTAGGCCTCCCGGCTGGTGACTCACTTGCTCCTCTTCTGCTGGGGCTGCTCTGAGAAGCACTGGATTGTGAAGGTGCTTGATCTCAGAGTCTGATTGACCCAGGTTTGGTTCTGGTCAGGCCGCCTCCCTCAAGGTCAGGTATCCTTGGACAAGGACGGGGTTGTACCAGGATGAGTATGAATGGGAGGCTCCATGCAGCGATACCAGGGTCCTCAAAGGACACTGGGGATGCTGGTCTTTTCCCTTCTGGAGCATTTCTCAGGGCGGGGAGAGGTAGGATGACTTGACTTTAATTTCACTATGGGCTAGTGTAGAGCTGGGTCCCGGCCAGGCCACCAGACTCCATATCTCCAATGCAGTCCCTTTCTGTTCTCCCTGTGTCTCCATCACAACAATTCTCTGCATGCTGGGTCCCATGGGGGCGAATAAAGGAAACACAGCAGGAGAGCCTGCAGCCCATGCTCTGTGTAACCTCTGCTAAGAGGTCCTTGCTGTTCAAATATTCTTGCACAACCCAGATGGCTTTCTTAACAAAAGAAACGCCATTTCTTTATTCTTAATCTTACTTTTCGAGAAGCAATCAATTTTACATGTTCTTGACATGAGATGGTTCACATGAGCCGACTGTTGCCTCACAGACTGGTTTTGCAACGCTCCTTGCAGGAGAACAGGGTCTTCTCAGGAGGGACCAAGCAGTCAGAAGACTGTATAGTAGAGCACTGGCTGGAAGGCTGCAGAGGCCTGTCTCGAAGGAAGTCACACTGTAGCAGTGGTAGCAAGGCATCAGTGACAAAGGATTTGAACATTAGTTGGTGGTGACTGCTTATATAGCCAAAATGGCCAGGTGAGATAGATATTTTTAGCAGCAGTTTGCAGATTTAGGAATGTTGCTTCAATTATGACTCAGTATTAATAAAGACCAAGGACTAGACTCCAATCTACACAGGTTTTCCCGTCTGGGAAGGTGAGGAAATATTATGTGAGATAGAAAGAACACCCTTGGCATAGTGGTGCTGGTAGGAGAAACCACAACCTGAGGTTTATTGAATGCAAAGACCAGCCAGACTCCAGAGGCCCCAGCTGACTGTTAGGGTCTATCTTGTCAATCATGGGTCTTAAATCGTTTCTGATCTTTTCTCAGCCTCCGTTTCCTCATAAATACAGTTCCCACCCACAGCTGCCTGAGGAGCTGGGGCCGGTTTCATATTCAGGGACTCAAATCTCTATGCAAACCGATGTATGAATAGAAGGCATTAATATGAAAACAGCACAGTGACAGAAATACCCAAGCATCTGTAACTTTAGAGTTGTTTTTAACTTGAGGGAATTTTACTATGTTCTAATAAAACAGTATCTCTTAGGGAAAACAAACAACAAAAGCCTTGGTCCTATTATATCCCGCATTAGTTTTTCAATCTAGCAGAGAACGCACCCTAGTAGTTGCAGAGAAGCTCAGAGAGGCTCAGTTTAGATACTAAACAAGGGTTGGGGATTTAGCTCAGTGGTAGAGCGCTTGCCTAGGAAGCGCAAGGCCCTGGGTTCGGTCCCCAGCTCCGAAAAAAAGAACAACAACAACAAAAAAAAATAGATACTAAACAAGGTTCATTTTTCTTTTAAGTCATCTGCCAACAGTTATCATTACAAATGGTCTCTGTCTTAGGACAGATGAACTGTCTATGATGATTTGACTTTACAATGGTGTCAGAATGATAAGGAATTTTAAATTTTGATCTCTTCCCAGTAAGATCTTTGATCTTTTTCCCAGACACTGAGAAACCCAGCTCCCAGTCAGCCATGCCATCACCACAGGGATGCTCTACAGTGCCCAGGGACGGGCAGTCAAATGTCACATCTGTTAGCTAGCAGGGTCCCTTGAAGGATCAGTCTGAGGAGGGGGTGTTCTTGGGATCACTTATTCTGAGAACAAGGAAACAAGTCCACAGAGGAACAAAACCCATGAGATAACAGAGTTCCTTAACCTTTAGCAAGTCATTCCAAAGTCCTACAGGTGCTGGGAAGTTTGGAGCATATATAACAATCTGGGAAGTGTGGGGGATGTAACAGCAGCTAATATACAGGAAGGCACAAACATCTCCATGTTTTAACAGCCACACAGTGATAGCTGTATATTTGCTTCAAGTGTAAGTACCCAATAAACTTTCTTCCTGAAGTCCATGGCCAGGGGCCTGAACGTCTTCAGGGAAGCCTGGGCTTTTAGGTGGAAGGAGGAAGCTGCTGTGCCCCTCTGCAGTGTTATCTCCAAGAATATCATGACCTATCCCCGGAAGCCATGCTCAGGCATGGTCTTACAGCTTGTTTCTTCTTGTTTTATAGGAAGTTGCCTTTCTTCTGAGCAGAGAGGGACCATCTCTAGCTTGAGCACAATATGAGTGAATGATTGCTGGCAGCTGTAAAAGGATCTCGTAAAGCATTTATGTTAACCCACAAAAAGGAGCTGGCTTTTGCACAGCTGTCTTTTCTGTTCGTTTGTTTGTTGCAGGTAAAAAGCTGCCAGAGTCACTTTTGATGCCAGGGCTCAGGCTTGCTTTAGGAAACGAGCAGCCAAGGCCTTGGGATCACCACATCCTGGTTCCTCTCCATCTTATATCCCTGTGAAAGGAAAGCCAAGTCATACATGGGGGGTTGGGGTGGGGTGTATGGAGGGAGGGGCATTGATCACTTCCAGTTATAAATCAGGGTAGTCCCAAGGGAGGGAACCAGGTTCCCTGAGTGTGCTTGGTGCTAGAGTGGGCCAAATGCCACACACACACACACACACACACACACACACACACACACACACACACACACACACACACCACAGACACACAAGGGTCCATTTTTGAGGAGAAGGGAGTCCTCTAAAATCAAGGCAGAGATTCTGAACTGGGGGAGAAGGTCACCAGAGAATCCGATTTAGGTAAATCTGGAAGGGGTTGTTTTTAATGTCATCCAGGATCCCCAAGGAGGTTCACTGTCTGCTCCAACCCCAGGGAAGGACCTGCTCCATGTAAAGCTTGTGCTTCATAAACCAGAGATCCCCACTTGCCCTAGAGTCCCCAGAGAGATCCTCACTTGCCCTAGAGTCCCCAGAGAGATCCCCACTTGCCATAGAGTCCCCAGAGAGAAGCTCGCTGCCAGGGAAGTCGAACTTCTGATTTCAGGTCAGCTTTCTGCTTCTAGATCTTGCCAGCTTAAATCCTTCAACTGCTTAATCATGTTTAGGCTTTTAAGACTCAAATCACCTACCCACCTCAACATTATCCCCCGGAGAACTGAGCAATCAAATCTGGGCAGAACCTCTTGGACAATAGTTGCTCTGCCACTCCCAGATATGGAAACCTCTACCCACCCAGCAAATGCATGAGATTAAAAACGGTGTAAGTAGTTTATGCTCTGTCTCAAATGTGCAGAAATATAGTTGTTTCCCATGTGCACGGTGATGCCAGAGCCTATCTGGATGGATTAGATAGGCTAAAGTTAAGGTTTCTTGAGGTCTCTGCCATCTTAAGAGTCTATGAATTTGAGATACTTCTAAATATATGCACTAAAATTTTTTTATTTTATAAAAATAAATGTTGCTTACCAAATTACTAATGGTAGCCAGTGAGATGACTCAATAGATATAGGTGTTCCCAACCCACAGTAGAAGGAGAGAAGTGACATAAAAAGTTGCCTTTTGGCCTCTATATAATACATATGGAGGAATAAGTCTCTCTCTCTCTCTCTCTCTCTCTCTCTCTCTCTCTCTCTCTCTCTCTCCCTCTCTCTCTCCCGCCCCCACACAAACATTCTTTCTCTCCCCACTCTCCTCTTAATAAGAATAAAGAAAATTTTAAAAAAATTTAAAATGAAACAACAAAATTACTAGTGGCTGAATCAGATAGTTCATAGTTCATAGTTCTGCCATTGGGAAGAATTTTATAATTTTTCATTAGGTGAAAACTTTCCTTTCTATTACATACTGAGTAAAGGTGATAAGATTTACTACCAAATATTAATGTTTCTAGACAGAGCAAATACATTTAAAAGGGATATATGGGCCATTCTTTTTTCTCCTCTCCTTGTGTTCCTCCTCCTCCTCTTCTTTTAAAACCTTTTTGTTGATTCTTTGTGCATTTTACATCATGTTCCCCAATCCCATTTATTTCTCCATCCCTCATATCTGCCTTATGCCCTTGAAACCTTCCCATCAAAAGAAAACAAAAATTAAAAATAAGTAAAATTTAAAAAGTTAAAAATAGAGATTCCCTCCTAGTACCCATTTCCCTGCCTTTGGAGTCCTCGGGGACATGTCCAGCTTCCCTGAGCAGCCTGCTTCACCTCCCCACGCCATGTCTGGCCACCTCTCCACCCACCTTCATCAGACCTGCTGATCTGGAACCGTATAGGTTAGAACCCCTCCTTGCACCCACTCCCCTGCCTTCAGAATCCTCTGACACATGCCCAGCTGTCCAGAGTAGTGTACTATCCCTCAAAGTTCCATCAATGCTACTTCTCTGTCTGCTTCCCCTGCCCAGCCTCTCACCCTCCATGTTCCCAAGGGGCACACTCAACTGCTGGGAGATGTGCTCTGCCCCCTGAGTTCCATTGTCCAGCCCATGGATATCCACCAGAGGCTGCCACACCAAGAACATCTAGGTTGGGTCCCCTCCCAATACCTGCTATCTTAAGAACATCCAGGGACCACCAGATGGCTAAAGAGTAGCATAAACACACAATCAGCAAAAGCCAGGGCAATGTGACACCCTCAGATCACAGCTGTCCTACCTTAGCAAGCTCTGCATATCCTCAAACAACTGAAGCCCAAGAAAAAGGACCTTAAATCCAATCTTTTATAGATGATAGAGGCCTTTAAATAAATCTCTTAAAGAAATACAGGAAATACAATCAAGCAGGTGATAAAATAAATAAAACTGTTCAAGAAAATGGAAATAGAAGCAATAAAGAAAACACAAACTGAAAGAATACTGGAGAGGGAAAACCTAGGGAAGAGAACAGGAGCAATAGACACAAGCATCGCTAACAGAATACAAGAGATGGGAGAGGGAATCTCAAGCTTAGAAGATACCATAGAAGAGATTGATACAACAGTCAAAGAAAATGTTAAATCTAAAAAATTCCTAAGATAAAACATGCAGGAAATCTGGAACGCTACAAAAAGACCAAACCTAAGAATAATGGAACTAGGAGGAGGTGAAGATTCCCAGTTCTAAGGCCCAGAAAATATTTTCAATAAAATCATAGAAGAAAACTTTCCAAACCTAAAGAAAGAGATGCTTATAAACATACAAAGGCTTATAGAACACCAATTAGATTGGACCAGAAAAGAAAATCCTCCAAATTAAATAATCCAAACAATAAATCTACAGAATAAAGAAAATATTAAATGCTGCAAGGGGAAAAGGCCAGGTAACATACAAAGGCATACCTATCAGAATCACACCTGACTTCTCAACAGAGACTCTAAAACCTAAAAGGTTTTGGACAGATATCTTGCAACCTCTAAAAATACCCACAGGTGCCAACCTAGACTACTATACCCAGCAAAACTCTCAATCACCACAGAGGAAAAAAACAAGATATTTCAAGACAAAACCAAATTTAAACAATATCTATCCACAAATCCGGCCCTATAGAAAATATTAGAAGGAAAATTCCAACCCAAAGAGGATAACAAGCAAGAAAACACAGGGAATAAGTAATTCCATACTAGCAAAAACAAAACAAGGGAAGTACCCACCACCACCACCACCACCACCACCATCAAAACAACAGGAATTAACAATCATTGGTCATTAATATCTCAATATTAGTGAACTCAATTCCCCAATTAAAAAAAAGACACAGCTAACAGAATGGATGTAAAAGCAGGATCTGTCTTTCTGCTGCATACAAGAAACATATACCTCAGCAATAAAGACAGATATTACATCAGAGGAGTAAAGAGCTGGGAAAACGTTTTTCAAGCAAATGGACCCAAGAATCAAGGTGGAGTAGCCATTCTAATATCTAATAAAATAGATTTTTCAACCAAAATTAACTGGGGAAGGACACTTAATATTCATCAAAGGAAAAAATAATCTACCAAGATAATATATCAATTCTGAACATCTACGCCACAAATGCAAGGGCACCCATATTTGTAAAAGAAACATTACCAAAGCTTAGAATGCACATCAAACCCCACACATTAATAGTGAGAGACTCTCAACAGTTGACAGGTCATCCAAATAGAAACTAAACAGAGAAATAATGGAGCTAACAAACACGTTACTCAAATGGACTTAACAGCTACAGAACATTTGACCTAAACTGAAAAGGATATAGCATCTTCCCAGTGCCTCATGGATCCTTCTCCAAATTGACCATAGTCAGTCACAAAGTAAGTATCAAGAGATAAAAGAAAATTGAAATAATACCTTGTATCAGACCACCATAGATTAAAGCTGGACTTAATTGCAGAAACACCAGAAAGCTTACACACTCATGGAAACAGAGCAACTCTCTACTCAGTGATCCCTGGGTCAGGGAAGAATTAAGAAAGAATTAAAGACTCTCCAGAATTCAATGAAAATCAAGGCACAATATACCAAAACTCATGGAACATTGTGACAGAACCTTCCCCTAATGAATAAAGATTTCAAGGGACCAATCACTGGGCAAGAAGAAAGTGGGACTTTCAGGTTGGAGAGAGGAAGAAGGGAGGCAGGAGAAATGATCTACCTTTTGGAGACACAGTGTAGGTTTTGGAGACACAGTGTAGGTAGCCTGACACACACACACACACACACACACACACACATACACTGGTTTAGTTGGCATATCTGCCATGGAGGATTTATAACTTAAAATAGGATGCTAGGTTCTTTGCCCAGCGATTGTGTTACCTGATGATTCTAAACTAAGATTGTGTGGTGTTTTCTTTCACAAAGCAACTTCCTTCTGGGTTCCGAAGAGAAAGGTACAGTGGCAGGGCATCGGTTTGTGAGAAGTGCATCCCAGCTAGCCCTGGAAACTTGGGAGTATTGATGGGTTTGGCAGCAGCCAGCTGTGGGGAGGAGAGAGTGCTTTTGGAGCTTTGAGTCAGAGAGTCAGCTGGGCTGAGAACAGGCTGGCCTATTCACCATTCCAGGCCGCCATTAGCACGGGGGTTGCCATTTATGTATTCCACGTGACAGAATGAAAGCAAAGCTAAGAGGAAAGCTCACAGCACTAAGTGCCTCCATAAGGAAATTAGAGTGTTTAATACTAGCCTGAACGCTCTAGAAGAGGAGGAGGAGGAGGAGGAGGAGGAGGGGGAGAAGGAGGGAGGGATGGGGAGACGGGGGAGGAGATGGTGACGACCACGATGACGAAATAGTCAAACTCAGGACTCAAATCAATCAATTAGAAATAAAGAAAACAATACAAAGAATCAATGAAACCAAGAGCTGGTTCCTTGAGAAAACCAACATGGTAGATAAACCTTTAATCAAACTAACTAAAACACAGGAGACATCATCCAAACAAACAAAATCAGAAATGCAAAGGGGGACATAGCAACAGATAATAAGAAAGTTTAAAGAATCATTAGGTCTTACTTCAAAAGCCTGTACTCCACAAAATTGGAAAATCTAAACGAAGTGGATAATTTTCTAGACAGATACCACTTACCAAAATTAAATCAAGATCAGGTAAATTACTTAAACAGTCCTTAGAACCCTTAAGGAAATAGAAGCAGTCATTAAAATCTCCCAACCAAAAGAAACCCAGGGCCAGATGGTTTTAGTGAAGAATTCTACCAGACTTTTAAAGAAGAGCTAATACCAATACTTCTGAAACTATTCCACAAAATAGAAACAGAAGGAACTCTGCCAAACTTATTCTATGTAGCCATAGTCATCCTGATTCCTAAACCACACAAAGACTCAACAAAGAAAAAAAATTAAGATCAATTTCTCTTATGAACATTCATATGAAAATACTCAATGAAATACTTGGAAACTGAATCCAGGAACACACCCAAAACATCACCCACCATGAACAAGCAGACTTCATCCTAGGGATACAGGGATGGTTCAAAATATAAAAATCTATCAACATAATCTACTATATAAGCAAACCGAAAGAAAAAAATCACATGATCATCTTATTGGATACTGAAAAAGACTTTGACAAAATCCAACACCTCTTCATGATAAAGGTTTTGAAGAGATCAGTGATTCAAGGCATATATCTAAACCTATTAAAAACCATATACAGCAAGCCAATAGCCGACATCAAATTAAATGGAGAAAAACTTAAAGCAATTCCACTAAAGTCAGGGACAAGGCAAAACTGCCCATTCTGACCCTATTCAATATAATACTTGAAGTTCTAGCTAGAGCAATATGACTACAAAAGGAGATCAAGTGGATACAAATTGGAAAGGAAGGAGTCAAAGTATCAATACTCGCGAATGATATAGTATACATAAGTGACCCCGAAAATTGTACCAGAGAACTGCTATAGCTGATAAACACTTCAGCAAAGTGGCTGGATAAAAAGTTAACTCAAAAAAGGAAACAAAACAATGACTCCCCCCCCTTTATACAAACAATAAATAGGCTGTAAAATAAATTAGGAAAAAAAATACCTTGGTGTGACTTAACAAAACAAGTGAAAGATCTGTATGACAAGAACTTCAAGTCTCTGAAGAAAGAAATTGAAGATCTCAGAAGATGGAAAGATCTTCCATGCTCATGGGTCAGTAGGATTAACACAGTGAAAATAGAACATCTTACCAAAAGTAATCTACATTCAATGTATTCCCATCAAAAGGCCAACACAGTTCTTTACAGACCTTGAAAGACCAATTCTTAACTTCATATGAAAAGTAAAAAAGACCCAGGCTGGCTAAATCAATCCTGAATAATAAAAGAACTTCTGGAGGAATCACTGTCTCTGATGTCGAGCTGTTCTATCGAGCAATGGTAATAAAAACTGCACGGTGTTGGCATAGGAACAGACAGGTTGATTGCTGGAATCAAATCAAAGACCCTGGAATAAACCCACACACCTGTGGACACTTTATTTTTGACAAGGAAAAACCATAATGGAAAAAAATGAAAGCATCTTCAACCAATGGTGCTGGTCTAACTGGAAGTCTACATGTACAAGAGTGCAAATAGACCCATATTTATCACACTGAACAAAACTCAAGTCCCCCTGGATCAAAGACCTCAATATAAAACCAGATACAATGAGTCTAATGAAGAGAAGGTGAGGAATGGACTTAAATGCATTGGTACAGGAGACCACTTCCTGAACAGAACACCAATGGCTTAGGCTCTAAGATCAACAATTGATAAATGGAACTTCTCATGCACCTGAGAAGCTTCTTTAAGGCAAAGGGCAAGGTTAATAGGACAAAACAGTAACTTACAGATTGGGAGAGGGTATTTATTAAACCTACATCTAACGGAGGGCTAATATCCAAAAATAAATAAAGAACTAAACAAGTTAGGCACCAACGATCCAAACGACCCAATAAAAAAATGAGGTACAGGGCCAAACAGAGAATTGTCAACAGAGGAATCTCGAATGGCTGAGAAGTACTTAAATGGTCAATGTCTTTAGTCATCAGGGAAATCAAAATGACCCTGAGATTCCACATCAGAAGTGATAGCACAGGCTGGCAAGGATCTGGAGCAAGGAGAACACTCCTCCATTGCTGGAGGGAGCGCAAACTTGAACAATCCCTTTGGAAATCAACTTGGCGGTTTCTCAGAAAAAATGGGAGTAGTTCTACCTCAAGACCCGGCACATACCTGGGCATGTACCCAAAAGATGCTCCACTACACCTACAGGGACACTTGCTCAACTGTGTTTATAGCAGCTTTATTTGTAATAACAACCTAGATGTCCCTCAACTGAAGAACTGATGAAGAAAACGTGATGTATCTACACAGTGGAGTACTATTCAGCTCTTAAAAACAAAGTAAGTCATCAGGAATTTTGCAGGCAAATGGATGAAACTTGAGAATATCATCCTGTGTGAGGTAACCCAGAGCCAGA
This sequence comes from Rattus rattus, assembly GCF_011064425.1. Lineage (NCBI taxonomy): Eukaryota > Metazoa > Chordata > Mammalia > Rodentia > Muridae > Rattus > Rattus rattus. The sequence goes on from NC_046156.1 coordinate 89,877,167, forward strand.
AAGACACAAATAGTAGGTACTCACTTGTAAGTGGACACTAGCCCTAAAATGAAGGACAGTCATGCTACCATCCACAAACCCAAACACACTGGGGAATAAGGAGGTCCTAAGGGAGGATGCTTGACTCTCACTCAGAAGGGGAAACTAGTCATTGAACGTGGAGAGAGAGAGAGAGAGAGAGAGAGAGAGAGAGAGAGAGAGAGGAGAGAGAGAGAGAGAGAATTGGCTAGGAAAGGGATTGGGAGGGAGGATGGGGATTTCAATCAGGTATGGGGAGAGATGGGGCCAGAGAGGGCTAGGAGTGAGGATGGGAATCAGTGGGGTGCATCTCTAGTGACTAGCTGGGGACCTGGGATGGGGAGGATACAGGGAGTCTGTGGAGATTACCTTAGCTGAGATTCCTACCAGAGGGGGATACTGAGACTGAAATGGCTACCTGCTGTAACAAGACAGGACTTCCAGAGGAAGGGGACATCAATCCACCTACAAAACCTTTAACCCCAAATTCGACTTGCCTACAAGACTGAGGGAACAGCTAACCAATGACTGCCCCAATGTGAGACTCATCCCATGTGAGAGAGCCAATCTCTGACACTATTAATGATGCTCTGCTATGCTTGCGGACAGGAACCTAGCGTAACTGTCTCCTGAGAGGGGTCATACATCGGCGGAGAGAGGCAGATGCAGAGACCCACAGCCAAACATCAAGTGGTGCCAGGGGAGTCTTGTAGAAAGTGGGGGATAGAAGTGAACAAGTTGGAGGGGTCAAGGCCACCCCAAGAAGACTCACAGAGTAAAGTGACCTGGGACCAAGGGGGCTCACACATCCGGGTCACCAACCAGGTAGTATGTAGGGGCTGGACCTAGGCCCCCTCCCTACACATTTGTAGCAAATGTGCAGCTTGGTCTTTGTGTGGGTCCTGTAACAAGCAGAGCAGAGGCGGCCTCAGTCTCTGTTCCCTGAGACTGGATCCCCTTCCCCTACCTGGGCTGCCTGGTTGGGCCTCGCTGGGAGAGGCTGTGCCTAGTCCTGCTGGGACAATGTCCCATGTGGGGTGGTACCCATAGGCGAGAGATTTGTGGAACTGGGTGGGACTGGGAAGAGAGGAGGGAGGGAAGCTCTAATTGGGATGTAAAGTGAATAAAAATCTAAAAATAAAATAATAAATACAAACAAGCAAACAAACCAAAATATCTGGCCATGGCAGCTGTAGTGTGTCAGGGTGTGTAACACAGTAGGCCCTTTTTCCCAAACAGCTTTACTTTCTAGTGTTCATTGAAATGAGTGGGCTGGGGTGGGGATGAAGCGGTGGTGGGAGTTGGGTGGGGGTCTTTTTTCTGGCCACCCCAGGGCTGTGAGACCCAGCCTATTGTCTCTTAAAAGCTAATGCAGCAAAAGCAAGAGGCTGGCTCAGCCTCCATCAGCGTGCATCAAGCAGCTATGGGCGAGCATCCAGAACAGCCCATGGTTCTCCCTACTGTGCAGCATTTGTACCTCACTTCCTTCCTCACATCTGGTCCTTTCCCAGTCTTCCATGCATCCTTGGCATGCCATCTGAGATCTCCCATGATATTACTTCCTTCTAAAGATGGTGCCTGACTGTCCTCCTATGCACTCTTACTGGGGCTCCCCTTTCCCAGCCCTGTTGTCTTGAGAGCACTCCCCGTCCTGCCCCCATTGCCCACACTTGTATCTCTCCCCTGCTGGCCCTGAGCTTCTGGAAGATGGAGCTATTACTAAAGGCCATCAACAATTGTATGAGGTATAAGTGAATTAGAAAAACTTGGCAAGTCCCCCCCATACCCCACCCCCATGCAGATACATATAGTAATACCACAGATGTCTTGGCTGCTTTGAGGAAGCTGGGGGACCTTAAGTGGTACAGTCACTGTTACTCAGCCTTGGCATCATGACTTCTGGCCTAGGCAGTTCTTGACTGTTCTGTGCTTTGTAAGATACTTAATAGCATCCCTGACCTCTCCCCAAAATATGTCAGTAGCACCTTCTCCTCCCAAGACTCTCACAATAGCTGCACACATTGCTAATATCCCCCAGGGACAGAACTACCCACAGTGGAGAACCAAGGACATACAGCATAAGAGGACTGAGACCTTGCCCAGTGAAGGCTCCATGAAATTTCCCCTTACATAACACATTTGAATATAATATGAAGTAGAAACTCACACCTTCTGGCCAAATATCTCACCCCAATAGTGCCTCCTGTCAAATGCTATAAGGTGAAAGGGAGTGGGGGTAAAGGGAACAGGGTAAGGTCTCACACCCTTAGAATAAGAATATCTTGTTTGGGAGGCTGTAATCTTGAGAACAACATTAGTAACTGTCTGGGGTCATGCCAGGAAAACCACAGGAAAGAAAGTGAAAAAGAGGCAGCCATCGAGAAAGACACCTATTTTAGATAAACCGGTGCTGTGCACATGAGTGATATTTATAATATCAGAAACGCTTTTCCTGCACCATTTCAGAAACTTCTCCATACCCTTCAAAGAGGAACTTAGGCTCACAAAGCGTTTTCCTCTGGCTTTTTTCTTGGGGTCTCACTGCTGGTGAGCTACACTAGTAGGACTAGGAATGTTTACCTCCAAATCACAGGACTTTTACCAAATTTTATGATAGAAAAAATATTTAAATAGTGTACTAACACATTTGAGACACCAGGCAGTCATACATGAAGGCAGTAGGATTGGGCTTAGTGGGGCTAGGGCGTGGAGGAACCTGGACAACCCACTCAGGAAAACACATGGAAGGTGCGTTCTAGGATGCTGTGAGCCCTGGTGCTTTGACAAATGGTTCTGGTGTGTAGGGAGGTAGTTCCTCCCTGGTATCATTACCCAGATCTCCTTGGCTGGGACCATCCGTCAGCCACAGAGCATCTTACTAGCAGACAGAGTTGTGATGAAACACATTTGTTCAAACATGGAAAATGGTGTTTGAAAAAACCATCTTCCTCAATTTCCTTTGAGGCTATCACCCTCTGTCATGTCAGGGAGCTGAGCCCAAGGGATGGCCAAGAGGCAGTGGTAGATTCACAGTCCGCAGCCTGGGGGAATTATTGGACTGGTTGTTGTCCCCTTCCCCCAACAACCCTGAGGTGAGGCAATAAAAGATTTCTGAAGGAGAGGCTGAGGCATTATGAATTAACAGCTACAAGGGGATTTTCATCTTGCATATCATGTATTGACAGTTGAAACTGGAGCTGTTACATAAAGCACTCACTCAACGTCTTTCTTAGACTCTTTCCCAAAGTATCATTCACACACTAGAACACAGAGGCCTTCAGATCCACGGGGAAAGTTGAGTAAAGGGCCTGGGATTTGTGTGGAACACTTCAGGTCAAGGCACGAGAACAACTGTCCTAGCTGCTCAGACAGGATGCTCGCTTGTCCAGTATGGCTGCACGCTCATGGCCCAGCTGGCGGCACAGTAGGACCTGGGGAGACAGCTGGGGACTGCTGATAAGAAAATCAAAGATTTGCAACAACAAGGAGATTGTTGTTCCTACATGTGTCTCTCTAACACCAGAAAAGGTAACTTGCTTCAGGAGGTGAAGTGGGACTCTGTAGATTGGTCTTGTCAGACAGGAGCTATCATCACAGGGGCAAGAACTCCACGAATGCCAATCTCTGCTCTGACATGCAGACTCTGTTGGAAGAATTACTTCCCGGGTTGGCTTTGTGCTAAACACAAATCCACAAACCGGCGTCAAAGGAGACTTGGTTGGAACCCAGCCAGAAGCCACTCCAGGCAAGCCACTGACAGCCGTGAGTCCCACTCACCAGCCCTTGTTTTTCCGATGGGGCACAATACAATGACCTCACAGAGTAGCTGGAAGAATGAGTTTAACAAGGGTTGTTAGGTTGGAGTTACCCTCTGAACAGCCTTCGAGAGGGTCGTGAAGCCTGGCATTTTCATGAAGCACTTGTACGTGCTTATGTGTGTCCTCTTGAGGGGCTAAGCCCTGTCTTCTACTGTAATTTCAGAGAACTTGGCATTTTTACAAGATTAAGTCACTGCTTGGGACCTTGTGAAGGCGATGTGTAATAAGCGTCCAGTTAAACTATGGCCAGCAAGGACTTTGGAAGGAAAAGGAGCAGAGAGGAGCACTTGCTGTGTGAGGCACAGGAAAAAGAAAAGAAAAAGAAAAAAGGGAAGGAAGGGAAGGGAAGGGGAGAAAGGAGAGAGGAGGGGGAGGGGGGGGGGGAAGGGAGGGAAGAAGAGGGAAGGGAAGAAGGGAAGGGAAGGGAAGGGAAGGAAGGAAAGGGAAGGGAAGGAAAGGAAAGGAAAGGGAAGGAAATGTGACCTTTGGCCCTCTGTAGCAAACAGCAGCTTTTGGACATGACCTTAAACGAAATTTGAAATTGAAAGGATAAACAGCACATCTGACTGGTCAGGAGACTTTAAGAGCCTCGTAGAAGCTGACTGCTGGCTGCACTGAGGTGGGAAGGTGTGTGCAGAGTGTGGATGACCTGGTACAGGGAGAGCAGGGAAAGTCATTCAAGAGGAGTAAAAGATGGGGCAAGAACTTTCCTGCTTGGTCTCTGAGCCCCCCACCTCCATTCCTACCCCCAGGACTGAGGATACTGGAGGAAGCTGAGCTCGGGGCAGACCCTCGGTCATGGTCCACCCCGAATGTACCTTCACATGTGCGTGAACTGTTCTTGGTTCTTTAGCCTCTGCTCCACAGGCGAGGCCGAGGGGTCAGCTTGTGACGCACTGTGGGTAGAGAGGAATGACTTTCAGTGACTAACATCTTTAGGCAGGAGGCTCTTCATTCTTGTCGTGAGACTCACAGGGCCTCTCCCACTTCTATCACTGAAGTCCTTCAGGCTGGGCCTCATGGGACCACACCCCAAAATCTAGTTACAGACGACTAAGCAAAGCAGTGGAAAGCGAGAAACAAATTTTGAAAAAAAAAAATGTGTTCATTGTAGAACTTTGCTGACGCCTTTATACTTTTCTGACGATGTGGGCGTGGCCACTGTAACCCTTGCTGTGGAAAGGGCTCCCTGAGCGCTGCGGAGCTCTGCCTAGAGTTTGGCTCCACTGACTGACAGGCTACCCGTCCCCGGATGGATCACCAAGGTCATTCAAAAGAATGCTGTCTCTTCAGAGACAATTTCTTTAATTCCTAAATTTTAAACAGATACATAAGATCATGGTTTTGTATATGTCACATTTGGGACTTTTTGTGCCCATACTATGACCTATAGTTGCCGACGGAAGGCACAGAGCAAACGTTCCCGTCTGGTATCTGCCCTCTGCTACTTCAAGCACACCTGTCCTACAGCATTTGCCCCTTACTGTCAGCTGGCCTTCTCACATCATCTCACAGTCAAACCAGCCTTCTCCCCCACCTTCCTATCCCTATCCCTCACTTTTACCACGTGGGGAATGAGAACCATCATGGGGTCTAATTCATTGTATCACCAATACATGCTGTACAGGAATCCATCAACTCCGCTTCTACTTAACACAGCACATGTACATGGTCACCCCTCCTTGTAGGAAGCAGACTGATGTTAAACAATTCTTGATGTGAAATCCTTTTGGGAAGGTATTTCTGCTGTCAATTGCAACTGGTAAGAATTTCTTTTCAGTCTTTGAGAAGCTTCATCCCCACTCAGCACTTTAAAGCCTTTCTACCTTATATCTTTCTTGAATTGTCCAAAGGTGGAGGGATTCAGCTCAGCAGCAGTCCCTGCTTAAGACAAATATCCTCTTCGACGCTATCTTTCACAAGGCCACAATCCATTTACAGAGGAGAAAAGCAACGCCCGGGACTGAGATCCTCCCGCTAGAAAGAATAAACCTAACTTTTGCTTTCTTCATTAGTTTTAGCAGCTTCCCTCCTCCCCCTGCTGCTTCACTTCGGAAAAGATAATTACTACCTTTATGAGTCAGACTCATAGCTCAGTACCTGCTAGAAAATTGAAAAATATTTCCCCATGTCACATTACAGAGTGACGCTCATTGTCTTCACACGCTGCTGGCATTCACGAGTTTGCCAAAATGACTATGTTGAAGACTCTAAAAGCCAGAGTGATAATGAAAAACAATGGCTGAAGACATTGCCAAATGCCAGCACATAAAGATAGTAACGTGAACTTGATAAACTCGGGCTTTCATTCCTTTTAAATTGTTCAAAGGTTAATAAAGGAGATTCTGTTTATCTCCAGCACAGCAAAGTAACAGATGCAGGAAGTTCTGAGTGGTTTTGTTCGTTCGTTTTTTAACATACAGTCATTTCACTATTGGGCATGGGGTTCACTCTGGTCCATGCTAACAGAAGAGAATCAACATGCTCAGTATCACTGGCCCGAGCTTAAAAGGAAAACTCACGTCCTGGTACAATAACCATCAGCATGTGCAAAGGCAGGCGGGAATAAAGCTGCTTGCCTAATTGCCATGTAAAGTAATAAAGATCAAAATATTGTTCATCTACAGATGGCAAACGAATGCTTGAGATCTCTCCAAGCCAAGCAAAAGATGAGGCAACTTTTTCAGTGATCTCTGCTGCGTCTACACCATAGCTTCAAGTGTGTTTCTGTACCAGTCCAATCCGGCTTCTCTGAAACGGGAAACACAGATGCCACAGTACTTCAGGGACAGCCACACTGATACACCCAGCCCAGCTGGCTGGTTCAAATCCCGGGACATGCTGTGGTCCTGAAGAGAAAAGGAAAAGGGGCAGATCATGCTTTTGGTTATGATGGTGCTAGGAGGTAACACCGTCTTCTAAGTATGATTCACTGTTAATCACAGTCTGGCCCACCCTGGCTTTTTGTATGAGTTTACATAGCCTTTATATGAAAACTTAAGAGACTTTTAATTAAAAATCTCCACAAGTGTTTGTATAATCAACCAGGTAAACGCAAATCTTTTCTGCAAAATCTCAGTGGGTTCTTCTAGCATAAAAGTCCAACAGCACAAGCTCACATTAAAACACATTCCCAAACTGGGCATGGTGTTACTCACCTTTAATCCCAGCACTTGGGAGGCAGAGGCAGGTAGGTCTCTGAGTTTAAGGCCAGCCTCTTCTTCAGAGTGAGTTCTAGGACAGCCAGGACTGTTACACAGAGAAACCTTGTCTACAAAATGACAAAAACCTCATTCTCTCCTTCTCTCAAGCAAGCCAAGCCTCAAATTTGAGGCTCACATTAGTCTTAGGTTGCAAAGCTGGACCCAGAGAGAGACCTTGAACTCCCCATATTCCTGCATCTACATCCTGAGTCCTGGGTGTGATATCACACCAGTTTGCTCCTAGGTGTTACTGCCAGGGTTTTGTGCGCATGAGGCAAGCCCTGTACCATCTGAACAATAGCTCCAGTCAAAGTCTGCTGTGTTTTAAAGCAAAGTTTGTGACCAAAGAAAAAAGGAGAAATTTTGTTTGTTGCCCACTTTTACTTCATATTTTAGAGAACCCGGCTTTCCTTTTTGGTGGGTGGTGGTGGTTATAACCCTTGTCAGTTTTCATTGTTAATGTTTTTTATCCTTCCCAATCTGGGGCTTGACTGGGCATATGTACACCTATTGAGCACACCCATAGCCTTATACTACTCTGCTTGCTTTTATTTTTCTAAAACAACTTTATGAGTACATTGTAGCTGTCTTCAGAGATAAACTGGAAGAGGGCATCTAATGCCATTACAGATGGTTGTAAGCCACCATGTGGTTACTGGGAGTTGAACTCAGGACCTCTGGCAGAGCAGTCAGTGCTCTTAACTGCTAAACCATCTCTCCAGCTCTGTTCTCTTTTATTTTTAAAGATATATATGGATGTGTGTGTGTGTGTGTGTGTGTGTGTATGTGTGTGCATGTGTGTGTGTGTATGTGTGTGTGTATGTGTGTGTGCATGTGTATGTGTGTGTGTGTGTGTGTGTGCGCGCACATGTATGCGCACACACACGTAGGTACCCACAGAGGCCAGGAAAGGGTGAATTGATATTACAGGTGATTGTGAGCTACCTGGTGTGGGTGCTGGGAATTCAGGCCTTCTGGGGGAGCAGGATGACCTTAACCACTGAGCCCTCTCTCCAACTTTTATTTTTTAAATAATTTTTTGACAGTTTCACACATGTAAATAATAAACTCTGTTCCTCCCAACCACTTAATCTGCCTTACCTGGCTTTCTTTCTCTTGCTGAAACTGTCTTCCTGACAAGTTCCCTTCGACTTTGCTTTTTCCTGCGTGACTCTTGAGTTTAACGAGTTGCCTGAATGAGCATGGATCAGAGCTTCTGTTTAGTTTTGCACTTGAGTGTGGGTAACTATCAGTGACTTTAACATGAAAGTGAGTGACATCCCTTCCAGTTTCCACTGACTGTGAATTGTGTCTCAGGAAGAGGTGGGCCCTCGTGAGCCTTTCCTCTTCCCTTGAGATGAGGAAACTGATCTTGTGCAGGTCTGCTGAGTTTGAGAGCGAGTTAGTCACGGCCACAGCGTGTCCAGACGACAGTTTTGCATCCTTCTCAACCTCTGACTCTCTTCTACAATGTTCCCTGAGCCTTGGAGTGGGGTTTTAGTGACAACATAGATGTCCCACTTAGAGGCAAGCACTCCATTTTCTGTACTTTCCCCAATTGTTTAATAGACAATCCACTGCAAAAAGCTTCTTTGATGAAAGCTGAGAGGTTCATTAATCTTTATGATGAGCATAAAGGTGAAAAATTAGCACGTATTTCCAGCTGGCAAAGCAAGTTAGTAGATTCCTCCCTGTAGCCTGTGACCACACCAACCATAGATCACAGTTTCAAGCTGGTGATAAACCAGACTTAGAGCTCGCAACATGCGTTTCCTTTTGTGGAGGGGCTTAGATCCAATTAGGAAGTGACTGGTCACTCCACACACCATTTGTGCCTCTTAAACCAACAGGTGTGCCTCTCCAGGCGCTCATCACTGTAGCTCACAGCGAGGAGAGTCAGTTCATGGGCATCTCCTGCAGCAGCCTCCATAGGACTCAACGTAAATATGGTACCTATCTAGGGGAGAGATACCTTCCAGCTCAGGTCCACTGTGCTTTGTCCATGCCCCGTGACTGTGTGATGTATTCAGCAGTCTCACCATCAATTTTCAGTAGGCAACCAGGAGCAATGGTACTTGTTGATGTTACTTTGGAGGCCCTCTGGGATCGCTTTGACAACTCAAGGGGGAAAGTATTACACACTTGGCACTGAGACTTTTGCTGAAAACCTTATGACTTTGGGAAGAAGCGTTGCTCCCGTGTGGGAGCATTGTTTAGAAATACATATGAAAGTACAATACCTAAAGATTTAATATTGGAAATTATTTTTAAATGGAATATAAGGGCTACATTTCATTATTATAGGATATAAATAACTTTCTATAGGACCCCCTAAAGGATTCTAAGATGATTTCCAGGTCTGTCTGCATGTGTTCTTTTGTTCCATAAATGTATTCTCCACTCATTGAAGCTGGTTTTATTGCCCTTCATTGAATGCTTGTCTTCGGATGAGGCTGAGGGTTTTTTTGTCAGTAGACAGAGCACAAAGCATCCAGATTGTTCTGGGATGTGACATGCAGAGACCATACTGCCATTCCTCTTCTGTCGCCTAGTCTCTAGGCCAAGAGCTGCCATTGACTAGCCATGCTACAGGGTTGATTAGCCTCTCTGTCCCTCTGTTTTCTCGTCTGTAGAAGAAGCTAATATAGCTAGTTCCTGGGCTCTGGTGCACTTCAGACCTCTGGCAATGAGCTGCACCCCTTATCAATGGAAATATTAGCTGTCATTGTTTCTGTTAATGCTATGATGGTGTGGTCCCATCCTGCCACAGAGAGCTTCACTTTTGGGACTTTTTTGTGCTGCTCCTTCTGGTGCTATACCTGTGCTGTCCTGGAGAGTAGCTCCATTGTCCAGATTGTGACACCTTCAGCTCTCTTTGTTTACTGCCAGTCACACAAGTTCCCTCCAGCCATCTTAAAGAGTTGACATCTCTACATATTCTGAGCAAAGTATCCTTGGCACCTAGAAGGGTTCAAATTCTTGTTGCTATCTTGCTGCCTACCTGTTGCATCTGACCCTTTCCCTTTTAACTACCAGGTTTTTAATGGTATGAAAGCTAACATGGTAGCCAGAGGTCATCATGCCATCTACAATTCTGCCTTCAAACTTAAAGGACAAAGCAAGAACACAGCCCTTCAACCAGGCCGAGAGGGCCCCTGGCCTCTTCATTCACAATTTTTGATAATAAAGGGAAATTCCTCCGTGACCTGTAGGGACACTCTGATGCTAGACTGAGTCAGCTAGGGGAGTGTAGCCCCACTTTTTGATATATTTAAATAAATTGGGAGAGTGGAGGCTAAATTATCCCCTGGAGGGTGCTAGAACTAAATCCAAAGGCCAAGGCAGACGGCTGAGACAAAACCCTTGCCATGTTTCCAGAAAATTCAGAACTCTAATGAGAGCTCTGTGTTAAAACCATGGCACTGAACTTGGAAAAGGAATTTCTGGTACCCCATTAATGGCTGGGCTTCAATAGTATGTGAACATACAGTTGTCAGGATTAGCTGCTTTCACATTACTAAGGCCAGAAGAATAAAAATTAATAATTCGTAAAGACTTTGGGTTGAAGTGACGTTAGTATGTGAAGTGGGGCACATGGCCTCAGACCTAATGAGATGCCTTGTCCTGTGCCCTAGCAAGAGCATGGTGTCTCAGCTCCCAGGAAGGTGGAGATGGCTGTAGGAGCCCAAGGTATCCAAGGACCTTGGGCAATTAAGAATCTGCCTGTGAAGTTTAAAGTCAGGATGTAGAGTATCAGAGATAAGGGACACAGACTGTACACAAGCACCACTTAAACGCGCCAGGCAATTTAAAGCATTAAAGTAGAAATCGTTAATTGCTACAGGATTGGCTCAGTAGCAAAGCACTTGACCAGCACATTCTACATTCAATCCCTGATAGCAGAAAAAAAATATTGGTTAGAAAAACACTTTTAAAGGCCTTCAAACGGCACCTAAATCCTTAAGTATAACACCAAACCCTGTAACATTTCTGTTCTATATACTATATTCAGGGCATGGAGGGAATAAACAATGTCTTTGCTCCAAGATGATTTGTAAAAATAAGAATTTGATGACAGTAACTATAATTAGCTTAGAATTCACACTATGTAAGCCACAAAGAATTTAAGACTGTTTGACCTCAAATTCAATTTTCATGACTGTACTTCTCTTCCTACTGCAAATGGCTGGAAATACTTCGCTTTGCTTGTATACTTAAAGACTCTAAGTGGATAGGTGTGGCTGACTGTGGGGTCTCTGTGGCTAAATGTATTACCAGGGTTTCCACAGAGGTGTGGTTACAGAGAAACCCAGGGACAATATCAGTAGTTCTTGTGATTGTTTCCTCTGTGGTTCTCTAGGAACTGATTCGGATGAGGCAGGGAAAACTTTGAGTTGCTGGACCTCAAGAATAAATCTATACAGTGCAACGTCATCCACCACTCCTGAGTAGTGGCAGGGAGGGCAGAACAGTCTCTGAACTGGATTGTGGGTCTGGGGGCATTGCTCAGGTCTAATGTTGGGTGCAAACAGGATCCTGGCTATCCTGACTTGGTCAGCAGTCTTTAGCTTGCAGAATGCATACATATGGGATTCAGTATTTCCCTTACACAAACATACCTGTTGAGGTGGGTGCAGTTTAGACATGCAACATTTTACATGGTGGAATCTCCTGAGTTCAGGTTCAAGGTAAAGGATAGTGGTGGGATTAAAAACAATTCAGGACACTATGATTATCTTCCTTATATCCCATGCCAAAGTGTGTGTCTGGGGCAGCTTCGTTACAGCAGGGCAAACGTGAGTGAGAAAGGCTGCAGCCATCCCCTCCCACAGCACACTTGCACATACGGACTCTTCATTTTTACTTGGGTGTATGCCCAGGGCACAAACAAGCTAACAGAGTCATTACAGATGTAGTAAACATTAGTATCATCAATTCTTTTAAGTACTATTCAAATATATAATCAACATTTATTGATATACTTTTATTGAGTATATTACAGATATGCCAGAGAAAAGTTTTTGAAACATTTGACTTAATAAGACACCAAGTAATAAGACATAAGACATTCTCAGAATGATGGAGCATACCTGTGATCCCAGCAGTCGGGAAGCTGAGGCAGGAAGATAATGAGTTCAAGGCCAGACTAGGCTACATAGTTGAACTTTTCTCAAAATAACTAATATCCAACATAAAGACCAGTCAATTGCCTTCTTTCCTACAAAGGCCTTTCTTACTCTCCCTCCTGTTCTTCTTCTTGTGTCATTTTAATCTTCGGAAGACAGCACCTCGTACTTCACAGTCCAGACTGGCCAATAACTCATTATGCTGGCCTGGAACCCAGCATCTTCTTGCTCCAACTTCTCAACGGCTAGGATTATAGGCATAGGTTACTATCCTTAGATTTTAATTTTCCACTAAATCTAAAGAAAAGGATATGATCCAACTCATCACAGAAGCGCTGTCGAGGCCAGTAAGGTGACTCAATGGATGAAAGCGATTGCTAGGCGAGCCTGAGGACCAGATTCCACAGTGGAAGCTGAGGACTGAATTCCCAAAGTTGACCTCTGACCTCTACTCAAACACCATGGTACATGCACACATGCATACACTCATATAACTACATACATTAAATAAAAATGTACTACTAATAAAATTTATTTTTTGTGATTTCTAATTATTCATTAAAATATATTTATGTCATCATAAGGGTGATAGCATTAATAACCATTATAATAGTGCAAAATAGAAAAATTACAAAAGATTATGTATTTATAGTAACTTAATATGGTAGTTCAGTAAAGATTTTGCAGTCATAAAAATTTTTGTACAAGTGCCAATATTTACAACATTCTGGCTATCTTCAAAATGCCCAAAACAGCTACTCAGACTTCTGATTGTTTAAGATTCCAACCTAAATATGTGCAAGAGGACTGTTCAGGTACAGAGGTGGGTCTTTTTCTCTAGCTCACTAAAAGTACGTATCTCAGTTTCTATATTAAGTATTGTATACTACATGGGAAATGGAGAGGATTTCAGATTCGAGATCCTTGCAACCCAAGCTTAAGCCTCAAATACACAAATATGTTAAAGTCTGGAAATAGTGGGTGGAAAAGTTGACTACTCAGGAGCTTTCAGAAATCCTGCTTTCAATAAGTAAAAAGGAGTCACTTGAATTTTGGCAGTGACCTTAATTCCCTAGAAATTTAAGGCTGTGGATAGAAAATTATGACTGGAGAACTCATTTGCTTCAAGAAGACAGAGGACAGATAGATCTCTCTAGATTAATGTGGTGGGCCGCAAGGAGCTCGCCTGGGAGATGGAGACAGCGCTGGCAGCGAGGCAGGACCAGCTGCTCACATCCTCAGCAAATAAATCTACTGCCAGAGCTAATCCTCCTCACAGATGCCTTACAAAGGCCTATAAAATGCTTCACTGTCCTCAGTTAGACACGTCTAATTGTTGAGTTTGACGCACTTAACTAAGAGAAGTATTTTTAACTCTAACTATGCAAGTATCAGCACTAAATATACTAATATGATGTATTAAAATTTTAAATGGCAAATGGAATCAATCCATCTCATTATCATCTTCACACTGATTGATGGATTGACTGAGACAATCTCTATATGCGGCTGGCCTCAAATGTGCCATGGAGCCTAGGTTGGCTTTGAACTTAGTGATCCTCCTGCCTCTACATCCCTGGTGCTGTAATGACTGTTGTGTGCTATCACAACTGGCTTCTTTCATTCTTTTCTTAATCAAAAACATTCAAAGAATGGATGGGAGACCAGGCTCAGCAGCAGAGCTGTGAGGAGCTCAGGAGAACAACAGGAGCTCTCCGGTTGTCCTCAGGTTCACTCGCACAGCACGATGCCGACCAGAAAGGACAGCACACTTAAAGACTGTCCCTTAAATGCCGTGCTCACAGGCCAGTGAGTTAACATCTCATTGTGCTATCCAGATTCGTGAAACTGAGAATCTGAACTGAATTCCATTTAGCCAGTGTTAATTCTGTCTTTAAATCATATTAATCCACTGGTTCAAAACTACTTCCAGGAGAAATAGTTTCAATGCATTTACTTTATCTCCCTAGAAAATTTCCCAAGTCTCAGAAGACAATGAGTTGATGTCACCATTACAAACGTAAACAGATGTTCAAATACATGTTATTATGAGATTAAAGTTTATGATTATTCAGTGTGCTGCCAATTATTAAACCAGAATTCCTCTATCAGATTAAAACAATAAACTCTCCAACTGTGCTGTGGCTCACAGCTTTGGGTGTTGAGATGTGTTCTGGGATTTTTAGGGATGAATATTGATTTTCTTTAACCACTAGTTTCCCTAGAGAGTTATGGACTCTGAATCAATGGCCGCACAGAAGAATCTTAACGCACTGGGAGAAGGTGTCAGTGGGTCCATGTGGCACACGGTGGGGGGGGATGTCTCATTAGCTCACTGTTGTCACTTAGGCACAGGGACTAAATAAGGCAAGGCTATTTTGTTTACCTTGGGGTGAGTAGATGTGGAATACTGGACCATGGGCAACGAGCCCAATGTAAACACACTCACCAGAGACTAAGACCTAAGGCTGGGGGTCCAGCTCAGTGCTGAGTGATTGTGTAGTGCATGCAGGGAGCTGGGAAGAGAAGGGGAGAGGACAGCAGAGGAGATGAGGGCAGGGGAGGGGAGGAGGAGGAGAGGAAGGGTGGAGGGGAGAGGAGGGAGAGAAGAGTTCAGTCATAGGTTTGGGTGTGAGGCCTGAAATTCTGCATTTCGAAAGGTAGTAGGTCCTGATCTTGCTGGAAGGCTGACTCTGAGTATAAAAACCTGGCACACGGGGCACATTCTCTGTCTGGAAATGAGACATGGAAGCCAGAAGTTGAAGCCCAGGTTCTTTCATTCAGTCTGATGTTACACAGTTATGCAAATAGAAAAGTAATTAACTAAGTCAACTATTATCTACCCACATAAGATATAAATCTGGACCAGGTGATGTACCAGGTCTCTTCAGTCCTATAAAATGTAAAGATATTAAGATAACCCTTATTTTGAGCACTGCCTTTTATATTTCCCTTCCCAAGCGTGAGAATCGGGAGGTTTTATTGCACGTGTCACTGCAGAGTCTTCCTGTTTAGTGGCACTTGCATTCTTTGAGTCAAGACTATGATTGCTTCTGTTTAATGTCCATTTCTCACTCTTCCCATAATTCGTAGAACACCCTTCGGACCTGTAAGGAGAGTTCTTACGTGTAGTTGTCTGTGGGGTCCTGCGTTTCCCAAGCGACACGCAGCTCCTCCTCCTTCACATTATTCAGAGGGGTTATAATATTCTTAAATAGAGATGATCCTCTGATTAGAGCCAGGCTCATCAAAGGGGCTCCTGCCAATGTGTCAAGGGCTGGCAATACTTTCAAGCTGCAGTCAGCAGGAGAAAAAAATCTTTTCCCTGCTCTGAATAGGTTTTTAATCTGATGCCTACTATTTATTCCCAACACAAATGTCTTCATTAGAACTTCATTACTCGTCTGGACTCCTCGTTGTCTGCCAGCTGCTGCTGCATCCCCAGCCTTCCCGGTCCATGATAGCACAGCACAGCAGTGCCAGGGCAGTGCTCCCAATTCCAGCCGAGCACATCCACTTCCAGCTAAAAGCACGCACTGGCCCTTACTCAACACCCCTAACAATGACATCAGTCCACCTGGGACTCAGGCTGCTGCTAGCTCCCCCCATCAAATGCTCATGTGACCCCCGTGTCTGTGCCTCAGTTTACGAACTTCTCTACCTAGAATACCCCCTTTCTGTACAATTCCACTCCTCTTTTTGAGAACATGAATTGGCCAATTGTGTTTTAAAGCATCCCTGGTTCCTCTGAGATTCCTTTACTACTTTGTTCCAACTCTTTGCTCAACATCTCCCTTCTATTTCCTGTCCGCATATACTTTATTATTGGCCCCTACTATACAGTTCTTGAGGATCGACATCTTTTTTCCTTTTTCCTTTTCTAGCTCTCACCATAATCTTTTATGATAGTATCCATATCTGTTAAAGAAGCAAGTGGATAGCTTTAGGATTAACCTGTGATTCAAGATGCTCTGGTACTTTGGAACTCTACAATTATTTATTATTTTTAAGTTATTTCCTTACTTTATTTGTACGTGTGGTTTGCCAGGATGAATGTATGGGTACTGCCTATGTGCAGTGCCCCTAGAAGTAAGAAGAGGGCACCAGGTTCTGATGGAGTTGCAGTTTGAGCTGCCATGTGAGGACAGGAACCAAAGCAGGGTCTGCTGCAAGTGCGGCAGGTGCTCTTATTGGCCGAGCCGTCCTAGCCCTTCACTGCTAATTCCTGATACTCTTCCATGCTCAGAGTTCATCCATGGAAAAATAAAGATTTGTTGTTAACCTCGAGGTCACCAGTTCTTGTGCCACTTTTAAGGATTTCTTTCTTCAAATACTTATTCCTGCAGCTCAAGCGGTACTGCTCAGAGGGTGTAGGTTAAACAAATGTGACTACCATTTTCTGTTTATACTTCCCTGATATCTTTGTAGCATATAACACAGCCATGTGTCAAACAATGGTCCCAGTCTGAGTTACAGAGGTAGTCCTTCATTGTAAAGCAAGAGTGTATCAACAATCTAAGAAACCATGTTTTGCAAGGGCAGTCCTATCAGTTTAGAAAAGCTTACACGTGACTTTTCTTACTGACCTGTATTCCCAGTAAGAATAAAGAAACTCATTGTATGCCTATGACTCCTGCAAGGGGAGCTGAGATTGCAAAACAGTGAAAAAGCATGTTGAACCTGATGACAGAGATCATTGCCCAAGATAGCCTTTGCTCCCTTTACCATCCACCTTATGTCACAGGTCCTTGTAATTCAATGTGCAAACAAAAGTTCAGAACAAGGAGATCTAGTGCAGTGGTCCCTGCCGTGTTATACAAGATGCTATCAAGGAAGGGGAATACCAGTTAACATTTCTTGTTTTAATAGATGCACACTTAGAGTTCTCTAGAAAAGTATAATTAGCAAAGGACATTTGTTACTTTATCGTTACTCTTCCCTGAATCAATTTCCTTCTTATACAACTCAAGTTTCAAAAGTCGGTGCACTTAAGGGGGAAACAATGTTAATTAACTGCAGTGTGGGTGCTGTTGACAACAGTCCTGGTGGAGCCTGGGAAGCTTTTAAGGTTGGAGAGATTGGGATTAAGTGACAGTGGTCCTGTTTCGACTCTGTCTCTAAGTATACTCCTTCAGCCAAGTAACATGCTTTTCATCTGCTTCTTATCTGTGGAGAGGGCGAGGGCAATCCTTGAGCCACTCTTCTGTAGTTTGTGCTCTCCCATGCAAAGCATTATGAAGAATGGCCCCTCTGTAAACAATGGACAGCATCCTAATCCTTAACACAGAGATATCTTACCTAAAGTAGCCAGGGAGCTAATGTGGAATCATTTTAAGGTTAAAGCAGTTTATAAGTCTTAAAAAGACGGAGATAACTGTGGTTTTGTTTAGTGATGTCACTCTTTTATGCCATGGTTAGGATGCTAGTACCACTGTTTTCTCTCATCAACACTGCAGCCAAATAGATAATTAAATGTGCTATAATCACATGTTACTAGTATTCCTATATGAGACGAGGAAAGTTTAATGTCCATGATATATCAGATTTGGTCCCCCTTCCCCATTATAAAGACAAATACAGTCCTATCAGATGGAGAAAAGACAGATGAAGGGTTGCTGGAGGTAAGATCAGCTACATGAGCCAGAGCTTGGTAACTTTAAATAGCATATCTTGTTTTACATTCTCACACTGAGAATAGAAACTGTTAATCAGTTAGACACTTTCAAGGGTAATCAATTTTGAATCCAAATTAGCCTTATATTCTTTTTACTAAGTGACCTTGTGTTAGTTCTCTTCCCCATGGCTGGAAAATACAAGTTCAATAGAACTCAGCTGTGTACCAAAAAGTATTCAATGCAGAAATATGCACTAAGAAGCATTTTCATGGTCATGTCATTTTCTAAAGTGATATTCATAATTAGAGATTCAAACTACTTTTCCTTGAATGGGAATCACTGTCTTTTGTACGAGGTCCGAGACCCACAGCAGATAGTCTTCTAAAAGGCTATCCTTACTTTTGACCCAGTCTACAAAGCAGTCAGATAACCAGGTACGCTGAGCATTTGAAGATGATTATTAGCTCTGTAAATATTATAAGGACTTTGGAAATCAATTAAGGACTTTCTGTTTCTAGTTGGAATGCTTACATCTATTTAGTTCAATAAACAAATGAAAAAATGCTATAAAGCCAATATAATCTATTTTGTGTCGATATGCTACTTGCTATGGTAGAAAAAGGAGAGGAAGGGCGGGGGATGGAAGACAGAAAGTGAGGGAGGAAGAGAAAAACTCGCCAGGATGAGAAGTTTTTCTCTGTGGTCTCTAAGGGCCAGATTTGAAAAGCATAAAATATATACATGAACGTAGAAGTCAGATCTCTGGAGTACCAGCTTCATTATCTGTTGCAGTCTCTGAGGCCCTTTGAAAACTGTGTCTCCTCAGTTCTAGCTTCGTACGTTTGTTTCCTGGCACCGGGTTCCAGTGAGTCACCGCCTTGCTGTGCAAGGGGGTGTACACCGAGGGTGGAACCCTCCCAAGCAGGTCATCGCTGCTGACTCAGCCTCCTGCGAATGATGGCTGTCAACCTCTGCCTGGTCTCGGTTACTGAAATTGCTCGGCCCCTGGGAGGATATGCCTGGGAAAGGGCAGGCAGTCCGGAGCTGTCGACCTTCTTGAGTTTATCTGGGGTTGGGGTTGCGGAGGGTTTTGGCAGTCCGCGCAGGCTGGCCGAGCTGGTGCCTCGTCCACAGTTGTGTCTCACATTGCTTAGCTCGCGGTGATTACTGACTGCCGAGGCAGGGTGGGTTAGGGCACCCTTATTGAGGGAACTTCTTAAGCTTCCTCCGCTCCTCTTAAGCTCCAGGAGCTGTTCTTTGGCTTGACTCAAAGCCTCTGTCAGTTCAAAGCGTTCTTCACACTCTCTGCGCACTGTTTCCTGGAGAAAAGTGTTCTGCAAAGAGACGAGGAAAAAGCACCCCTGGCTTTAAACAGTTTATGTAAGTGGAGCGTTACTGACAATTTAAATCAGAACTGAGCTGCAGGTCAGAGGCTGTATTCCCAGTCTTTTTAATACCCTATGAGACAGAGAAATGAAAAATAGAGTGTGAAGCGGGAAAGGGTGCGAACAGAAGTTTAGTTCAGCCCTTGCCTTTGTAGTGGGGGAATGAGCGTCCAGGGTTCCAGAGAACGGATGGTGGAACTGGGTCAGAGGTCCTCATCTATTTACACTGCATACACACATGGTCCCCACTCATTCATATATCCATTGGTCTATTATTTGCTTCTGCTTGTTTTTAATTTTTAGAGGAACTGGAAACCACTGGCATTTGTGGCTTTGTCATCTGGCTCTCATCAACTCCACCTGAATACTGGTTGGAAGTCAGGGGTGGGGAAAGTATCAAGCCTTTAGCGAGGAAGATTGATTGATAAGGTGCGGTGTTAGAGTCATCGCATTTACTGCTCCTGACAGATCCACCACAGAAAGACCCAGAAGCCACAGTCAGTTACATAACTCGTTGAGAGCAACTTGGACCTGAAGTGGCAGAGGCCTGCTGCCTCTTGCCCTGTGCCTGTGTGAGGCGTGTACTTTAGTCATAATGCAGGCATACACATTCACGTCTAGGAGAAAAAACTGGTAAGATATTTTCATCTTATTTTCCCAAGAATTCTAAGCTCTATTAATTTGACCTTACTTTTAAAAAGGAGACTACTGTATTATTAATCTATTTACAGTATTTATATGTACAGTACTATATACATCTATATTTATCTATATGTATATATACTGTTTATCTATACATGCAATAAGCTGGCAAAATGTGTAGAAGTAATCAAATTTAAGTTGTTTTTAATTAATTGTATAAAATACCCCAGCTTAAGAAAACTTTGAGTCAGTTTTCACACACACTCATGCACACACACACACACACACACGCAGGAGTAACAGGTGTACAATGTGAAGTCACGAGACGAGGGATGGCAGGGGTACTCATTAGAGAAAAATAAGATCTAATCAACTCACTGCACTTGAATTTGAGCCTCAAAGGAAAGTAATACTCTACAGAAAACACATCCGAGGCAAGTCCTTTAGAAAATGGCTTCAGGCAAGTGGCAAGGGACCGGGAAGGTAGAGCGAGAGAAAGGCTTCCTCAGCAGCAGGTGCAGCTGGAGCGTGGTGCCAGCAGACTCCAGGCTGTGCTTTCCGCCTGTGAGGTCGAGCCAGCCAGCAAGTTCTCAGCTTGCACATTCCAATTCCTCCTGGCCACAGTCCAGCAGAGAAGATCAGTGAGGGGAGGGGGAAAGGGCTGCTGACTGTCTCAGCATGAGGCCCGCCACTCGCAACCATCCTTCAAGACTATTAGCTTTCAGAACAAAGGATTAATTCTCTTTCTATTATTTCCCAAACCAGGGGGCCTCGGAACTGAAGAAAGGATCCACGGTTGGGACTTTGACCTGTGCCAAAACACAGATTTCTTGGGTGGATATCCTAATGCCCTCCTTTTCTCTGCTGACTTTACTATGTCTTCCCCTAAATTAATACTACAACACAGTTTTGTCCAACAAATAGTGTAGGTGTTATAATGTCTTCAATTATAGTGTAAGATATGGAAACAGAACCTTGGAAAGGTTAGGAAATTGCTATTTGAGGAGTGGAGTGTGCCATTACTATGAGAGGACATGTGGAAGTGACACAGCAGACACATTAGTGGAACATTCCATCCTGTGTGAGGAGAGTCAGGAACTAGGCTGTATAGTTTGCAGAAATTAGGCAAAAGGGCTGGGGTGTTCAGACTCTCTTTGCTTATTGGTTGGTTGGTTTGGTTTTGAGAAAGAATCTCACTATGTAGTAGCTCTGGCTATCCTGAAACTCACTCTAGACCAGGCTGGCCTCAGGCTCAGAGATCACTCGTGCCTCTGCCTCTCTGCCTCTGCCTCTCTCTGCCTCTGCCTCTCTGCCTCTCTCTCTGCCTCTCTGCCTCTGCCTCTCTCTCTGCCTCTCTGCCTCTCTCTGCCTCTCTCTGCCTCTGCCTCTGCCTCTGCCTCTCAAACGCCAACACTAAAGGCATACATGTGTTACTACATCTGGCTGTGGCAGACTTTTAATATGTATTTATACTGAGTAACATGAAAAAATATGTAAGCTAGAATATGCTTGATGAGGCTGGAACTCAGCAGCCAACTTGAGAATGACCAGTGAGGTCACTGTACTCTACGTGTCCGAGACAAGACGATCCTGAGCTACATTTTACCTTAGCATGGTCAAGTAATTATTACCTAATTGCAACAGACCTAGAAGTCAAAATGAAGTGGCAGGCATGCACCAGGTAAAGAAGGCAAAGTAGGGCTCCCAAGTAAAGGGAGCAGCAAGAGAGACACATCCAGGAATGGAGCATGGCTGCTAGAAGACTCAGCTTACAGACACAGGAGAAGAGACCAGCACTGAGGTGGGAGGAAGCGAGCGAGTCAGAGAAGGAGAACTTTGGCAGTATGTTATTGCTGGAGATTTTACTTGGCTCTGAGAGGACCAGCTGGATCAGGAGGAGATGTTTCAAGCAGGGCACTGGCACGGTCACATTGGCATGAAAAGAAGCTCACCAGGCCAGCTTTGTGAAAGACATTGCAGGGTGGGGCAAGGGGCAAGGTGGGAAAGAGTATAGCAGGGACTCAAAGTTTTTATAGAGGAGGTTCTTTCTGTCCTGAGTGCTGGGTTAGTGTGGCCTAGGGAAGAGAGAATTACTGCTCTGGTCCTAAAGCCCATGCTTTGCTGCCGAACACTGTCTATGCTGTCTCAGACAAAAGGCCACTTCAATTGGACTTAAAATAATTAATTGCTTAATTGAACTCCCACTGAGTCAGTAGGTAAAAAAAATTAAATTAGCTCATCATGCATTTAAACTTTCTAATATTCAAAGTAGCTGCTTCCCTACTTTTTGAAAGGTAAGAGTGACTGGTTTATATCTTTTCATTTTACCCTTAGAAACAACTGAGTATTTTCAGTTGTAAACAGAGAAGAAGCAAGAGAAGGCTTTGCTGAGTGACCTGATTATTGTGAAGGTGAGAATCCTGGTTGTGGTGTTTCTGAGTCAGCTGTATCTGGCATAGCCGGGCAGAGGTGGGCAGATGCCAGGAAAGAGGTCTTCACTGAAGAATAAACACAGATGCCCTTGTTCATGGTTTACACTAACAAGGTCCCGACCAGTCACGAGATGAGAGAGGACACAGTCTCTGACAGCTCTAACCAGACAGAACTCAGGAAAGTGGGCTTCCAGCCAGCTGTGTTGGGGAGGAAGGTGCAATTGAGGTGAAGGAGTCTCTATGGACAAGGTATGGAAAGTAGACAGATGAGTAAGAGTTAGTGAAAGATGTGCTCGCCTCCAGCCAGCCAGTTGGCCCAGCACTGCAGAAGGACAATGGAAATGGCTTTTTGGTAAACTAGGAATGAGAAACTAAATAAAATTTTAGGAAACAAGACAGATGTCAGGCAGAAATATTAAAATTATATACGCAGGCTTGCAAACAATAAAAACCAACTATTTTAAGCTTCTCAGAATAAAAGTCATAGAAATAACAAAATTCCTCAGAATAATCGTCTTCAAGAGTCAATTTTTCAAGACAAGGGAGAGGAGCCTAAAAGATACATTATTTAGGATTTCCTCTTCTAAATCAACAATCCAATTTTAATATCTTGTCACTGTTAATTAAGTGTAACAAAGCGATGTCTCCATATTTCTTCCCAACGTGCCGCTGTCCTGACATCTTCCTTTTTTACAAGTAGAGATGCCCTTGCTGAGCCCACATCTGCGCATGCTCCATGGCCAAACTCTTGGGTTCTCAGCTCATCTGTCCCCGCTGTCAGGCAGCCAAGTAAGCAAGATCCTTAAAAGCTTTACTCTTTGGAAGAGAGACTGATGCTGTAATTTTGTGTCTCAGGGTTGAGAATCACTTGTTTGATAACTTACTGACTAGACTTGGGTTTCTTATTCTCCTACATAGAATTACCAGAGAGGCACGTGCCATTTTCTCTACATCAACTACATATGCATTTGAAGTAAATACATACTCCCAAATGAAAGAAATCCCTTTTGAAAACAAGCCATTTGTGCTTGCAAATGCTATGTATCCATAAAATTCTACCTTACAGGTTTACATAAATCCATCATCACCGAGTTTTATCAAATTCTCCTACATAAATGCTTTTTTGAAGCAGAGTTCATATTTGGAAGCAGTTTCAGATATCAAAAGGTTTAAGATCACCCATGAGCCCAATATTTTAGAAGGTTACTTAAGATCCCTACTCAGTTCTTCTGACTCCCACAGGTCACCACTGTGCTAACGGTTTGGAGACACGTTCTCCTGAGTCGGCAGCACATAGCTTCGACTTTTACTTTCTTTTATTGTTTCTTAAGCACAAGCAAACACAGGATGTGAGGCAAAGCAACCTAGCAATAAAAACAGGTGTGTTGATGCAAATACAGACTGACAATCCTTCAGCCACAATTTTGACATTTGAATGCTCTAAAAAGGAAAACACTGCAAGTCAACACATTTGGTGACTAAATCTGGCTGGACTAATTATGTATTCATTTATTTCTGGTTGTTGTCTTTCATATTAGAGACAGTTCTAATAATTAAGCTTTGGTTTGTGATTGAAGAATGAGTTCCCAAATGACAGGTGAGTGTGTGTGTGTGTGTGTGTGTGTGTGTGTGTGTGTGTTCGGTTATTGCCTAGCACGTTTCTGGGCTGGTAGACTGGGCGTGGATATAGCCACTGTACTAGATACCCCAATGGCCAGCATACATAGGCTTTTCTAAGTTCTTGGTTGTCTGGGTCATGGAAAAGGAGTTTGTGATTAGGATTGGCTATCTCCCACTTGCTCTTTACAGCTCTTTGTCTATTCCTTGCTCTGATGTATTCTCACACAGTGTCTTTCTCATTCTGCTAGAGAGAACACGTCAGGTTTCTTTCTAGGCAGGTGCAGGAGATATGGTGGGGGGTGGTGGTGGCTGTCCCTGGAAATTAATTTGCTCCTTTACTCTCCTTTTTTGGGCTCCACTCCTTGATCCTGTCTTCAGAGGTGTTTTTTGTCTCCCTTTTCTGAGCCTCCTTGTGGTAGGATGTAATTAGGTCTCTTTTTTGGGATCCCCTCACCGACAATGGATCCTAGGCTTCACTTTTTTTTTTTTTTAAATATTTTTTTATACAAGTACACTGTAGCTATTTTCAGACACACCAGAAGAGGGCATCAGATCTCATTACAGATGGTTGTGAGCCACCATGTGGTTGCTGGGATTTGAACTCAGGACCTTTGGAGGAGCAGTCAGTGCTCTTAACCATTGAGCCATCTCTCCAGCCCCTAGGCTTCACTTTTTATTTTGGGGCAGTGCAGTAAGGTAGAGACAAACACAGTCATTCCATTCTCCATGGAATTCTCCATGCCTAACCAGGAGTACTGTTTTCTATTTTCAAACTTTGTAAACTACCATTAGATGGGCCATAAGAACTGCAGAATTTGAAACCTCTGCCTCTCTTACTCTCTTTTCTATGGTCTTAAAACAACAAAAAGTTTGAGTTCTCTGTTTTCCATTGGATCTACTTTAAACACATTACCCTCTTCCTCTAAATCCCATGATCACCATGAAGCCCCTTACGTCGGGTCACACTGTCTTAAAGGAATCCATGTGGAACTCACATGAGGGGGGATCGCTGTTACCAGAAACCCGTCTCATTTTAATTTGGCATTAATAACAGTGTACTATTTGCGAATATTAACTTCCTGTCCTCATTTTCTGGTTTTGATGTTCCAGTTTTTTAGTGTGTGCCTTTTTCCCAGTAAGAACTTTCCGGAGTCTTGTTTAAGTTTGCATTTCCGGTATTTCTGTCTTCCAACCCTGTCTTGTGAGTTACTTCTTCTCCTTCTTACTGTCCTGCCTTATGATACCGAGTCACTTCTCAAACTACCACACGGAGGATGGCCCAGTTTGCCTGTCAGAGGCTCCAGCTTCCTTCTAATCCTTTCCTACAGTTGAGAACAAATTCCACTCACTCTCTGGCCTCCTGAGAGAGCACCGGACTCCCTGACCTTCATTAGCCTCCTTAGGAGAGCATTAACTTATCTTTATTCTAATGGGATTTTTTCTCCAAGTAATTATAGCTTTTAATTCTCCAGAATCCAAGGCACTTAAAGTGTCTGAAGAGCATGATGAAGAACACACAGAGCCTTTCATTTGCTAGGACTTTCTTTACAGCTCACATTCTTTCTGTTGAGAAGCTGCACTACTATCGCCGGCTCATCTCCTGCTTTGTAAGCATATGCTGTACTTTGGCATGTTTACCCAGAGAAATAGCCTTAGATATTTACTTATATTTCAGGTCTCATTACTTAATTTGAGGTGATATTTTGGTAACCTCTGATGGAAAGCCTAGTCTACTTGTCTCTTCCATGAAAAGAAACTGTCCTGTTGAATTCTTTCATTAGCTTTATTTTATGAATAATAGTTTCTCCCCTCTAGTAATCAGCCATGACTATTTTATACTATCCTAATATATTTTTATGTTTTAGAAATTCATATTTTTTTGTTTTTAGTGTATGTCTGTGCACTACATGTATGTAGGAGTCCTTAGAGGTCAGAAGAGGCATCAGATCCCCTGGAACTGGAGTTACAGGCAGTTGTGAAGAACAACCTTGGCTTCTAGGTTGAGCCATAGACTTCTCCAGGTCCAGAAGTCCATATTTTTAAAAATGAAATCTGTCTTAATACCTTTCCCAACCAGGAGCCATGTGAGATGAGCTCTCCTTAGCTCTCTTATCTATAAAGAAATCCACCCTTCATTTTTTGG
This sequence comes from Rattus rattus, assembly GCF_011064425.1. Classification (NCBI taxonomy): domain Eukaryota; kingdom Metazoa; phylum Chordata; class Mammalia; order Rodentia; family Muridae; genus Rattus; species Rattus rattus. The sequence goes on from NC_046156.1 coordinate 89,903,169, forward strand.
TTTTGCTAACATCACCTCCAGAGGGTGTGGTCAGAAGACGTAGTGTAGACCCATGTTTGAATACTTGGTTTCTAGTTGGTGGAAATATTTGAGAAGGATTAGGAGGTGTGGCCTTGGAGAAGATGTGTCACTGGAGGCAGGCTGTGAGGTTTCAAAGGACTTGTGTCATTCCCAATGTCTCTTTTTACCTCTTGCTTGTGGATCAAGATCTGCTGCTTCAGCAGTCTATCTTATAGAGATAATCTCTTGTACTGAATCAAAGGTTGTCAATAAAGGACTGATTGGCCAATGAGCTGAGGCAGGATTAGAAGGTCAGCTATCCAGCAGAGAGAGGGGAGATTCTGGGTTTGAGTCAGAATGGAGATTCACCTCAGACACAGAAAAAGACTATTATATGAAACTGAGGACCAGGTAACCAGCCATGTGGCAGGACTTAAATGAAAAAAAAATGAGTAATTAAGATATGAGTAAGTCAGGGAACAGAGCCAAAGTTATTGGCTTAAACATCTTTTTATATATAAAAAGACAGAGTTGTTATTTCTGGGAACAATGTAGACAGGTAGAAAAACTCGAGGTTGCTGATGGTTTCTACCACACCATCTCCATGCCCTTGTTCCAAGCACCAAAAGCACTAGCCCTCTGGAAGTGTAAGGTCAACTAAATTTATTCTTCTATTGCTGTGATCATGGTGTTTAATTACAGCAATGGATAACAAATCACAGCAAAAGTAACACATACAGAAGCTTTTGATGGCCTAGGATCACATTTCTGACGGTCACATCTCGGGTACTTACATATCATGCACGTGGGCTGGATTTACTGGCTCATTTGTAATGAATAGAATACAAAGAGAGCCATGAGCCATCACTTCTGGGTTACCTAAGGACTGTGGCTTCTGCCTTGGCACGCTTTCTCTACTGGTTCCGAGGGAAGCCAGCAGACAATGTGAGCTCATTTTTGGAGAGACCCGAGTGGCGCGGAATTGAAGGATGTTATAGCCAACAGCCACAGGTTCTCTATTAATAGTCCACGAGAATATCGACCTGTTAATATAACTTTGCTCATCCTAGTTAGCTACAAGCCAAGCCTATCACTGCTGAGCCTGTAGCTGAGACCATTGCCTCTTGGACACCCTCACACCAACCTCACAAGAGACATCAACCACAGTCAGCCAGCTAAAGCATAACAGCCTCCTTTTCCACAGAAATGAGATGTCTCAGTGGTTCAGCATCTTTTCTGTACAATCATGAGGGCTTGCGTTTGTACCTTATCACCCATGCGACAAGCTGGATGCCTTGCGCACCTGTAATTCCGTCTCCGTGGGTGGTAGAGACAGGAGGATGGTGGGAGCTTGTTGGCTTAGCCGAGGACACCTCCCTGACCACCCCAGGTTCAGGAAGACATTCTGTCTCAAACAGGCTAAGAGTGACAGAAAAGGACACCTGACACCCTCCTGTGACCTCCACTGGTGAACAGTTGTATGCACCAGCACCTACAGACATATACTCACACAGATACATATGAACACATAAATATAAGTAAATAAATCTTTCAAAAAAGAAATGAGACGACGAACTCTTATTGTTTGAAGTTACTGTCTTGAGGGTAATTTATCAAGTAGTGATAAATTATAGGCTTGTAATGTAGGGTGTCTCTACCCTTCAGTCTAGGTTTTTCATGTGATAAATTTATGTGTAGGTAATTTCTTTAATATTTCCCAGAAGGTAGTTACCATTTTTCCATAATTATACACTATTTATCTAGCATAGTGCTCAATACCCACATATATGATAATTTGCATTTCATAAAAACTTGATTTTGTTCATTTTCTACTTGTCCTCTGGCTGTGTCCCTTCTTATTTTTCTACACTGCCATTCTTTTGGCTTCGGACTTGCTGGTCCAGTGACTTGGCCTTTCTCTCCTTTTGCCTGATAGTGTTAATTGTTAATTAAATAGTGTTAAATAAATAGTGTTAATTGTTAACACTATTTCTAAAATGTTTAGCAATTCATCATAAATATGCCAGAGATAAAACTTTCTCAATAAAAATAC